>NC_042618.1:399058812-399372133 GCF_901001135.1 Rhinatrema bivittatum | reverse complement strand
TGCCATTGGTGTGCACTTCTGCAGGCTGAAGCAGTCGCTGGCCAAAAGCTCGTAGGTGCACAGAGCACTGGTGCCCGTGTTGAAGATGGCATCCGGCGGCAGGTGCGCACAAACGGTGGTGCTCTCCGAGATGCCAAGGAAGATGAAGAGGTGGGCAAACTGCAGCACCTGGTCATTGATGTCCAGCGCCTCCACATGGAAGAGGCACAGCTGCTCGGTGGGCAGCGTGATCACGTTGAACTCCAGCGCGCAGTTGAAGCTGCATGGGCAGCGCTGCTCACGGTCAATGCACACCTCCATGCTCACCTTGCCATCCTCCTCACGTACCACCCGCTTGATTGGAAGTGGGCGCCAGGCCACAGGGGGTCCCCCAGTATCCTCCAAGAGGTGGCCCACCACTGAGCCCACCCACTGCTCCTTGTGCATGCAGTAACCACTGCTTGCCGGGTCAGTAGGCATTCTTTACTTTGCAGGTTCAAAGTGTGTCAGGTAAAGAAGTGTAAAGAATGTGTCCCAGATTTCAAAATGAAATCCTGGTGTGTTCTTCCGGGGGCCTGCTCTAACCCTGCCCCCCACCAACTCTTCTCCTTTTCCCCATGAGGGCTGTCCACAACACATGAATTTTCCCCACAGTGGAGGGAGAACAATTTTTCAAAAGTTTTTTTTTGTTTTTTTTAATTTCCATGAGTGAACACCTGTTCACCCCTAGAAACCCTTTGAAAATTACTCCCAAATTGACTTGAGAGTGACCAATTGGGGATTCAATTCAGATTGAGAACTGAGGGGATCTTCTGGTTTACTGCAAGGTACATTAACCCTAGCTTACGAAAGCCCCGAGTCACCAAGCTTCTTTTCCCCCACAGACACAGAAAGGGAAGTTCTCAGATTGTCCACTTTGAAACAAAGTCCATGCATACTTTCTTTTTGAGACTTGCACCCACTGACTTTCGTGCCTGCTTTTTGCAAAGGTAGAATAAAATATGCATAGACTTGAAAATACAAGCAGTACGTGATAATTTTCCAGTCCTGTCCAAAAAAAACACGACCCCAGGATCACCTCTGCTAAATTGCAGCTGAAGGTGTCACAGAGCAACACACGTGCTTTTATTTATTTATTTTTGTACACCGATATTCGTGGTAACATCACACCTTTTACCCATATTGAGGGAAGCTAATGGTCAGTCGGAAAATTTACGCACGTGAAGGGCTTTGAAAATTGTCCTCCACATTGGAAAAAAGCCTTAGTATATCAGGCCCTATGACAAAAAGTCAGTGCCATAATTCTTTTGGGGATAAGAAATGAGAAGTTCTGTTCCCCTTACTTCTTTCTCCCTCCTCCAGTCCGTAAATGCAACAGGAGTTCACTTCTCATATTTATTCCTAGTTACAAAAAATTGAATACAAATGCAGGAAGAGGAGTATGGTAACATGACCAGTTGTGGTTTAGTAAACAGCCTGTGGGACAAAGGAGGCAGACTCTGGCTGTTTCCTTAAGTGCAATTTTATTTACACTGCAAAACACAATACAAAAGAAAAGCTGCTCACCTTGCAGTTCTGACAAAAACCAACCTCAAACATAGCAGGTCTTCATAGAGTCTGCCTTCCTGACTGTTCCCCAGGGCCACTCTAACCCTTCTGGGCCCTGACTCCTTAGAGGATGGTGAGGGGGAGCCTCCCTTCACCCAGAATCTCTTGCGGGGCTGATCCTTAAGGAGGACTGGGCTGGTCGCTTAATGTGGTTTGAGGGAGTTTCCGGTATAGTCCCTCACAAGGAGTTTATATTTTGACATATGTATGCCATTCACCGAGAAGCAACCCCCACACAGAAGTAAATCAAACTGGACTTTCTGCTGTGAAGCAGGTTAATACCCCTGAGAGGTTAGTATTTTTAGTATACCTGACAAGAATGTAGTACTTTAATATAAGCACATCCTTCTCTTAGTTCTCCTTTTACAGTGAACCTAATAGGAAAAGATGTTAGTTATTACTCATCTGGGATCTTATTAGACTTTCTTACAGGGAAAGTATTACGTTATTCTAGGGTCAATACGATAAGATGTTAATAAATCTAATACTAGGATGTTCAAGCTGTTATTAGTATAGAGTTTATGGCATAGCCTATGGCATTTTGGATTGGGAAATATTAAACTGTAATTTACCTAAAAGTTTATGATGGCATATAACTTGCTGGTCATGTACTCAGAGGTTTTGGTGGCAAAGTAGCAAATTTAGTACCAGAGGGCATGATAGAGGGTAAAGGAGAGAGATGAAAACAGACAGCAATCTGGGGTGATGACATAAAATAATAGAGATGTGAATCGGAATCGGTTCCGATTCCGGTTCCGATTCACATCGTTAATTTTTTTTTTGTGCGGCCCGATCGCGGATTTGTTTATCAGCTGCGCCCAAGCCGATAAACTAAAAAACCCACCCAACCCTTTAAAACTGTTCCCTTAGCTTTCCCCACCCTCCTGGACCCCCCAAAAACTTTTTACAAGTACCTGGTCGTCCAGTGGAAGTCCCAGGAGCGATCTCCCGCTCTCGGGGCCATCGGCTGCCACTAATAAAAATGGCGCCGAAGGCCCTTTGCCCTTACCATGTGACAAGGTATTCGTGCCATTGGCCAGGCCCTGTCACATGGTAGGAGTAATGGATGGCCGGCGCCATCTTTAAAAATGGCATGGGCCATCCAGTGCTCCTACCATGTGACAGGGGCCGGCCAATGGCACGGATACCCTGTCACATGGTAAGGGCAAAGGGCCATTGGCGCCATTTTGATTAGTGGCAGCCGACGGCCCGAGAGCGGGAGATGGCTCCCTGGACCCCCACTGGACCACAGGTACTTGTAAAAGGTTTTGGGGGGGTTCGGGAGGGTGGGGGAAGCTAAGGGAACAGTTTTAAAGGGTCGGGGTGCGTTTAGGGATTGTTTTGGTGTGCCATTTTTCCCACCCTCCCCCAAAACGATAAGAAAACCCCAAGAACAAAATTGTGGGGTTCTCTTATTGGGAGCCCCCGATTTCTGACAATTTTGAAAATATCGTCCGATATTTTCAATCGTCCGAAGCCCGATTCACATCCCTATAAAATAATGAAGTCATGATCTAAGTAAAAAGGTAGATTGAGCAAAGAGAGAACTAGTGCACCATATAGTTGCTTTGCCAACACTGATGTCATTCATTTTTTCTGAAAGGGAGAAAACGTGACAAATGACTCGACTTTCAGTTTGATTTGTTGCAATTGAATTGCAGCTGGGCACTTCACTCATTTCTGGCCATGGCAAAGCTCTATATGGGCCCCTCATCTCAGGGCTGCCATCTTTTAAAGGAGCCACAAAGCCCTAGAAAATCCCCCCACTCCACATGGTGAGTCTCTGTTATGGATAAATAATGATGTTTATGAAAGTGATGATGATGATGATGATGATCACAGGAATAATAGGGACAGGATATGTTTATGAGGCAGAGAGAGGTGAGATCGAAGCAGTGGCACATAATGAAGTACTGTATACATCATTTGGAATACTGTGTACAGTGCTGGAGACATCTTCAAAAAGATATAAACCAGTTAAAATCAGTCCAGATGTCAATATGTCTTACCTTAGAGGAAAGGAAGGATGGAGGAGATTTGATAGAGATATTTAAATACCTCTAAAGTTTCTGGACACAGGAGTTGAGCCTCTTTCAATGGAAGGAAGGCTCTAGAACGAGAGGTCATGGGATGAGAGTAAAACGGGGTAGATTCAGGAATAATCTAAGGAAATATTTCTTTAGAGAAGTGGTAGAGACAAAAACAGTATCTGAATTCAAAATATCAAGAAATAAACACAAGGAATGTCTGAGGGACTGGAGAGCTGAGAAGTTGGTAGGGATGAGTAGACTAGATATACAGTAAAGGTTTTTTCTACTGTTATATTTCAATATAAGAAGAAAATGATAAGGGGAATGAGGCCTTTGTTCAAGCTCGTCAGCAAGCAAAGGAAAAAGCATGGAAAGTAAGGGCCATATTTTCAAAGGGTTACGCGCGCCGAGCCTATTTTGCATAGACCCGGTGACACGCGCAAGCCCCGGGACGCACGTATGTCCTGGGGCTTTGTGAAAGGCACGGGGCGGGGGTGGGGCAGGACGGGACGGGACCAAGGCCTCCAGCACAGCGGCCATGCCAGGGGATTGCGTGCCGGCACTTGGCCGGTGTGCGCAACCTACGCCTGCCCAGAGGCAGGCGCATCTTATTTAACAAAAGTTAGGGGGGGTTTAGATAGGGCTGGGGGGCGGGTTAGGTAGGGGAAGGGAGGGGAAGGTGGAGGGTGGAGGGAATGAGGAAAGCTATCAGGGCTCCCCTAGGGCTCAGCGCACGCAATGTGCACTAGTGTGCACCCCCTTGCGTGTGCCAACCCCAGATTTTATAACATGCGTGTGGCTGCGCGCGTATGTTATAAAATCAGGCGTACATTTGTGAGCGCCAGGTAGCGTGCACAAATGTACCCCACACACTAGGGATGTGAATCGTTTTTTGATGATTTAAAATATCGTCCGATATATTTTAAATCGTCAAATATCGTTAGAGCCGTGATACAATAACAATTCCCCCGATTTATCGTCAAAAAATTGTAAATCGGGGGAAGGGGGAGGGGAAGGGGGAGGGCGGGAAAACCGGCACACTAAAACAACCCTAAAACCCACCCCGACCCTTTAAAATAAATCCCCCACCCTCCCGAACCCCCCCAAAATGCCTTAAATTACCTGGGGTCCAGAGGAAGGGTCCCGGTGTGATCTTTTACTCTCGGACCTCCGTGCGTTGTAGAAATGGCGCTGGCGCTACCTTTGACCTGTCATATGACAGGTCAAAGGTAGCGCCAGCGCCATTTTGTTTTTTTGTCCCCCGACGTCAGGAGCGTAGGAGATCGCTCCCGGACCCCCGCTGGACCCCCAGGGACTTTTGGCCAGCTTGGGGGGGCCTCCTGACCCCCACAAGACTTGCCAAAAGTCCAGCGGGGGTCCGGAACGACCTCCTGCAGTCGAATCGTGTTGCCGTACGGTCGATTCGACTGCAGGAGGTCGACTGCAGGAGGTCGTTCCGGACCCCCGCTGGACTTTTGGCAAGTCTTGTGGGGGTCAGGAGGCCCCCCCAAACTGGCCAAAAGTCCCTGGGGGTCCAGCGGGGGTCCGGGAGCGATCTCCTACGCTCCTGCTGTCGGGGGACAAAAAACCAAAATGGCGCCGGCGCTACCTTTGACCTGTCATATGACAGGTCAAAGGTAGCGCCGGCGCCATTTCTACAACGCACGGAGGTCCGAGAGTAAAAGATCACACCGGGACCCTTCCTCTGGACCCCAGGTAATTTAAGGCATTTTGGGGGTGTTCGGGAGGGGGGGGGATTTATTTTAAAGGGTCGGGGTGGGTTTTAGTGTTGTTTAGTGTGCCGGTTTTCCCGCCCTCCCCCCCCACTGGACCCCAGGTAATTTAAGGCATTTTGGGGGGGTTCGGGAGGGTGGGGGATTTATTTTAAAGGGTCGGGGTGGGTTTTAGGGATGTTTTAGTGTGCCGGTTTTCGATTTACACGATATTTAAAAAACCCAAACTGCGACGATCCGATTCCCTCCCCCTCCCAGCCGAAATCGATCGTTAAGACGATCGATCACACGATTCACATCTCTACCACGCACATAGTTTTTAAAATCCGGCCCTAAGCTTATAGGATGTAATTTTCAGAGAGTTACACGGAGATTGTGCATGCACAATTAGCATGAATGCATGTAAGCATCATATATGTGCATATATGCTATTTTATAAATCTTGAGAGACTGCATGTACTTGCGGTGTCACCCGTAAATGGTAACAGGGAAAAAAGGTGTAGTATGAGGCATTTTGGTGTGGGGTTTGGAAGTACGTGCACAAGTTGCAATTTTGTAAGCAGTACAAGTGCATATATTACCAAACTTGTCCTAATTGATTTGCACAATTTAAATCACACTTGCCATTTGTCTTTAGTTTTTGAGTATGAGGACTGGCCATATTGGTATTTCAAGTATGTGCACAAGTACATATTTTCATAAACAAGAGTATGTGCATACTTTATAAAATACTTGCCTTTACATTTAATTCTGAGTTATTACATGCATATTGTTACAATTTTTGCATGTATAAAACATAAGCCAATATTTTTATAAAACTGGTAGAGAACTGACACACATGGAGGTAATTTTCTAAAGGCTATATGCTCATATAGCTGGGTGTTATGTGTATAAATGGACTTTTCAAAATTGCTACTTTTATGAGTGTTACTCCTTTGAAATTTCACTGAATTTTCAAAAGGTTTTACATGCATAAATGGGCTTTTGAAATTGAATACTATATATGTTATTTTTACACATGTAACTCCCTTGAAAATTCACTCCAATGAGCATACTTTTGGGGCAATAAATACATGGTATTTCATAAACTGTGACCTCCTACCACACAATTTATAAATACTAACATAAATCTCCACAGGCCCACTTATGCACACATTTGGTGCCTTGCATGTACTTTTGAAAGTTGGGATCTTAATGTATGTGATGCTCTGATTCAGAGAGCTCAACCATTCGTGAGCTGCCAAGGTGAAGCGATGTTGGGGGCAGTACAGTAAATGTTGATGAAGGTAATATGGGAAAATACCCTACAGCACTTCTTGTGGTTTGCATACCTGAGAAAGTAAAAAGTAAACAATGAAGGGGAAATATGTGGATGTTTTAAAACTGTTCTTGAGAGATTTGGAATAGGTGGGTGAGGATAACAAGATGGATAAAAAAGTAGGGGAGAAATCGAAGAGAAAACACTGTGTGTCTGACTGGGGATCAAGATGGCCGCTGCCTGAACAGCATGCTAAGGAAGCACTCTCCTGCGATTTCTTTCGAGTCTCTGTTTTCCTAAATCAAAATGCTTCATACTAAGAGAAAGGCAAGATTAAGGGAGATTTTGAGTTCATCTCCCTTACCTGAAGAACTTCAGCCTCGGATTGAGTCCTTCTTCATGTCCCCCCTGCAAGTTGAATCAGAAGGGAGAGCTGCTTCGGAGTCCGACTTTGAGGAAATGCCGGCTCCCATGATTGAAGATGTTTCATTCAGCCCCGGTGCACCGACGGTGCCTTTACCTTCATATGTTGCATTTTCTAATAATTTTTCCAGTTTGGT
Source organism: Rhinatrema bivittatum (assembly GCF_901001135.1). NCBI lineage: Eukaryota > Metazoa > Chordata > Amphibia > Gymnophiona > Rhinatrematidae > Rhinatrema > Rhinatrema bivittatum. The sequence goes on along the minus strand of NC_042618.1, from coordinate 399,364,965 downwards.
CAGCACTTCAAGAATTGGAACAAGGAGGAGAGGTTAGAGCTGAGACCCCGAGAAAGGATACCATGCTGGTGTCACCTTTGGAGAATCCGTGTGAGAAGGATTCTATGGGCCTCCCTGAAGCCTCGATAATGCATGGAGTTGAGGAAGGCAATAATAATCCTGCGAGAGAAGGTGATGGGAAATTTCAGGTATGCCCAACATTTAAACCTATTCTTGAAAAACCCCCTGTGATAACTTTAGATTCTGTTTGGAATGCTTTGGTGTCTCTGGAAATTGCTATTGCCTCTTTAACTGCTATATCTTTGGACACTAACCGCCGTGTTTTGGCTACAGAGGGTCAAGTTGCTTCATATGGGTTAAAGCTGGATGATCTGGAATCATGGATCTCTACTGTGGAAACAGTGCAGCATAAACTGGTTCAATCTGATATGATTTATTCAAAAAAATTGGAAAATGTGGAGAATTCCTTAAGAATTTTGAATTTGAGAGTTTTAAACTTTCCATTTGTTATACTGATTCCTCCAAAGGATCTATTTAAGAATGATTTTACTCAAATTCTTAAATTCCTGCAGAAGCTACTCCTGTTGTAATTAAGGCTTATTATGTACCATCATCTGAGGAAGAAACATCAGGAGATCATATGCCATACCCCACCTTAAATTTGTCGGACTTATTGGAGTTGTCTCAAGAGATGGTTTTCCAAAAAAGGGGAACTTTATTGCTTACTTTTGCCTTTGTATCAGACAGGAAATTCAGTTCTGAGATTCTTTCATTGAAATCGGCAACAGCTATTCCATAGTCAAAAAGTCTGGATATATCCTGACATTACAAGGTTAACCCAAGAATGACGATGGAAATTTCTCTCAATGAGACCAGAAGTGATATCACGTGGAGCTAAATTCAATCTCAGATACCCTTGTAAATGTTTGCTTAAACATCAAAATTCTAATTATTTGCAGGCCAATACAGTAAAGTTCGGCCGCAGTTACCCCGTTTCTAACCCGCTGTTTTCTCACAATTTGGCCGCGTAAGTCCAACCCGCGATTCACTATCCCTTTTAACCCATCCTTACCGCTTCTTTAAATCAACGGGTAACCCTTTCCGCCCGCGGCATGTATATATGTAAACGATCGGATTAGCTATTCCCTCCCATTCAGTAACGTGCGCCCCGACTATTGCCTTTTTAACCTGCAGTTTAGCCGCGTCTTTAACCTGCTAAATTACTGCCTATCCTTACCCCTGTGTTAGAGGCAGGGGTAAGGGTAGACGGCAAACTTTCCCCCACCCCCCGTTCACCTGCCCTGGCCGCCGGTCTCCGGGGCAGCCCCAGTCCTCTCTCCTCACAAAGCAAGGCACAGGGCAAAAAGCGACTCGACATGCTATTATTGTAAATAAAGTGTAACAAAAGTTAACTTACTTTTTCTTACAGTCTTTTCTGCCCTCCTCTGGAGGCACGCACCGCGGCTCCCCTGCCTCCAGGGGGCAGCCGGTGGCGAAAGCAGCTTCCAGCGGCCCCCGCCGGCGAAGATGGATGAACGCACGCCCGTAGTGCACGGGCGCTCATCAGCAAAGGCACATGAATGGGGGTGTGTGACGTCACGGCGTACGTTCATACGCTTTCGTTGACTCGGGCGCCCGTCAATTTGGGTGCTCAAGCCAAGTGATAGTCTTGGTCTCCCAAGCTTCTTGATATTTTGAGATATTTTGTGAAGATATACATGAGTATTGTTCACTGTATGTTTCTTTTTATTGCTTTTTACTTGCTTATTTGATTACAAATTTTATCTCTATTGCTGGTACAAGATTATTCTTGTGTTATTTGAAAAATTCAATTTAAATAAAATTTAAAAAAAACAACACTGTGTGCCTAGATATATAAAGAACTGGACCTTGGGTTTTCATGTCTTAGCCAGCATAACTGAGGCGTGATGACCCTACTTACATGTAGGCTTATGGAGATATTCTCACATGATAATAAGAATGATAAGACTTATGGAGGCTGTCAGAGCTGAGCATGGTTAAACAATGCGAAAAGTTTAAGAAAGAAATTGACAAACAATAAGTCAGCAAGTTGGGGGTGTAAAGATACAGATTTATGGCTTAATCAAATGATACTACAGCAAGTCATGTCCTTTTGGCCAGGTTCAGAGCTTGGTGGGGCCCAGCAGTGCTCTTTTACGGGCCATGCAGATTCAGAGAATAGGCAAATCATGTCATCTCCAGGATCAGGCCCACATTACTGCACAACTCAGACCCCGTGTCTGCAGTGTGGGCAGTATACTTTGATGCAGGCATAAAAGTTCTAGTACAGATGTGCTAACATGCGGTCGCACATTGCCAGAAAGGAATCTTGAGACTAGCTATGATATCATAGCTCATGTTTTGTGAAAGCTGAGATCCCAGTTTCTTTGCTATGTACCTGTGGCTTAATTTGTATCTAAATTGTAAAGACGCACTGTTCTTATTAGAAGTTTTTTCTTAGGGGTTCAAAATTCCAAACAATGGGCTAGAGGCTCATTCCAAATTGAAAATGTGGTATCTGTCAGAAAAAGGGAGAACCAGTACAGTTGAAGCTGCAGAAGGAGATATGTGTAGAGTAGCGGGCCCAGTTGAAGGTCCCACTATAATTTTTGTATTTTTCCATTGAGTTTGCTACACACAAAAGAAGAGGTGAATTTTCTGATTCACAATCTTTCATGTCCTGAAGGAGCAGACCCTAACATCTGTTTGGATTAAGCCTGCTGTTCAATGCAGTATGCCTCATTTGACAGGGCTGTCAAATTAATAAGAGACTGTCAGCAAGGAACCTTAATGGTAAAGGCTGATATTGAATCTGCTTTCAGGCACATTCCCATGCACCCTGAATCTTTCAGGCTGTAAGGCTTTAAGTTTTAAGGGAAGTACTATTTTAGCAAGTGCATGCCTATGGGATGCTTGGTTTCTTGTACTTATTTCAATGCTTTTAGTACTTTTGTGCACTCAGTAATGGAAAAGGTGGACACATTATTTAGATAATTTCATGCTTGTCAGTCCATTAGTTAGAAATTTCTATGGGTAAGAACATAAGAATTGCATACTGGGTCAGACCATGGGTCCATCAAGGGTAGTATCCTGTCCAACAGTAGACAATCCAAGTCACAAATACTTGACAAGTACCTAACATTAAGGGGGTCGATATTAATACCTGAGCAAGTCCATGTGTGTGCGATTCCTGGTATGAGCACATGGATGCAACCCTGGCGCCTCCTTGCTAACACGAGCCTATTTAAATATTGCATGGTGCCCCCCTTGGGGCGTGCGTTAAGAGAGCAGGCACTGACTGTTCAGCGCCTGCTTTCTACGTGACTTTATTGCATCAGCCCCATTATTTGAATCCATCCAGCTAACTGCTTTTACCACATCCTCTTGCAACAAATTCCATAGTTTAATTGTGCACTGACTGAAAAAATACTTTCTCTGATTTACTTGAAATATTCTACTTAATAGCTTCATGGAGTGTCCCATAGTCCTAGGTTTATTTGAAAGAGTAAATAACTGTTCCCTGTTTACCAGTTCCATCTCACTCAAGATTTTATAGACCTCTATCATATCTCCTCTCTGCTGTCTCTTCTCTAAGCTGAACAGTCCTAACCTATTTAGCATTTCCTCACAGGGCAGCTGTTCCATCTCCTTTATTATTTTGGTCTACCTTCTCTGTATCTTTTTTAATTTTGCTATATCATTTTTGAGATGGAGTGACCAGATTTGCACACAATACTCAAAGTGCAGTCGTATTATGGATCAATACAAAGGCATTATGATATGCTGTATTTTATTTTCCATTTCTTTCTAATATACATAACATTCCATTTGCTTTTTTTAACCACAGCAAACCACTGGGATAAGGATTTCGAAGTATTGTCCACAATAACCCCAAGGTTCTTTTTCTGTGTGATGTTACCTATTATGGAATCCAGATTCTAGTACTTATAGTTTACATTATTCTTCCATGTATACATCATTTTGCACTTGTCCACATTAAATTTCATGTGTCATTTAGATGCTCAATCCCCCAGTTTCAAAAGTTCTTCTTGCAGCTTCTCACAATTGACTCTTGATCTAACAACTGAATTGTTTTTATCATCTATGAATGTGATCACCTCACTCCTCATGCCCTTTTCCAGATCATTTATAAATATATTAAAAAAGTACTCATCCCTGGGGTACTCTACTATGTACCTTTCATCATTGAGAGAAATGACCATTCAAAGAATATAGTTGGTTAAGAAGCGCTAGGCACCCCAGTGAAAGCAAGATTGGCCCTGCCAACCAATACCCTGTTCAGATTTTAAAATGTTCAAGTGAAAAACATTATTATTCAAAAAGGCATTTGATATTGAAGCTTAACCACATGCAACTCAATAGATCATGACCATCTAAAATTGTACTATAACCTTATGGGTAGATTTTCAACTGCCCGTGCACGTAAAATCCAGGCTTTATGCGCGTGACCGGGCCTTGCTGAGCACTGAGCCAATTTTCAAAGGGGCCCGGCCACGTGCATAAATTCCGGTACGCATACAAGTGCCAGGCTTCTTCAAAGGGGCGAGTGGGGGGGGGGGGGTTGTGATCGGGGGGGGGGGGGGTGCTGGGACAGTGCCATTGTTTGCTGTCCCAGAGACTCGCGTGCTGGCAGCTGGCTGGCGTGCGCACATTATTTCAGCTTGGGAGCTGAAGTAAGTTGCAAAACAAGAAAAAAAGAAAAAGGTAGAGTTTGGGGGTGGGGAGGAGAGGGGAAGGGGAAGGGAGTTTAGGTGGGGGGGGGGGGTAAAGATGTTCCCTCCCAGTCCACTCCTTAATTGGAGCGGACTGGGAGGGAACTGGGAAGGCTGGAATGTGTCGTTGTGCAGAAATTGCAGAAGATCCCCCCCCCCCCGTTTGTGCCTGCCACCTGCACATACGCACATGGATTATAAATTCCGGCGTGCATGTGCGTGCGGCCCATGGATTTTCCACCATGCGCGCGCCAGTGCGAGCATGGTAGAAAATCAGCACGTCAGTGTGCGCGCGCGCTCTTATGGACACGACGCGCGCAAGTGGATAATCTATCCCTTATTTTTTAATCTTGGGTTTGATGTTCCACAACTCCATACAAATCTAAAAGAATTGAAGCGCAATTTAAATATGTTATCTAAGAAGGTATTAAAAAGATTTGAATAAGATTATGTAAAGCAGAACTGAATGCATGCTCTATCACATTTTATGTTCTTGTAATGTATGTTTTTAGTTATGTATGTAATGATGTAAACCACCACGAATACTTATGGAAAAGCAGTATCTAACATTTCTTAAGTAAATAAAAATAGAAAATACAGCTTAAATTGATCACACTAACAAATAAGTTGCACAATTTTCTGTTGGAGGAGAAAAGAAAGACTTCAGTTGCAACAACCTAGTACATTCATAAAGAGGTTTCTCCAAGTGCACTTTCTAAACTCTCATTTTTTAGAGGATTTTATACATTTTGGGGTGAATTTTTAAAAGCCAGGTGTATGCCAAAATCAAGAGATATGCGAGTATGTCCGGCTGACGCGTGCCAAGCGGATTTTAAAAGCCGCTAATGTTCGAGCATATCTCCCGGCACACGCACAAATAAGAAGTTGCAAAAAAGGGATGGGGCATGGGCGAGGTCTGAGCGGGACATGCGTATGCTGGGACCTTAACATGAAATGTGCGCGGAAGTATTTACATGCACAAGTGCATGCAGGGGTCCCCTGCCGTGTAGCTTTACTACTGATATGGATGGCATATAAGTAATAAAATAAAAAAATCTGTTTGCCAGCAGGATTTTAAGGGCTGGTGCTCGCAGTATAAAAGGGAGGTTTTCTAACTAGGGGGGTTAGGGAGTCCTATCTCTTACCAGGGCGAAGCGTGAACAAACTGGGGAGACTGGTGGTAATTGCATCGGTGAATGTGTCTACTAAAATCCTCCCCACTTATGCGGTTGAGGTGGCATTTGCATGCACATACACCAGTCCATATAAAATTGTGCTTACATGTACGTGTACTAGGGATGTGAATCGTGTCCTCGATCGTCTTAACGATCGATTTCGGCTGGGAGGGGGAGGGAATCGTATTGTTGCCGTTTGGGGGGGTAAAATATAGTGAAAAATCGTGAAAAATCGAAAAATCGAAAAATCGCAAAACTGGCACATTAAAACCCCCTAAAACCCACCCCCGACCCTTTAAATTAAATCCCCCACCCTCCCGAACCCCCCCCCAAATGACTTAAATAACCTGCGGGTCCAGCGGCGGTCCGGAACGGCAGCGGTCCGGAACGGGCTCCTGCTCCTCAATCTTGTTGTCTTCAGCCGGCGCCATTTTCCAAAATGGCGGCGAAAAATGGCGGCGGCCATAGACGAACACGATTGGACGGCAGGAGGTCCTTCCGGACCCCCGCTGGACTTTTGGCAAGTCTCGTGGGGGTCAGGAGGCCCCCCACAAGCTGGCCAAAAGTTCCTGGAGGTCCAGCGGGGGTCAGGGAGCGATTTCCCGCCGCGAATCGTTTTCGTACGGAAAATGGCGCCGGCAGGAGATCGACGGCAGGAGGTCGTTCAGCGAGGCGCTGGAACCCTCGCTGAACGACCTCCTGCAGTCGATCTCCTGCCGGCGCCATTTTCCGTATGGAAAATGGCGCCGGCCATACACGTATGGCCGGCGCCATTTTCCGTACGAAAACGATTCGCGGCGGGAAATCGCTCCCTGACCCCCGCTGGACCTCCAGGAACTTTTGGCCAGCTTGTGGGGGCCTCCTGACCCCCACGAGACTTGCCAAAAGTCCAGCGGGGGTCCGGAAGGACCTCCTGCCGTCCAATCGTGTTCGTCTATGGCCGCCGCCATTTTTCGCCGCCATTTTGGAAAATGGCGCCGGCTGAAGACAACAAGATTGAGGAGCAGGAGCCCGTTCCGGACCGCTGCCGTTCCGGACCGCCGCTGGACCCGCAGGTTATTTAACTCATTTGGGGGGGGGTTCGGGAGGGTGGGGGATTTAATTTAAAGGGTCGGGGGTGGGTTTTAGGGGGTTTTAGTGTGCCGGCTCACGATTCTAACGATTTATAATGATAAATCGTTAGAATCTCTATTGTATTGTGTTCCATAACGGTTTAAGACGATATTAAAATTATCGGACGATAATTTTAATCGTCCTAAAACGATTCACATCCCTAACGTGTACAGCCAATTTTATACCATGCGCAAATACGCGTGTATGATATAAAGTGGAGGCCTCCTGTGAAGTGCGAGCTGGTATTTGCGCATGTATGTGCGCCTGTGCGCTGGTTTCAAACTTACTGTCCCTGAAAGTAACAAGGAAAGAAGTGAAAATCATGGTTGTGTATGGATTTTCTATCACTTTTCAACTTTGACCCTATTGAAAATGACCTCATCTTATAGAATCAAAGTCTGTTTCAGTAGGGTTAGTGTTCAGCTTCACTTGGGTTAATACCAGTACTATGTTCAACATTTCCCGCCTACGTTTGGAACCAGTTGATAAATTTTCATGTAATATCATGCCTCTGGTTGGACAGAACGATGAACTGAATCAACAACTCACTGCTTTTTTTTTCAGCATATGTTGAAAAGTTCTAAAAATCCTCCTAAAAATAACTGAATACTAACACATAGCCACATCCTTTGAAATAAATGTATATGCCATACAGAAAGGAGGTATGTCATTGGCTGTGGTAAATTGCTACCACAATATGCTATTTCAACAGCCCACTATGAAAATCTTGGGGATACTAACTAGCCAATAATGTGCATCTCCACTGTAAATCATGAAAAAAGCAAATGTTTTCTTGATAGATAACTATAGTACTTGTAGAATATCTAAATGCAAGCAACAGTTAACATAGATGCCATCTTTCTGGGATTTTATATGGTGTGTCAGATTCATTTTCTTACAGAATCATAGGAGCTGTTTGGTTTCGTTACAAAGCCAGTCAGTAACACAAATTTAATAGTAATATGAATGGGGAAGATGGGAAAATATTTTTCCAGTTTATGAAGCCCTGTACTGTAACATAAGGATCCTTGTGACATATCGGCTATAAGTAACCAAGCAACGCCATTAGGGTGCTTTGAAATGCTAATATAATGTGACAGCAATGCTTAAAAATTCATACACTGGTAAGGAAGAATTCATTTCATTTTTCCAGCCAGATTGTTCAAAGGTGCTGGAGCTGTCATCAAGAAGAAATAAAATGAGTGATATAACAGAAGATCCCAATAAGTAAGCTCCCCCCAGCCCCCCCCCCCCCCCCCCAGAGGCCAGTACTAGTCAAAGCTGAAGTTCCTTACATCACCTCTCAATATAGACATGGGTTGTGCATCTATTTTACGCAAATGGGTACAATGTGACAAATGAGTCAATTTTCAGCATGGATCATTGGAAATAAACTCATTCAACAATATCCAAAAATTCTTCTGATATTTTCAGATTAGCAAATAGCATGCACTGTTTGCAAACAAAACAAAAAAAAAGCACCCCCTCCTGCACCCTTCACATCTCCTACATCCCCTTTGTTTACCTCTTCTGCAGAGGTCTCCAAGGAAAAAAAAGGCAAGGAGCGATCCCTCGTTGCTCCTGACCTCTCAGCTCCCTCACCAGCCAGCACTGAGACCAGCGCCGGTTTGTTTTACAGCTGTATGCTTTGTGGTCACAAACTAAATTGGCACTGGTCTTCAGGGCCTGACAGTGCCATCATGGAACCAGGATCCAGCAGAACCAGAACAACTGGAGATTGCGCCTGTCCTTTTCTCCTTTGGAGACCACAACAGAAGGGGGCGTGGGGCTGAGAGTGTTTCTGGTTTGGTTTTTTATTTAATTTCGAGGGATTTTATTTTAACCAAATCAAAATAAACATTACACAAACCAAATCCCAAAGGAAAAAAAAATCCTTGAAATTAAAAAAGCAAAAAAAACCCCAAACAACCCAAAATTAACATTTTCCTGTGTACATGCGTAATACAGATCATTACAGAAGTAGGAATGATCTGAGACATGTTTTGTCTGTTTCTTTAAATGAGAACTGTCATGTTTTCTTCCCCCAAAATACACATTTATTTTGACTTACACTTCAAATGTACACTTACACATTCTCTTTTATTTTTGAAAATGATAATTTGAAACCACGAAACCACAGTTTATTTATTTATCTATTGAAAAGTATTTACATCCTGCACAAATACGATTGTTCCACTGTGGATTAGAAAGTTTCAAAACATACATAATATATAAAAAATAAAAAGACAAGGACAGTACATTGGAATACACCGCGGAACAGATATATACCCAAGTCCATAGCTGTACCAAAGTGATGGACTTTCTACTGCACTAATGGTTTGCTTCAAACGCTTGGGTAAAAATGAATGTCTTCAATTCCTTCTTTAAAGGTCTTAATGCAATTTAAAGTGTGCAACTGTTCTGGCAGGCTATTCCACAGATGGGAGCCAGCCACCGAAAAAGATCTCTTTCTTGTTATGTCACGCTGTGCAAGTTTTGGGCCCGGGTCCTCAAGTAAATTTTTAATCTCTGAGCCTAGTTGTCTGGAGGATTTTTAGATCCGGAGGGTCAAGCTAAGCCATAAAGATGAATCAGAATTCAGTGGTTTGAAAATTATGTTTGCTACCTTATATTGAACAGTTGCTTAAGAGAACAAACTGTCGCAGGGTGATGGCATCATGTTTTGAAAGACCAAATACAGAAAACCAAATTTACATCAACAGCAACGCAGCTTTATTTGCTACTATAAGGATGCGCAAACTATCCTTTTGAAAATTATCCCACAAAAAGCTCTCCGAACATTTGCACCTGCTAATTTGTGCAGGTAGGATTTCCAAGAAAAATGATGTGCATACTTTTAAAATTAAAAAGAATGCATATTCAGTAAGTGCAAACTCCACTCCGAGCTTGTCCCCAGGAACATCTGGCAGCAGGGTGGAGCTTCCCATAGCTCTCAGAAAAGATAGGTTTACCAGGAAACCTGCTTACCTATACCTGGCCCTGTGAGTCACCTATAAGCTTCCTTGTTCCTTTCTCTAGGACAGTGGTTCTCAACCCTGTCCTGGGGATCCCCCCAGCCAGTTGGGTTTTCAGGATATCCACAATGAATATGCATGAGAGAAAATTTGCATACACTGCCTCCATAACATGCAAATTTTCTCTCATGCATATTCATTGTGGATATCCTGAAAACCCGACTGGCTGGGGGGGTCCCCAGGACAGGGTTGAGAACCACTGCTCTAGGAGGCCACTGCTTCAAGACTGGCTAGGCCTGGCAATTTAGGATCTATAAGACAGAGAAGAACTAGAAAAGTTTGTAACATAGTAAATGTACTAAATGATGGTCCATCCAGTAAGATGTCTAGGTTGTAGCTACCACTCTGTGCAGGGTATCCCCATGCAGAAATGTTAAACCGAAAGTTACAACAGGTTATTTTGGTTCTTCATTTCCATCCTCTCAGAAGAAAGAATGATTTGAGTGATCTCTCTTTACTTCAAGATAAGGGTAACTATGCCAACTCGCGCATGTTATAAAATTGGCGTGTCCATGTGCGCGTGCCAGGAACCGTGCGCACATGGATGCGCACTCGTATGTTTGAAAATCAACACCCATGGTTTGCTTTGAAGATTGTGATCCTCCACTTTAATTTTGAAAGTAAAGATACATCTAGGGAATCTCAAGACTGTGTATGGACTGATTTTTATTGTGGAGAGTGAGACTGCAGTGTAACCCACTAGTCGGATTTTCCAACATGTGTTCCCCTAACTGATGAGAGCTCTTAAGCCTATCTCAGGATTTTGAAAGCAGAAGGTCTACAAATAAATAGTTTTAAAAAAGACCACTGTGGTTGATTTTAGTGCTTAAATAACTTATATGGGGAAAAATAGATTTTGTAATTAATAGGGATGTGCATTCATTTTAGATGAAATAGACAATTTTGTTGCAGTTGTCTATTTTGTCTTGTTTTGAGAGCACCCCGAAATGAAAAAATAAAAAGACAAAATTTCATATTAGTATTTTGAGTTAGTGCGCGCTATCAGGACTTAGAGCAAACTAACGGGGACTTGGTGTTAGCGCGCACTAACTATAGTTATTGCGCACTAAGTCCAAAATCAGGGAAACATGAAAAAAACACCCCCGAACCTTTAAAAAATGAAATTAAGTACAAAAAAATGCGAAATGAAAATGACACGAAAAATAATTAGTGCACATCCCTGCTATTTAATAGGATAAAAAAGAACTAGGGCATATGCAGTTCACAATAATATGAATGACGAGTATTCTCCAAGACATTTCTTAAAAATTTCTGCCATTTGGTTCTGATTTCACATAGCATATAGTTTCAAGAAATGCTCTACATTTTATTACAGACAGAAGCCAAGGGATTCAGTCATATTATATTTGTGGCTCTGACTGTGAACTGTCAAAAGCAGCATTACAATGGACAGTGTTATTAATCCTCATTGTCACTGACTCAAGAAAGCATCAGTCATATGTCTGTGGCATGGTTTCTAGTGTATTAATGGTTATTTTTGCAGTCCCAAAGCATCTATACTTGTCCTCACAGCTCTGGAGAAGAGCAGTATTATAATATGATCAGAAAAATGCCAGCAAAATAGATGTAGGATACCTATCAGGTAACATGTTCATATAGGGCCTGGTTTTAAAAAGCATTTACATGCATAAAACTGAGTTTTACTCGAGGAAATGCACTTTACTCAAATAAGTGGGCTTTTGAAAATTGCTACAATACATGTCATTCAATTCTCCATAGGATTTGCTCAAGTAAGTGCATTTATGCATGTAAATGGATTTTGAAAATTGCTACGACAGTATTTTACATTTACATGCGTAACTCCTTTCAAAATTTAACTGTCAGTGTCTTTACTCCTGTTTACTAGGATAAGAGAAAGAAATACTCATATCAACTTGTTCAGCAAAAATTTCATTACAAATGAAACATTTGTAAAATGTTCTGAAACAAAAAAATCTGTTATTTATTTCAAATTTTTACACTCATATATGCACATTTGCAAAGCGGGTCGGTAACATTCAAAATGGTGTGTGGGCGCACATGTGCTCGCATTCATTGGCCCTCACCCAGGGACATGGCCATTTTATAGCATATGCATACATGTTATAAAATAGCCTGGCCATGCTCAAGTTTAAGTGGATGAACGCCTGGGTGCACAAATGCTGCTTCTATCACATACATTGGGGGAGTTTAAAAGGGATGCACACTGATGCCATTGCCCATTTTACCAGTTTGTTCCCAGTTCACCAAGTTAAGGGATAGGACTGTTGTAGATTTGCTCCCCAGAAGGGAGGAGTTAGCAATCTGATGTAGATCTGCTCCTCCAGAAGGGAGGAGTTGGCAATCTGTTATAATTCTGCTGCTCAGAGTTAGCAATCTGTTATTGAGCTCCTCCTGTAGGGGGAGGAGTAGCAGTCTGTATGGATCTCCTCCTGAAGAGGGAGGAGTTAACAATCTGTATCAATCCCTGCTGCTAGGAGTGGCAATCTGTTATAAGTCCACCAGAGGGTTAGCAATCTGTTATGGATCACCCTGCCAAGGGGAAGAGCTAATAATTGTAATACTCCGTAGGCGGAGTTAATGATCTGTGGTGGATTGGCCTCCCATGGAGTGGCAATCATATAATACCACTCTAGTAGTGTAAGGGATGACACTTGAGGTAAATTGGTGAATCCCTGGGCAGATGACAGCGCCCTCCGCAGGATATCCTGAGAGGGACCACCGGCTAGGCCGGAGTATGGAGACAAACATAGATAGTTCTTTTATTAGACAGGAAGTAGAACCACCAGAGGTGGCAGTAGTGAGCTGATGCACCTGGCAGGGCTGAAGTCCCTTCGATACTGGAATTGCAGTCTCTGGGTTGCTGAGCTGTAGAGAGAGAGACTATAGTATTGAGTGGACAGGGTATGCTGGATACATAACCAGTAATAGAAGATACACTCACAATTGTAGATATCTGTAATGGCTTCTATGCAACAGAGTCTTCAGTATATTCAGGAACAGGAGCCGTAGGCGAGTGCTGGTTCCTATATGCAGTCTAGAATGAGAACTCACAATATCTGTGTATGAGATGGCTTATGGAATAGAAGAGAGTCTTTGGAGAGTTTTAGGAACATAGGCCCTCGTGGAGGCGAGTACCGGTTCCTGTCTGCAATCTATAATAGTAATGCACCAGATAAAGGTATATAATAACTTCTGATATAGAAGAGTTGAGAAAGGATTTAGGAACATGGGCCCTCTTGGAGCGAGTACCAGTTCCTATCTGCAATCTATAATAATGACTCACAATCTCTGTACCTGCGATAACGTCTTAGACAGAAGGGAGTCTTCGGAGATTAGGAACATAGGCCCTCGTGGCGCGAGTACCAGTTCCTATCTGTAATAGAACTCACTGTGCTCACGTCTGCGATTGCTTCCAGATAGTAAGGAGTCTTCTGAGCATTCAGAGACGTAGGCCCTTGTGGAGCGAGTACCGGATCCCGTCTTAACAATCTGAAATCAAGAAGAGAGAGCTGGGCCCCCGAGGAGTGGATACCCCTAGGTAAGGTGGTGGAGGCAGAGCAAAGACCTTTTAAGGTGGAAGCGGGTGACGTCACTACGGAGGGACGCCCCCGAGGTTCGCGCCCTTGTCGGTACAAACTCTGAAGCGCGCGCGCGCGCCCTTACGTCATCAGGAACATGGCGGATCTGCAGCATCAGGCCAGCCCAGGGATTCCAGGAAGTACGGCGAGGAGAAGCCACGGCAGCATCTGTCCGTCAGACCCGAAGGGAGTTGCCACTAAGGTAGAGAGGGTGGAGCGAGGGCGAGAACTGACACGAATGCAACAAGGACTTCCAAATCCACCCTTGTGTACATAGCCTTCCTTCACCCCTGTTAGCCCCGACATTTAAAACTCTGCTGATCTGCCTAGATTTTTTTTTGTTTTATAACTAACACATCATCTATAGCAGAAATAAACTTATGCAGCAGGGGACCATGGCATGCGCAAGTGTGCAGAAGTATTTAAGTGCAAATTTTGTGTTAAAATCCCAGAATGCCCATGCCCTGCCAAGATCATGGCCACTCCCCAACCCTTTAAAAAAACTTTTCATTTATGCACCAGGGACATTTACATGTGTATCTGAGCAGCTTTTAAAATGTGCTCGGTGCGCACCAGCCTGACATATTCGCACATTTTCTAATTGATATGTGGGTCAGGTTTTTTAAATTCACCTTATAGTAATTTACTCAGATAAAATAGCCTTTCTGAAATTTGCTGCCCTAGGAGCAGCTAAAAGCACATGAGCTTCCACAGTGTGTGTGCTTAGCCATAGGGGGAAAAAAGAGGAATTTTTGTGGGTGTGTTTTTAGGTCAGAGGAGGAAAACAGCGTGCATACATTCAATTGCAAGCACTATTCACTCCCCCCACCTTCCCTGGCGACTCACACAAAGAGCAGGTATAAATTAGAAGAGCACATTCGGCTCACTAAGCTTGTATCTTAAGAGTTGGCTCGAATAAATGTCCTGCGCACATTACCACCAGGGCTTTAGCAGCTTTTACGCATGTATGCTCACACAAGGGGAAAACCAGTTTTTTCATATCCTTACAAGGAGGGAGAGAGAGAAAAAGCGAAAATATGATACTGTAAGAGGGGAACTTTCAACTTAAGGTGGGTTGGGGGGGTGTGGTGTTGCATTGGTGCGCTACAGCCCCTTGCACCCTCACCAAAGGGGAGGGAATAAAGGACAAACAGGTAAATGAAAATTGGTTATTTACTCTCTGAAATAATAGAAGGACTAGGGGGCACTCCATGAAGTTAGCAAGTAGCTCATTTAAAACAAATCGGAGAAAATTCTTTTTCACTCAATGAATAATTAAGCTCTGGAATTCATTGCCAGAGGATGTGGTTACTGCAGCTAGTGTAACTGGGTTTAAAAAAGGTTTGGATAAATTCTTATGATTCAAACCCACCCTGAGCTGAACATGCCCTTCTTTCAGTGGTAGATAAATATAGCCTCTCTCTCTTTCCCCCCTCCTGAGTATATATGGTAGGTCAGCAGTCTTGAAGACTCCTCTAGTTCTTCATCCGCTAAGCCACCCACTGACCCTGAACCCTCATGCTGTGCTGAAATCCCTAAAACTTGCGATTTTCACACTTGCTCCTCATCAGGACTAGAGATAAAGTTATGTGGATAATACACCAACACGCACCATGGTCAGCTTTTCTAAAATTTGGAGTTAATGCATAACACTTGGCCCTGCCTCAGAAACGCCCATGCCTCACCCATTTTTCTCCCCCTTGTTCTTGACGTGCACATGGATATGTATGCATGCACTTCGCACCTTCTTAAAATTTATGTTGCTTGTGCATGGTCCACATAAGCATGCATGGGGCAGTTTTTGCGCGGCAACACTTTTAAAATCTACCTGTATGTTGGAAAATGTGCTTAAAGGATGCGCGAGAAAAGGGCCCATGTAAATTGCAACTACATGGTCAATGACAAATAGCTGACTTAATAGTGTTAGGTGACAGTCATAGAGGGTCATATAGTACCTACCCCAGTTGCTTTTAGTGAGGACAGAAATCTATCTATCTTGTGTCATTATCCTTTGCTAAAATTAAAAGTGCCTTCTCCCCCGGTTGGAAAAGTGGATTTTTGTATGCTTACAATTCGCATTGCTTCCCGCCCCCCCCCCCCCCCCCCCAGTTGCAATATCATATTTTACTCTGTAATTTGCCCTTAACATGGCAAAAACTGAAATTATGCTTATCTCTCCACAGAATCATCCTAACACCCTTCCCCTGCTTCGCCCCCTATCTCTACCCATCTCGTTCTCCCAACAGGTATGGGATCTAGGGGTCATGCTAGACTACCAACTCAACCTCAAGAAATTCATTAACAACACACTAAAAGAATGTTTCTTTAAATGACACACCCTAAAGAAATTAAAACTTTACTCCACCCTCCAGACTTCCATACAGTGCTGCAAACTACAATATTCTCGAAAATGGATTACTGTAACTCACTCCTTCTAGGCCTACCCAAAAACTCCATTCACCCACTACAAATCCTTCAAAACACAGTTGCCTGGATACTCTCTAACACGTGCAGAAATGAACACATCTCACCCATACTTAAGGAATTACACTGGCTCCCTATCGCTTACCGAATCCAATATAAAACTCCCTCTATCATACATAAGGCACTCCACAATCCCGAAATGAACTGGTTCAGTGATTCACTAGTATTCCACAAACCCTCTAAACCAATCAGAAACCAATACCTTGCTACCATACTTACACCTTCCCCCAAAAACATCAACCTGGCATCTACCAGAGCACGTGCACTCTCCATAGCCGGCCCTGCCTTATGGAACAAAATGCCCGTAGACCTACACCAGGAGGCCTGCCTAAAACATTTCAAGAAAAAACTAACGACGTGGCTGTTCACGCAAGCATACACCTAAGCTCAATCTCCTTACTCTCCCAGCACCCTCCTCAGCCACACCCTCATAAGATGTTCCATTCGTACGGACACTCTCCTGCCTCATGGAACAATCGCCCGTTGACCTCCACTCTCCTCACATTCCTAGCCTCTGCCCACACCAATCTTCTCCCGTCCCACACCCATCTGTTTTCTGCCTCATCGCCTTTATCTAATTTGGAATCCACATAATTTAAGCAACTCTGTAAGTTATTGTAAATAATTTGTCTCCTATGTACATAAGTTACCTAATATTCAATATCTTTAGTCTCATTCATATCTCTTTTATAGGCATAAAGACATCTATTCTTTTAACAGCTTTATATGTACCCGATTTTAAGTTACTTGTTAACCGTATTTTAAGCGCAGTTCTCATTCCTATGTTACTTGTCAAGTGCACCTTAGGCGCAGTTTCTCGTTTGTTGTGAACCGATGCGCTATCTCTGATGAATGTCGGTATATAAAACGATTAAATAAAAATAAATAAATAAATAAATAAATAAATTTGCTATAACTGGCAGTGAGGATTATAATTGAAACTTATTGACTACCCGGGATGGCACACTGACTGACACCATTTATTTATTCATTTATCATATATATATCGGGCACCTTTATCCCAAGGGGCACCTATGAGGTGTGGAGAGCTCACATACCACAACATGTTTTGATTATTCTTACGCTGGCATGTTAGTCAAACTATGTGGGTCACCCAAAAAAAAAAAATATCAAAGAGAATGCACTGCAAAGAATTAGAAAATGCTTATGAAAATGAGGGCTGTTCATACATCCGCACTGAACACAAAGTCTGGAACTGCAGAATATAAGCTTATATAAATAAATACATATGCGGCTTCAAACATACCAGCTTATTTATGCATATGCAGAGAGCACAGTTTATAATTATAGCTCCATTGCAATAAAATCTGTTTTGAAAAAAAAAATTCTTATTTTAGAAAACTGACTTCTCATATATATCTCTCCTTCTTATTTCTTACAAAGTCCAGTTTTCAGAAAGTATCTCCTTCACGTATGCGTAACATATAATCTGCACAACAATGTGAATATGGATTTTAAACTGAAAACATCATTTGCATCCAAACATGCATCCAATGGTTAAGACTATTTTTTTGCTGTATAATTATAAAATTACTCCCTCGTGGCTAGCTTTCGAGAGGTATGCTCCTTTTATCAGATCAGTGCAGAATGAGCTAATTAATTAAACGTATTTAATTGTTAAAAAAAAAAATCAACTACAATTTGTTGGTTGAGCTTTATTTCTAGGTAAAAGAAATGTAAAAAAAAATAAAAAATTGTTAACCAGTGCCACTGAAAGCACCGAACAGACATAGTGAAAGAACTTGAGTGGCAGAAATAAATTGTGCCCTAGTGTAAAGCAAAGCCAGGTACTTTTCCAGGCAGCACAGAGTATTCACTTGAAGAGCAAATCTGCACCCACGGGGTACTGTACAACATTCCAGAAGCAGTCACACTCACCATACATTAATTCAAAAAGTTACATTTTTCACTTTTAGCCACTCCCTAAAGATCCTTGTGCTTCCTTGGGAGCAAATAGATTTGAAAGAGAATCCCAAATTACGTGACCCGCATCAGTGGCATCATAACCAAAGCTGTTCAGTCAGCTCCGCGTGAGGTCAGTTTTGATACTCACTAATTCCCTAGAGTGTGGGTAAGTTACAAGGGAGTGGATTCCTGCATATAAACAATATTTCTGAAAAGTATAAAATTTGAACTGCTAGACAATTAGCATTAATTCTAAGTGGTTTATTTTTGAAACATTGTACAATACTAGAAGGACACATTTTTTATTTCACATGAATGTGTTATACATGCTGCACACAGGACTTCTAGACAGAGAAAATGGTTCTGCAGAAGTTCCGAGAGAAATCGAGCAGTGCATAAGCAAAAAAAATAAAATAAAATAAGCAAAACAGGAATTGAAAGGCTCGTAATTTCATTTTGCTATTCTGGTTGCACTCATAAACCACAGGTCTGTCAGTTTCATGGTTAACAATATCCCTATTAATCCCTTGATAGAATAATAGCTTCATATTTCACTTACTCCTGTCTTTTTCTGTATATTAATTTTTTGTCAACTTAGATTACAGTGCAGTGAGGTCTGCCTGTCACTTGCATATTCCCTACTGTATCTTATGTTGTAATTGTGTATGCATTATAAAACTGAACTTACATGACTACAACTTGCAGCTGCTGTTTTTCCCCTATGCAAAATAATGAAGCAACTATAGGAAATGTTTTAAAATGGGATGCTTTCTATGGAAAAAATTATATATAGAAAGAGAGAGAGACAGAGCGACTAAACCAAACAAACTAAGGTTTTAAATTTCCTACCTCTTGCAGCAGAAAAGTTATAGCCTGGTAGAGTAATTTCCCGGCTAAAACTTATCCAGATAAATAAGAGGTCGGCAGATGTGTTTCAGGCATGGGGCTTAAGCTTAGCTAGGTAGCACCAATATGCAGAGATAAGCTGAGCCGGGTAAATCTTTGCATGGTGGAGACAGAGAAGGTCTAAAATGATGCAGGTGAACTTGCCCAGATAACTTCAAACCTAACTGGATATATTCAGTGGGTCTTGTTTCCTGCTCAGTATCTTGGCTAAAGTTTTCCCGAGTAACTTACCATGCCACTTGAATATGGGCCTTGCATTATTATGCCAATATTCTCATATCAAAGTCATGAGAAATCAAGCACGTTGATTTTTATTTGACAAAATATTTTTCAGGAAAGACTTAACTACCGTAAGCTTCTGTTTATATTGCATTTTAGAACTTTTAATGCAATTTTCTGCCTGTCATACTTTTTAGATCTGTCACAGGACCAAATAAGTTCTTTTGTTTCAATTTAAAAAAACCCTCGTTTTATCTGAATTGGAGCAAATGAGAATAGTTACAATTGCTTTGAGTAGTCCATTGTCCCACTATTTTGTGACCCATTTATCCAGTAGTTAAGAGAACATTCACCAGGAAATCCGTCAGTGTGATCCATGAACATTCAGCTCCTAAATTAATTATGTTTGTTAGATTTATAGCATCTTGTGTTTTGCAGTGCCCCCACTGATTGTTTCCAAGTTACCTCAAGGGCTCATAATTAATTTACCTGAACAACTGCTCCTGCGTTCTTCATAAATTTCACTGTACATTTGTATAATTTCACGGTGAGGAGCCTTGAGATGTATGACGAATGTGTCATAAACAGAACCGCCTGCCTGCTAAAAATGGCTGAATCTTAATTACCATTGCTCCTCAGCGTGCCGTTACAAGAACTCCCTTTGTGCTCAGGATACAGATCCATAGCAAGCTCATAAAATCTTGAACTCCACATTCCTTTCATGCACAGCTCTCTTTTTCAAGAAACTCCCCATGTGACAAGCGACTCACATAAAATCTAAGCATCACTTTTATGTGCACCAATGGTACCAAGACAAAAAGAATGCAGGCTTTAATTAATAAGTTATCCTTAAAGGGGATTCTATTAGCAATTACAGATGCATAATTTACTCTCCATGTTAAGTTCTCAGGTAGCTTCTAAAGCAAGGTCCAATATCCTGTATTTTTTCGAGTGGGAAATCTCAGATGCATCCAGTGAAAGAAATGTAATAATGCACATTCCCTCAACATGTTTTGCTTTGAGGGTCAGTGCAACCAGCAAAAATCATACTAATAAATATGACTGCCTATACAAAAGGGGTGGTTGTTGTATTTGTCGATGTATTCCAGTGCCTGTATGTCCTCCCTTCAAATAAAAATAAAGTTTCATTTTTACATATGTGATGATAAACAATAAGCTATGATGGCAAATGAATGATAGGTAAACAGAAAGCAGATAGATATCTCTAATATTGCTTGCCATTTCCATCACCCAGCTCTTTCTATTGTTGATTATGCCACCTGTTTCTATTCCTTCTTTCTAACTGCAGTGATGGAAATAATTTTCATAGCATTGAACTTCAGCTTTTCTTCCTAGCAACTAAAAGTGAAATAATGCAAGTCTGCTACTTCACCCAAAGAAGACTTTTGATCAGTCTCAAATTTTTAGCTTTATTTCTTGTACATTTTGCTAGCTGTTGAGTCCATTTCAAATGGAGAAGTGGGACTATAAATACTACAATACACAGAGATATAAAAAAATAGGCACAGTCAACTATTGCCTTCTTGAATCTGGGCAGCTTGGAAGATTAGAGCCATGATGAGCAGTAGCCCTATATATGTGATAATGCAGAATAATAAATAGAGTACAGTGAGATTGTAGTGCTACAATAATCGAGTAAGTATACAGCATACTTCAAAATCAATTTGTGTATAAAAGTATACGACTGACCAATTTAGAGAGGTGGGTGAAGAACCAGTGAAGCCAGGGTTCAAATTCTGCATCTCCCACTGACACACCTTGGACAAGTCACTTCATTGTCTCAGGTACAAACTAAAAGGTAAATTTTAAAAGCTGTGTTATAAAATGTATTTATTTGTTGCGATCCCCCCTGCTGCTGCGCTGCAGGAGGTCTCTTACCTTCCTCCAGAGGCCGCTCTGAAGCCAGGGCCTCGCCTGCGCATCATCCAGGACTTGCTCCAGGGCCTGAGAGGCCTAGCTGCTCCTGAGGCATGCCTGTGGCTTGCAGCCTCAGTGTTTGGACTTCCTGTTGGGCGACGCCCTTCCCTAGGGGCTGGCCCGCAGCTCTCTACCCTAGTTATAGGACCAGCGGTGGGCGGTCCTGGCAAGCTCCTCCCAGGGAGTTGCCTTCTACCTCCAGTATTTAAGGACTTTCTGTTCACTGTGTCTTTGCCTTCGGATTGGGTTACACAGTTGCCTGTGGCCTCTCCCGATCCAGGTCCTCCGTGACTATGACTCCTGCTTGTCGTCAGCCTGCCTCGACTCCGGTCCGTGACTCCGACTCCTGCTTGTCTTCAGCCTGCCTTGACTCCGGTCAGTGACTCCGACTCCTGCTTGTCTTCGGCCTTCGGATTGGGTTACACAGTTGCCTGTGGCCTCTCCCGATCCAGGTCCTCTGTGACTATGACTCCTGCTTGTCGTCAGCCTGCCTTGACTCCGGTCCGTGACTCCGACTTCTGCTTGTCTTCAGCCTGCCTTGACTCCAGTCCGTGACTCCGACTCCTGCTTGTCTTCAGCCTGCCTTGACTCCGGTCTGTGACTCCGACTCCTGCTTGTCTTCGGCCTTCGATCAGGTCCTACAGTCGTCTGTATACTTGCTGATCCAGGTCTTCCGTGATCACTTATGCTTTGATGTTCCTGATGTCCAGTGTCTCTGCCTTGATGCCTGTCTCTGACCCTGCCTAGATGTTTGTTCCTGTGCCTGCCAGCCGTAAGGGCTTCGGATGTGAGTTTCCCAGCATCGGAGTCCTGTTCGCCTGGGTCTTCCCCGCGCCCTCCTTCTCAGCGTGGTCCGCGACCAGCCTCCCAGGGCTGTGTAGGGCGCGTCTGGGACAGGGTGGTCCGTGACTCAGTCCCACGGGTGGGCTGAGTAGGGCGCCCTGATGGACAGTACAATGTTCCCGTCCAGCCTTGTCTTCAGTGTCTGCTTCAGCCCTTGTCCGGATGTCTACCTGTCTCTGCCTTGACCTGGTTCCTGAGCCTTCTGTCCTGTTGGGCCCTGGAGTGGCCAACAGGAGGGATTCGTCCCACGGGCTCTTGAGCTTCTGCCAGCCGAGGGGGCTTCGGATGTGAGTATCCCAGCATCGGAGTTCCTGCTCGCCTGGACCTTTCCTGTGTCTCGCTTCAGCCCTTGTCCTGATGTCTCCGTCTTGCTTCAGCCTGCTTCTGCCCCGTCTGATGTCTTCTGTTTAAGGACTCTGTCTGCCCTCGCCTCTGTCCGGCCTGCTGCCCATTGCCGTTCCCTGCGGTGGGTCCGAAAGGGCCGGGAACAGTCGGAGGACCGTTCATTAGTCAACTTCCCCGTGTTGGCTACCATGGGCATGCAGGTCCGGCTGAGGGTCGGACTCCCTGCTTCTGTTCCTGCCTGCCTGGCTCACCATGCCTGCTCAGCTCACCTCCCACGGTGTGGCCTTGGGCTCCTCCTGGGGTCCTGCCGTGGCCCAAGGGCTCACCACCCGCCCGAGACGACCGCGCCCGCGCGCGCTCGTAACATTTATTTGCATGTCTCAAAGTCGACATTGCCCTGACGTGCACACAGAGTCTTAAAATTAGGGGCACACATACACGTGCCTGACCGAAATCCAATCCATATAGCAATTGCCAGCCAAAGAACTCACAGAAAGAAAGCAAAGAGATCATAGTGAATGAAATTATCCAGTAGCTCAGATGTTTAACTTCAAGCACAAGAAACAAATAGTTTTGATTCACATCTGGCAAAACTTCCACTTACTGTACTGGAACCTGCCCTGATAGGCAGTGATTGCTGCCAGGGGCTTTAGTGATGAGCTACCAGTATCCCTTTGTTAAATTGTTTTATGGCAACAAAGAATGTCTCATTGAGTGGAGCAGAAGTGAAGATAAGAGAAGAAACTGCTAGTAGTGAAAAATTGGCGGTGTCATCCACTCACTAATTGCTCTCACAAGCACTGGACTGGGAACATCCACTCTCCAGGAAACAGGAGGCATCATTCTTGACTTTTCTGGGACTTTTCTCTTCTTCCTTTATCCTCCCATTTTTCTCTACACTTCCTCCTCCCATTTCCCTACTACCCTGAGACATTGAGGTAACCTGAGACTGACATTGATCCGGGGCTCTGAGCCTTAGTTCAGTTCTGTGACTGCAAGACCTGTGCACAGGAGCAATGGCCTCTTACAAACCTCCAGCTAAGGCTCTGAACCAGCAGTAGAGTCCTAAGGAGCACTGCAGGATCTCAGCCTCGCAGGTCCTTCTTTCTCTTTCTGTACATGATTAAGTCTCTTATTATCTCTGGTCCATTTGATTGCGGGTGTCTGAGTAGCTTTTGCAACTTACATCTTCAAGGACTGATTCTTGTTTTTCCTTTTGCTGCTTTCTCTTTTTCTTCCACCTCCATTGTGTATTCCAATCAATTATTCAATTATTTAATTTTCCCCTGGCATTGACACTTAAGTGTACTCTGTGATTTTGAGTTCACATTTATTCCACACCTAAATCTAGTTGATAAATCATGTTGTTATCACCTCCTAAACATTCCTAAATATCATTATCTTCTCTCCTATTTGTTATTGTTCCTAGGTAAGGCTTCTCATTCACGCAAGAGTTATTTTTCATTTGTTCTTCTTAAACTGGCTGGTGCCTTCATGGCTGCTCTATATGCACAGTCTAGAATTCAGCTCCAAAGGAAACATATTTTTCTAGTCCGTTATTTATGGTTGTGTTTGCCTGTGTATAATGGGCCTTTGAAAATTGTTCCCCCCCCCCCCCCCGCCTTACTGCAGGGAAAAGTATGAAGCCCTTTGTCTAACTGTATATCTGACAAATATTATAAATGAAGTGGAGTTAGCTTGTCTGGCTCCACGCTAGTAACGGAAGTAAAGTGAGCGGTAGGGGTTAAATGAGGAAAGGAAAGGTCAACGAAGGGACATAAGGGAGAGAGGGGGAAGTTAGCCAATAGAAGAGGAAGATTTGAATGTAGAGATTGTGATTGGTGGAGGGGGGAGGATACAAGGGGTAAACGGCTTCGCGCCTCAGTCTGTGAGGAACGGCTGAGGCAGCGAGCAGAGGCTTTCCATGCAGGGGGCACTGTTGAGGTAGAATATAGTAGGTACATTCGTTCAGCTACTATTCATAATTAATTATATCTGTCACAACTTTAAACCAAAATTAATATTGGGGATACAATCTGTATTCCTGGGCTACTGTCTAGTCTGTAGTACAGGGCCGTTTTTCCTGGCTGACCAACAAAAACAAAAAACAGTTAACACAAAAATAGATAGCCTGAGTTCCAGCCTCGGGTTGGTTCCCCTTCCATTTACCTGATTTTCAGGGGTTTGTGTCCGCTTTTCTTCCCGCGTGGACCATGCCTAAGCGGGCTCCTGTGCGTGGCCGGCCCCCCGCGCGGCTTTCGGGCGCCTCCTCCTTTGTTGCTCTGCCTGCTGCCCCGGCTGTTTCCTCCCAGGCTGCACGCGCCCCCCGCCGCTTCGGGGAGTTCCTCCCCGCTTTTGCCCCCCCGGCCTCCGTGGTGTCGGCGCAGCGCGCCCATAATTTGGAGGGTGGGTTCGAGGCCGTGGTCGCCGATTCCGGCGAGAGCGGCCCAGAGCCGGATGATGTCACCTCTGACGTTGTGCCGGCTCCGCCCCCAGGGGCCGACGTGCTCGGAGATGTGGCGGAGGTGTCCCTAGATGCCTCGGCTTCTTTCTTCGGGTCAGGGGATGTGGAGGTGCCTTGCCCCCCCTCCGGGAGGCGTTTCGAGGGGGAGGGGGAGGTTATGGATGTCGGCCTGAAGTGCAGGTCTCCCGCGCGGGAACAAGGGGTGGGCCCACTGCCGGTGCGTCTTGCTGCTGGGTTGCTGCGCCCTGAAGGTGATAATTCTCCAGCTGCTAGGGGCCGGGGGAGAGTTCGGGGAGCTGCAGGAGGGGGTCGGGGCAGGATAGCGGGCGGAAGAATCACATCACCGGCCCGCGGGGTGCGGGGTAGTGGACAGAAGGGGATAGGAGGCGTAGTGCGCGGAGACAATGGTAAGGGAAGGAGAAAAGACGAGTTTTCCACTGGTCCGTACAGGGCCATTGCCAGTAAGTGGTGTCAGGGCAGCAGTGATTGGGTGGATCAGACAGGAAAGGTTGGGATGCGGATGAGGAGGGGAAGGGGAGGGCAGTTGGATGGCAGGGGAAGAGAGGTGCTGCCGGGGGGGCAAAGGGCAGGGTTGCAGAGCAAAATTGGTGGGCGGGAAGGACAGGAGTTCGGGGGGGGGGGGGGGGGGGAGGGAGTGGGAACAAGATAGTGCGGGGCCCTGGGTACGGGTCCCTAGTAGTGGTCCAGCGGGCTTAGCGCCACGGAGGGGTCAGGTGGGCCAGTCTTTGCAGGTCAACATTAGTAAAGGGGGTAATAGGGACGTGCAGGGTTGGTGTGGGCGTAGGGCTAGTACAGAGAGAGGTAGGGGGGGTTTTTGTCTTTCAGAGGAGGAAGAAGATGCGCGGCCGGGGACGTCTCGGCAGGAGGCATGGAGGGAACAGGACTTTGATGATGATGGCTGGGGACGAGGTGCAGGAGCGGAAACAGGAGATCGGGAGGCAAATGTGACGCGAGTGTGGGAGACGGCACAAGGTGCAGGTGAGGCATTAAAAAGGAAAAAATCTACCAAAGGAACAGCAAAGAAGAAAAAAGCGAAGGTCTTGAGCAGTTCGTCGGATAGTGATTCAGACTCGTCAGACGAGTCTTCGGAATCAGGTCCGAAATACTCCGCTGCTTTGGCGGAAGGGCCATTACATGGAGCGTGGTAGTCTGCATGTACAACATTAGCGGAGCTGTGGGAGGGAGTTCCTAGGAAATTGAGGAGTCGAATTTGTAGGAGAAGGTATGTGAATATCTTCAGGTTATTGGAGGGGAGGAGAGGAGCGAAGAAGAGCAAAAAGAAGGATAAGAAGAAACAAAACAAGTTAGATGGAGTCAAGGTCGCGAAGAATATAGTTAATTGGGTGAGGGGATTCTTGCGGCTAGCAAGCGTGGTGGGTCACTATGACTCGTCGCAGTACGGGGCTTTATTAGCGTATGCGGATAGCATACTAGGGGCTTTCCGGGATTACGAAGGTTGGGCGTGGCTCAACTATGATGAGAAATTCCGGGATAAGATGGCAGGGAATAGGGCCATGTCGTGGGGATCGCAGGATATTAATTTGTGGTTAACACAAATGACATATAAAGGCGTGCGGGGGCAGGGGGCCGTAAGTGTGGGGAATAGCGGGGTTAGTGAAGTGAGGGGGTTTCGCGGTAGTAGTGAGACAGGGCAGCCCTTTCGGACGGGGGGGGGGGGGGGGGGGGGGGGAAAGGCTTGCAAGGGGTTAGGCCTAAGGTGGGAGGGAATGAAGTGTGCTGGAGATTTAATAAGGCAGCATGTTTATTCCCAGATTGCAAGTTCAGGCATGCGTGCGCTACCTGCGGAGGAGCTCATTCTGCCCTCAAATGTGGACAGGGTGGTGGGCAGACAGGAAAAGGCGGAAAAGTTTGAGGGATTGAATGATTTGGCTATTTTGCCGGTCGCGTTGTCGGCAAGGAGTGCATGGTGGGACACGTATCCTAAGGGTGAGGTAGGGCAAATTTTGAGGGAAGGGTTTAGGGACGGTTTTGTGATCCCATTCGTGGGAGCGAAGCGAGGGGGGAGGGGTAGGAATGCTCGGTCGGCCAGTACATACGCGGAGATAGTTCGGGAAAAATAGGGGCGGAAATACGGTTAGGGCGGGTTGCGGGGCCGTTTAGGTCGCGGCCACTTGATATGTATTTATGGTGTGATAACTGGGGCGTCGTTCAGGTTATTAACAGACTGTCTGCTAAATGTCCCAGAGTATTGGAATTATTGCGGGAGTTAGTTTTTCAATGTTTAACTTTGAATGTCACGATTGGAGCGAGGCATGTGCCGGGGGAACGGAAGGTAATAGCGGATGCACTATCTCGTTTTAAGTGGCAGGAATTCAGAGCTCTAGCGCCGGGTGTAAGGTCCGAAGGGGAGCAGTTCCCAGAGCACCTGTGGAGACTGGGCAGGTTTCAGCATGGTCGTTAATCCGGAGGTCATTGGCGCCCGCTACTTGGAAGGCGTATCTGCGAGGATGTGGAGTGATCAGTCAGTTTTTGGAAGGACGGGGGTGGAGGGGAAGTCCGGTACAGGATACGGGGCTGGTGGAATTCGTCTTATGGGCAAAGACCAGGGGTTATTCGGTGGCTTTAGTGCGTTCCTTTTTGGCGGGTTTTTCATTTTTTCAGAGGTTGAAGGGATGGGGGAATCCCGGTGGGAGTTTTCTTTTGCAACGGGTGATGAGAGGGTGGAAACGGGAAGGGCGCCTGACAGGAGACTTCCCATTTGTTATGCGGATTTGGGGGTGTTGGTGGGTAGTTTGCCGGCGGTCTGTGTCTCCAGTTAGGAAGTGCTGTTATTCCAGTCGGCATTTGTTAGCATTTTTTGGAGCTATGAGGGTGAATGAGTTGGTCGCGACATCTAAAAGGAGTGATGTTGTAACAGGCTTGTTAGCGGAGAATGTGTGGATCTGTCACGAGTCGGTGACTCTTTGCATCTATCGTTCTAAGGTGGACCAGTTGGGAAAAGGGCAAGTAATAACGTTAATTCCGGCGGCGGATGATCTGGTGTGCCCGGTACGGTGTTTGCAGCGCTTAGTGGCAGTTCGGCCTAGGATGAGCGGTCTATTGTTGTTACACCAGGATGGTTCGCCGGTTACGGTTTACCAGTTTGTTCAAGTTTTGGAAAAAGTGTTGTGGTGGGTCGGATGGGATGAACAGCGGTATACTTCCCATTCGTTTAGGATTGGGGCGGCGACTTCGGCGGCGGAGCGAGGGCTCACGGGTAGTGCCATACAGGCCATAGGGCGTTGGAAGTCCAATGCGTTTTTGAGATATGTTCGGAAGGATCAATAAGTGGGGTTTATCACAAAAAAAAAAAAGGAATTTGGAGATGAAGGCATATAGTAACTTTGCTGTGTTTCTTGCAGAGTGGAGACAGCGTTCGGGGGAGCAGGAATGGGCCTGGGTTGTGGGCCATTCCTTTATTCATTGGGCTCAACATAGAGCACAAAAGAGACCTTATGGAACGCATTTGGAATTGGAAAGTCGAAATTGGAAGGTCAGATGGCTCAGTCATCGAGGAATGCGATGGGATGGTCTGCTTCCTTTCTTACAAACCTGTGTGCTGGAGATGCGGATGCCAAAATTGTTGTTAATACATCTGGGAGGCAATGATATTAGACATGGGACTTGCAAGGACTTGATTATAAACATCAAGAAGGACTTCAGTACACTGTTCAACGTTATGCCGGACATGACATTGGGGTGGTCTGATATTATTTTGCGGATCAAATTTCTGGGAATGCCGCTATGGTCTAAGAGTGTGAAGAAGATGAACAAACAAATTGGGAAGTGGGTTGTTCAGCAAGGGGGGTTTTGGGTGAAACATGAATGGGCATGGGAGGTAATTCCTGGTTTCTTCCGGGCGGACGGTGTGCATTTATCCGATATTGGCATGGATCTTTTAATAATGACATACAGGAGGGTTTGGAACAAATGATAAAGGATATGGAGGCCGCAGTGGGGGGGGGGAACAATGATAAGGGTTTAATCATTGTTCCTGTGGCGGTAAACCCGAGCCCATAAGGTTTGGAATTTATGTAATGGTTAAAAGTTGGTTGAAAGGGGGGAATCTCGTGTGGTGCGGGGGGGGCTGCTACACGAGATTGACACTGAGCAAGAGGGGGGCCGATGCTCAGAGGATGGTATCAATTAAGCTCTACCACTGGAAGAGGTGGGGGGCATTATTGAGATATGAAAAATGGGGTTATGTATTGTATGCATTGTTTGGGGGGCTCGGGTATGGTTAATAAACTGCGGCCTTTTATTGTTCCAAACAAAAGATTCATGTCATTTGTGGTGGGAAAAGGGTGAAAAGGGGGAATGGGGTGGGGGGAAAAGGACATCAAGCGAATCTGATATCTTCCAGTTATTATGTTAGTGTACAAAAATATTAAAGACACTTTTAGAAGATATGACAAGTGAGGTGATCAGATTTGCAGATGACACAAAATTATTCAGAGTAAAATCACAATTGGATTGTGATAAATTGCAGGAGGACCATGTGAGACTGGAAGACTGGGCATCCAAATGGCAGATGAAATTTAATGTGGGTAAGTTCAAGATGATGCATATAGAGGAAAAATAACCCTTGTTATAGATACATGATGTTAGGCTATAAATTAGGAAAAAGATGTTAGGCTATATATTAGGAAAAAGATCTAGGCATTATAGCTGATATTAAATTGAAATTGTCAGCTCAGTGTGTTGTGGCAGTCAAAAAAGCAAACAGAATATTAGGAATTATTAGAAGGGAATGGTTAATAAAACGGAAAATGTCATAATGCCACTGTCTTGCTCCATGGTGAGACCACACTTTGAATACTGTGTGCAATTCTGGATGCCACATTTTAAAAAAGATATAGTTGCACTGGAGAAATTACAGAGAAGAGTGGCCAAAATGATAAAGGACATGGAGTGGCTCCCCTATGAGGAAAGGCTAAAAAAGGCTAGGGCTGTTCAGCTTGGAGAAGAGATGGCTGAGGAGAGATATGGTAGAGGTCTACAAAATCATGAAAGGACTTGAATGGGTAAATGTGAATTGGTTATTACTCTTTCAGATAATACAAGGACTAGGCGGTCTTCAATGAAGTTAGCAAGTAGCACATTTAAAATAAATAGGAGAACATTTGTTTTCACTCAACGTACAACTAAGCTCTAGAATTTGTTGCCGGAGGATGTGGTTAGGGCAGTTAGTGTAGCTGGGTTTTAAAAAAGTTTGGATAAGTTCCTGAAGGAGAAGTGCATAAACTGCTATTAATCAATAGGAAGGGAATAGCCATTGCTTGTTGCTGGCATTAGTAGCATGGGATCTATTTGATGTTTGGGTACTTGCCAGGTACTTGTGACTTTGATTGGCCACTGATCGAAACAGGATATTGTGCTTGATGGACCCTTGGACTGACCCAGTATGGCATATCTTATGTTCTTATGTAAAATGTGGGAAATACTTTTAGAAATATTTTTAATGGGAAAAATAAGTGCTAAATTTTATTTAGATGATTACATTAAATTCCTAATTTCCTAAGAGTTCTAGGGATTGTACACATAACCATACATAATAGATCAGAAATGATAAAAGACCTATCCTGTTGAGATACCCATGTCAATGTAAGAGTTGTGAATCCTTGTGGCTGTGGTAAGGTAGGTATAGCCTATGGGGAGAACCCCATAGGCTTTCACTGACAGCTGGTGGAGCCTGGTTGACAAGAGACTGGTCTAGGGCTTCACCTACACCAGCACCTTTCCCCTCAGGTTGAGCCCTTGAGTTCCAAGGGCCAGCAGGACTTAAGTGGTGGTCTCTTAAGGGATGGTGTAAATGAAGGTCCAGGGCCAAGGGACAGGGGCAGGTGGCAATCAGAATTTAGTCAGTCCAGGCAATGGGTCAGAAGCAGGCAGTGATCAAGGAATAGTCAATATCCAGACAAGTGGTCAATCCAGGTGGTCAGTCCAAAGAAAGGACATGAACTGGACTGGAGAGACTGACACATAGTATGGGCAGGAAGGTGAGAGGAATGATGAGGCAGGGCAGGCTGGAGAAATGAGGCAAGGCTGGGCTAGATGAGGCAAGGTAAAGCTAGACTGGACAAGACAAGAAAAAACAGGAATGTAGAAAGCAACAACACACACTACACACAAGATGCAGGAGACCTGTTGCTGAGACAAAGGAGAGATGACTGAGGGGGCCTTTTTATGGGGCTGAAGTTGGTAATATCATCCATGACTTTTCCCACCCTTCAAGTATTGAGCAGTCAGGTGTGCTTGTGCCTAAGAAGGGGGCTGG
This sequence comes from Rhinatrema bivittatum, assembly GCF_901001135.1. NCBI lineage: Eukaryota > Metazoa > Chordata > Amphibia > Gymnophiona > Rhinatrematidae > Rhinatrema > Rhinatrema bivittatum. Next base: position 399,333,884 of record NC_042618.1, on the reverse strand, counting down.
AGACAATGGTTCTGGCAGCATCCTGCCACGTGAGGGAAGGCTGGTGGCATCTGCTATGGAGGAGGGTCCCAGGTGCTGGCGGCATCAGGGGGAGTGTGGCAGCTTGTGGGACATCCTGCAAGCCACCTAACAACATTTCCTGGCCTCTTAAGTCCCCTTCTCAAGTTCTTGGGTATTGGCTCCTGAGGAAAGTGACAATGTAATTCTCTAACAAACAGGGTATCTTGAAGGTTGGTTGTGGGCTCCCAGAATTTATCCTCAGATCCATACATTTTTCCATGCTATGAGATACTCTAGCTTGTTTTAATGCTTGCAGATGTCCAGGATTTCTTGCACCTCATAACTGGTGTCCTCTTCGGAGGTTGTTTCTTGGGTTGATGTAGTTGCCGAGAAGGCCAGGAGAGAACCAGTGGATTCAGGAGAGACACATGAAAGATATTAAGTATGCGTAATGTAGGTGATAGCGTGATCCAATAAGTCACAGGGACCAATTAATCGAGGTGCCAGCCTGATGAAGAGTATTCAGAGGCACAAATTCTGTATAGCCAACCTTTCCAGGTCACCTGGGTTGAATTGTGGAGCTAGTCTCTGCTTCTTGTCCATCTCCCTCTTGGAATGGGTTGCTGCCAGGGTAATCAACTGATTGATCCTTTGCCAGAGATAGTGGAGCTCCTGAAAAGTGAGCTGGGCTGCTGGACAGGCCATTGCCAGAGAAAGGGGAAGTAGTACCCTGGGATACTTGCCGTAGACCACTTCGAATGGCTTTGAGCTGATAGAATTGTTCATGTGGTTGTTATGCGAGAACTCAGCCCAGCAAAAGAGAAGGGTCCAGTTGTCTTTCTTGTCTTTGATGTAAAATCTAATGAAAGAACATGGTTAGTTCTTTTGGTTCATCCATTTCTTTGGGGGTAGTAAACTGTAGTAAGATTCAGCTATTTCCTTACAGAGCCCCTTCCAATATTGGGATGTGAACTGATGCCTCAATCAAAGTATGTGAGAGGGCAACCTATGCAGGTGAAAGATGTGTTGCACAAAGAGATGGGCCAATTCAGAAGTGGAGGGCAAGCCCGGGAGGGGGATGAAATGTGCCATCTTTGAGAATCTATCTAGCAAGGACCCATATTGTGATGGAACTTTGAGAAAACAGGCGATCCATAATAAAATCAGTGGACAAGTGGGTTGAGGGTTCCTCGGGGGCAGGCAATGGCTATAACAGCTCCCAAGGTCAGGCTCAAGTGGTCTTCTGTTGTGCACAAGCAGGGCAGAATTCCACATACTTTTTTACATCAGTTCTCAGAGCTACCAGTAGGAGGAGTTCGCAGGTGATTCCTGGGTGTCCTACTAAGCATGAGTTGTGAGCTCATTTCAACACTTTTTTGCACAACCACTTGGGTACTGCTGTATTTCCAGGGGGTACCGGTGTGGCAGCTGTATTTATAATGTGTCAAGGGATCTCTGGGGTATCTTCTGTCTGAACGTGAGAGAGCATCTGCTCTCTGGAATTTAGCGGTCGGCTATTAGCGCAGCTCAAAATTGAATAGATTGAAGGAGAGAGACCATCTGGTCTGCCTGAGATTGAGCTATTGCATTTGCTGTAGATACTCCAGGCCAGGGGTCGGGAACCCATGGCTCGCGAGCCAGATATGGCTCTTTTGAGGGCTGCATCTGGCTCGCAGACAAGTGTCGCCACACTTTCCCGCTGACCCAGCTGCTCCCCGGTCCTCCTCCGCCCGGGCTTAAAATGCTGTCAGCCCGGGCGGAACGCGGCAGGACAGCTGGAGTCAGCGGCACCGGCGTGCTCTCTTCTTCCCGCCCCCCCCCCCCCCCCCGCGGCCCGGAAGAGGAAGTGAAGAGTATCGGGTGCGTGCGTGGCAAGAAGAGGCCACGCTAGTGCGCTCGGCATCGGCCCGAAGAAAAGAAGACTGCAGCGCGGCTCGGAGGAAAATGAAGAGGTTCAGCCGCGGCTGATGGGACTCCGCCTCCGCGAGGGCTGAAAATGAAGAGGTTAGCGTTGGGAGAAGGCTGCTGCTGCCGTGAGTTCCCGGGGTGGGGGTGGGGGAGAGAGAGAGTGAATGAGCGAGAAACCTCGCTCATTCACTCTCTCTCTCCCCCACCCCCACCCCGGGAAGAGTATCGGGTGCGTGCGCGGCAAGAAGAGGCGCACTAGCATGGCCTCTTCTTGCCGCGCACACACCCGATACTCTTCACTTCCTCTTCTGGGCCGCGGGGGGCCTGTGTGTGTGTGTGTGAGTGAGAGAATGCATGTATGTGAATGATTGAGAGCCTGTACATGTGAAAGAGAGTATGTCTGTAATTGAGCGCCTGCCTGTTAGAGAGAGCGAGCATGAATGTAAGTTTACCATTGGGAACCTGTATGTGTAAGTTTGTGATTGAAAACCTGTTTGTGTGAAAGAGTATGTGTATATGATTGAGATCCTTTGAGTGTGAGAGAGATCATGTGTATGTATGATTAAGAGCCTGTGTGTATAAGTAAGAGAGAGTGTCTATGTGTGATTGAGAGCCGATTTAGGTGATGGAGCATGTGAGTATGTGATTGACAGCCTGTGTTTAAATGAGAGAGAGAGAGAGAGAGATCATGTGTGTCTGTGTGTGATTGAGAGCTGATTTAGGTGAGGGAGCATGTGAGTATGTGATTGAGAGCCTGTGTGTAAATGAGAGAAAGAGAGGACATGTTTGTAAGCATGTGAATGAGAGTCTGTGTGTGAGAGAAAAAGACAGCATGTATTTATGTGATTGAAAGCCTGTGTGTGTGTGTGTGTAAGCGTGAAAAGATAGACAGCATGTGTGTAAATGTGTAATTAAGAGCCTATATAAGTGAGAGAGAAAAAACGTGTATATGTGAGTGATGAGAGCATATGTGTATAGGTGTGTCATTGAGAGCCAGTGTGAGAGAGAGCGCTGGTATGTGACTGAGAGAGGAGAAAGTTCCAAGCAAACCACCCCACCTCCTGCTAATTCAGAACAATCTCAGGACAACTGGATATCAAACGTTCCCAGGTATGCAGAGCAAAAAAAGTTTTGTATCCTTATTATTTTTCATTACTGGGTCTTTGTGTCTGCTATTTTGAAATATTTTGTTGGTGTCTGGAAATGTTTTATATGAGTTTTTAATTATTGGATATTCCACTCATCAGCTGTTTCGAAATATGTTCTTTTTGTTAGTACAGTTTTACTGCTGATGATTTTATATTTCTTGATTTGTTTTATAAGGATGGGTGATGTTTCTTTTTCCTTTGTTACACTGCATACAGAGACTCTGGCTTGTTGCAGTTTCCAATTCAGTTTTTTCTGCATGCTTCTTGTTATGCGTTTTGGTCTCTTTATTCTATTTTAGGTGAGGGACAGCACGTGATTCAGGTGAGGTTTTCTGCTGGCGTGTTGTTTCTGTGTAGGACTCTATAGCAGCCTGACTTGGTCCGTTTTCCTAATAGGAGATGTATTGGTGTCTTAAGGCCTGGTGTAGTATTTTCAGAGACTTATTGTACTTTAAACGTGTGATCTTACATAAAATTTATTTATTTATTTATTTATTTATTTAATTTCTTTTCCTATACCGATGCTCAAGACTAGGTCTTATCGTACCGGTTTACAATGTAACTGAGGGGAAACCAATTAACATCAAGGTAGAAAGTAAAGTTACATTAAACAGGGAGCATAAAACCTGGGCAATGGAAGACAGTACAGAGTTTAAACTAAGAAACAATTAGAGAGAGAAAAATATATAAATCAACAAAAACTGCACACATTTACTTGTATTTAGTTTTAAACATATTGTATGGCTCTCATGGAATTACATTTTAAAATATGTGGCGTTTATGGCTCTCTCAGCCAAAAAGGTTCCTGACCCCTGCTCCAGGCTTTTATGATCAATATAGATCGTGATCTATATTGGCACTGGAAGAATGGCAACACCTTCTCAAAGGTACCTGGGGGTCCCGGGAGCGATCTCCCGCTCTCGGGCCGTCGGCTGCCACTAATAAAAATGGCGCCGATGGCCTTTGCCCTTACATGTGACAGGGTATCCGTGCCATTGGCCGGCCCCTGTCACATGGTGGGAGCACTGGATGGCCCACGCCATTTTTAAAGATGGCACCGGCCATCCAGTGCTCCCTCCATGTGACAGGGGCCGGCCAATGGCACGGATACCCTGTCACATGTAAGGGCAAAGGCCATCGGCGCCATTTTTATTAGTGGCAGCCGACGGCCCGGGAGCGGGAGATCATTCCCGGGACCCCCACTGGACCACCAGGTACCTGTAAAAAGTTTTTGGGGGGGTCGGGAGGGTGGGGGAAGCTAAGGGATTAGTTTTAAAGGGTCAGGGTGGGTTTAGGGGTTATTTTTGTGTGCCGTTTTTCCCACCCTCCCCCAAAATGATAAGAGAACCCCCATGAACAATATCGTGGGGTTTTCCTATCGTTTTGGGGAGCCCCCGATTTCTGACGATTTTGAAAATATTGTACGATATTTTCAATTGTCCGAAGCCCGATTCACATCCTTAGATTGTACACTCCTGCTGGTCCACTTAGTGAAACTGTTTTCCCCTTATAGGCAGTCAAAAAGCTCAGAGATGAGAGGTAATGGCTACCATTTTTTCTTTGTGATAGCATTTAGGCCTCTGTAATCAATACAGGGCCTGAGGGAACCATCCTTCTTGCCCATGAAGAAGAAGCCAGCTTCTGCCGGGTAAGATGAGGGCCAGATAAAGACCCTCTCCAGGTTCTCTTTGAAGTAGTGACTCATGGCCTCTGTCTCAGGAACCTATTAGGGGGAGGCACTTTGTCTGGCCAGAGACTATGGCACAGTCATAAGACCTATGCAGGGGCAGGCTCTCAGCCTGCTGCTTTGAGAATGTGTCTTGATAAGCTGCATATTGGAGTGGTAACCCTGGCATGGTAGCAGCCATCATCAAGATAGGTAGAGGCTGAACGGTAGAGAGACAGGTGGCAGTGCAGGAGGGACCTCAATGTGCTAGTTTCAGAGAGTAACAAATGATTACTAGCTGGTGTAGTTGGAGCCAAGGCAAGCCTAGGATAACTGGATTCACTGCCTGATGTATTACATGGAGGATATGGTCTCTTTATGGAGGAGACTGGTCTGAAGCATAGGTTATACAGTCATTTCCATAAGAACATAAGAACATGCCATACTGGATCAGACCAAGGGTCCATCAAGCCCAGCATCCTGTTTCCAACAGTGGCCAATCCAGGCCATAAGAACCTGGCAAGTACCCAAAAACTAAGTCTATTTCATGTTACCGTTGCTAGTAATAGCAGTGGCTATTTTCTAAATCAACTTAATTAATAGCAGGTAATGGACTTCTCCTCCAAGAACTTATCCAATCCTTTCCACGAGACATCTGGGAAGGGATCCCCATAGAAGGAAGAGATATTTACAGGGTATTCCAAAAGGATTGTTGGAATTCAGTGTAGACAAACCAGGGCCTCAATGATGAAATTCATGCCTGCTCCAGAATGAAGAAATGCCACTATGGACAGTTGGCAGTGTTCCAAAGAGAAAGAGATAGGAACCAACAATTGCAGGGATGAGAGGGTCCAGTCTAGGGTTGCCTCCCAATTAACCATAGGCATGGGAGTTTCCCAACTTCTCAGGGCCCTGGAATACCATATGTCTTTGCCTGACATAGTAAAGACACAAGCACAGTCATCATCTGTGGAGTTTTTCTTCAAGTGAGAAGCTAGTGCTGCCCAGCTACATCAATTCTTTGAGAGCCCGTGGTGTAGGCAGTGGAGGATTCTGAAATCGAAGAGCCAACTGGACCAGGCACAAGGTGGTCTTAGTCTCCTGAGTCCATTCCTGGAAGCATCAGTCGATGTGATTAGCCAGAGAGATAGCACATCTAAGGTCCTGGGAACATCACAACCGGCCAATTCATCTCTGATTCTGCCAGAGAGGCCCTGCAAAAAAATGTCTGTGAGATTGTCCTCTCCCCATAGGAGTTCAGATGTGAGGATACGAAATTGAATGGTGTACTCGCCAACAGTACAAGGTCCTTGGTGAGTTCTGAGAAGCTCTGTCACCATGGAGGAGGCACAGCCTGGTTCTTTGAACACAAGCAGGAACTGGCAAAAGAAGTATAAGAAGCTCTGGAAGATAGGATCATATCGCTGCTTTAGTGGAGTCACTGTTATGCTTCCCAGTTGCGGGAACCAACGACCGGCCTCTCTTACCCAACGCCGCTCTGAGCTAGTTGTGTCAGCTCTGAGGCCTCCTCATTGCAGCAGGGAGCTGCCGCTGCTGCTTTCAGTGACCTGAGGCCCTGCCGCCGCCGTCCGCTGCAGGACCCTCGGCTTGGCAGCCAGAGCACTGACGCCGCCATGTCTCTTCGCGGTGTGGCTGCCATCCCGATGCTGCTGACTTCCAACACGGAGATCCCTAGAGGCGTGCGCATGCCCCTCTTCTATATTTAAAGGGCCAGCGGCGGGAAAGTGCTGGTGGTCCCTGCTGATGACATCACCACCCATGGACTATTTAAGGCAAGTCTCTGCCTGCAGTCACTGCCTTGACAATAGGTCTTCTCTTGCCGAGACGTGCATTGCCTGTTCATGAGTTCCTGAGTTCTTTGCCCCTGGCTTGACTTTGGCTTCAACTTGGGACTGGACTTTGACTACAGGCTACGCCACTTGCCATGACCCTTGCCTGCATACCGACTACAAGCTACACTGCCCGCACGACCCTTGCCTGGATACCAATTATGAGTTCCACTGCCTGTTTTGGTCCTTGCCTTGCCCTTTCCTCATGCTTTATCTCCTGTTCCAGTCTTGGCCTGCACTAATGCTCCTTGACCCTTTTCTGGACTTCCATCTCCGCAGAGGCCCCATGTAAGTCCAGCCGGCCCCAGCACCCGAGGGCTAAACCTAAGAAGAATGTGGGCTGGTAGTGGTGAAGCTCCAGAGAGGTCTCTGTTCCTCGTCTGTGTCACCTACCAAAAGTGGGGGCCTGAGGGGCTCCTTCCCATAGATAGCACCAACTCCCCCTCGGTCCAAGAGTCCACCAGCATAGAGACACACAGACTAATGCTGTGCTACCCAGCAGGGATAAGATGAAAATCACCTTGGTGCAAGCCATGGGGAACAAGGCCACTTGGAGTAAGAAGTGCAATAGGCATTGGTTGAGGAAGCCTCAGCACTCCTTTACATCTCCATGCGCTCTAACTTTTAGGAAAAGACTAAAAACTTGGCTTTTTAAAAAAGCATTCCCAGAACTGGATTAAATTCTCCACCCATCAGCATAAACAGAAAAGTTAGTGAACTGTAACAAAAACCCACTAACTTCACACGCAGTGACAACAACATATTATTATACTTCACTACAATTCATATTTGGTCAATCTTTCCTACCCATCTATATTTTATAATCTTATACATATTTATTAATTGATACAGTTGGCTAAAATGTTAATATTCTTTCTTTAATTTCCTCCCCTTTCAGATCCTAGTTATTTTTCCTTGTTTTTTGTAACTTCCTCACATCCTAAATATTGTTACAATGTTTTTATTTGTTAAGTTTCTTATTATTTTTGATGTCGAATTGGGAAATGTTCTACCATGTTACTCTCTGCAGTTATTCACATTGTTAATTGTAAACTGGGTTGATGTGATTCATATCATGAAACTCGGTATAATAAAAATAATAATAATAATAATAATAATGTAGGCTTGGATGTGATGGAAGGTGAGGAACCAGTCTGGGTGGAGAAATAGGCCCCAGCTGTGGGGTGGGACCAACAGAGGTGGACTCTGCGCAGGAGTCAGGACATTCATATGTGCAGCTAGTCCCTGCAGGAGCCCAGTAACTTTATCCAGCACCCCCTGCTCTTCCTGGATATGTTGGGAGAGACTCGGGATAGCCTGGAGCAAGGTCAGATCTTCTGGATTCATGGCCTCATCAGTCTGTAAACATTGTGAACCCTTGTGGCTTGGTGAGGATGAAGGACCTCATAGGCCCTCGCCGACACCTGATGGAGGACTTTACCTATACCAGCCCCTTTACCCACAGTTTGAGGCTTTGTGTTCCAGGGGCCGGCAAGGCTTAGGTGGTGGTCTCTTGAAGGATGGTGTAAATGAAGGTCCAGGGCCAGGCAAGGGTGAGAGACAAGCAGCAATCAGAATAGTTGGAGTCCAGGCAATGGGTCCAAGGCAGGCAGTGATCAAGGCATATAGGCAAGGGGTCAATTCAAGTGGTTGGTCCAAAGAGAAGAGCAGAACAGGAGAGGAGAGACTGACACGCAGGATGGGCAGAGAGGTGATAGGAAGTGGATAATGAAGCAGGGCAGGCTGGAGAGATGAGATAAGGCAGGGCTGGATGAATGCAAGATGAGGCTGGACTGAATGAGGCAAGAAAGAACAGGAATGCAGAAACCAGGAATGCAGGAAGCAGCAACACATGCTACACATGTGATGAAGGAAACTCATTGCTGAGGCAAGAGAGAGATGACTGAGGGGACCTTTTATAGGGTTGAAGTTGATGATGTCATCCATGGATGCTGCAGCCTTTTCCCACTGCGAACCCAAGTATCAAGCTGTCGATGCCTAAGCAGAGATCTGGAGATGGTGTTTCCAACAGTGTCCTGCCATGCAAGGGAAACCTGGTGGCATCTGCCATGGGGGAGGGGCTCAGGTGCTGGCAGCATCCGGATGAGTATGGTGGCTTGTGGGGACATCCCACAAGCTGCCAAATGTAACCACAAATGTATTGTTAAATTTCAGTCCGATTGTTACATTTTTTTTGTTCCAGAACAGATGAGAACCTTTTTAGATTCTAGGAATATTGCTTTGTCATCCCCTGTCCATTTCGGTCAAGATTAGGCAATCTTTACGGGTTTGCAGGAACATTTCACATTACAGCTGTTTCTTTACTTTTTGATTGCTTATTTACTCCTTCAATATCCTCTCCTTCTCTATACAATTGTGGGCTATGTAATGAGAAAAGGTTATTTTCAATGTTTCTTTCTTTTATATGTCAATGTGAGTTTCATTTTGGTTTCTGTACAAAATTTATTACTTTGTAGTTTTGTTATAAATTAATAAACATAAAGTTAAAAAAGAAAATATAAAATACTCACAAAGACAGCAGAATTAAAACAGTCATAAAAAAAAACAGAATTCAATAAAAAATGGTAGCCTTGCAAAAAATTCACATTTGTGTGTCAGACTTAATATATGCCTCATGGTGTGTCCCACTTAAACAGTTAAGTCAAATAAATTATAATCATACCATGTACAATAAATCAACTTTAAGTGAATGTACCTGCATGAAAGTAAGCATGAGAATTTCAACATAAAATCCCAGTGCGTACTTTTCCTCCCCAGCCCTCCTCCCTCCCCTTTATTCCTGCAGATAATAGCATATGCTCTATAAACAGCAGGCATACTTTTGCTTGCAGTAAAGGGAGGGGAGAGGGCGGTCAATTTTCAAAGAGCCTTTATGCATAGATAAACACTCATTTACATGCAAAAACGTTTGGAGAATTACCCTCCCATGGTCTGAAGATGTTTTATTATCCAATGAATTTCTAAAGTGTTCGAGAACTTGTAGATATGCATTGTGATTTTACATAACTTTATTTTGCAATGCTAAGCGATGGCAGTGAAGAAGAGCAGTTGCTTTCTCACATATATTATCACTATCAGCAAAGGTGCTCTTATTATTTCTGCCTTCTTAAAATGTGTGTTCTGTTGTCGTAACAGGAGAATTTTAATTATAATTTTAAAAGATATTTAATAAAGGAAAAACATTTCCACTTCAGTGGAATTATATCCTGGAACTAAATTTCTGGGAAATATACTAATATTAGATTTAAAACTATGAACTATTGGCTATCTAGTGTCCTTTCTTTGGACACATGGCGTGATAATGTCAGATTTCTAAATCACATTTTTCTGGCAGTTCTATTCTATCAAGCAGGTGGTGAGAGAAAAGTTATTCAAGGATGGTGTTATGTACCATTCATGAATTATGCATCTTAAACAAACTTACATGATCTGAAGCCACTCGAGTGGAAGCCTTTTAGCTAGAAGCAGGCCACTGGAGAGCTCAGCTACAGATCTCCAGTGATGGTTTAAAATAACTTGGTGTAGTATGCCTGCTCCAAGCCTTTTGCTGATTCTCTGGCACATGCTTCACTTCATTTGCTTACTGCAGCTGCAATGGAGCCTTTTAAATCCCAGTAGGAGCCCCATATTGCAGCTTCTTCAATGGTTAAGAAGTCTCTGCTCCCTCAGGCTTCATTAAGGCTTCATTTCCTAGTGCTGTAAAAATTCATGCCAAGGTCATATACTGACCTTCCATGCAAAGACAGTGGTTGCTTGCTGCATAGTTCGAAAGCACTGTTCATTCCTTCTTTCAATGCAAGCCTTTAGATGGTAATTTTCAAAGGGACATCTGCAGGTTAAAACAGTGTTTTATGTGCAAAAATGTCCCGCCATTCCACCCTGAAATATGAGTAAACGACACGTATGTGCATTAGGGAATGTGCAGAAAACAAAATATTTGTTCTGATTCATTAATTTCTTAGGTCATCTCTATTCATTTCATTAGTTTCAAACAAAAAAAACCAAATTTCATTTATTTTCCATTAAAATCAAGGGGAAACAATGCAACTTAGTTTAAACTTCAAAATTGGGTTTTCTAGTCAAGTCCAATGAACTTAGTAGGGAGACATCATCAGAGGAGGTAAGAGACCTGAAATGCACCAAGACTGTGGCAAAATGGCATGAATAGCCTATGGCACAGTAAACGTTAGTGGCAGGGATTCTCCAAGACTTCAAGAGAAAGCACCAGTAACAACAGCATGAACCCCCATAGGTAACTCAAAAGAGTCAAAGGGGCATCAAAAGTGGCATGAACATCCTAAGGTACCATGAAGGAGGAACAAAGCAGCAAAGGTGCAGAGAAAAGCTCGAGGCACTGACAGAGGGACAAAACAACACAAATAGTGGCATGAAGACCCCAATGTACTATGAGAAGTGCAAAGTAGTGACCCAGATAGGCAAGAAAAACCCAGGTCTGTGGTATGGCAGCAAGGCAGAGTGTAAAAAAGACCCTCACAGTGTGGCATAAGTAGTATAGCAGCAAAGCAGAATGGTAGCAAGACTCCTAAGGTAAAACATAAGGGGTATAGCAGTAAGGATTGGTAACAGCAAGATTCCCAAGTGTAGCAACAGGGGCAAAGCAGAATGGCAGCAAGACCTCAAGGTGTAGTGTCAGGAGCAGGGCAGGAAGGCAGAATGGCAACAAAATGCCCAAGATGTAGTATCAGGAACAGGATAGCAAGGCAGAGTGACAACAAGACTTCCAAGGTATACAGTTTGGGGTCTGGCAGCAAGGCAGAGTGTTTATAAGACCCCCAAGAAAGTACATCAGGAATATGGCAGCAAGGCATAGTGGGAACAAGACCCCCAATGTGTAACATAATGAGTATAGCAGCCAGGGAGAGAGGCATCAAGACCCCTAATGTGTAGAAGCTGGCGTATGGCAACAAGAATGAGTGGTAGCAAGACCCCTATGGTATATCATCAGGAACAGAGCAGCTTCACCTTGATTGGTCCTGCATCCTGCTTTCTTGCCTCCTTTTCCTGCCTTAGCTCTCTCCTGGCTACTACCTTAATCTGGAATTTCTTGGTTGTTATGATTACTAGACTTACTATTGCACTTTTCAATGGGCCATAGACTTGAATGTGAAACATAAACAAATGAAACTAAATACCTGGTTTACAAGGGTTTTTCCCATAGAGACAGAATGGGAGAAAAGCCTTAATGAATCTAGCCCTAAATTCTTTTAGTTCATGGTCACCCTGGATTACTGTGTTCAGTTCTGGAGACCGTATCTACAAAGAGACAGAGACAAGATGGAAGTGGTACAGAGAAGGGCGACCAGGAAGGTGGAGGGTCTTCATTGGATGACATACGAGGAGAGATTGAAGAATCTAAATATGTACACCCTGGAGGAAAGGAGGAGCAGGGGTGATATGATTCAGACTTTCAGATACTTGAAAAACTTTAATGATCCAAAGACAACGACAAACCTTTTCCGTCAGAAAAAAAATCAGCAGAACCAGAGGTCACGAGCTGAGGCTCCAGGGAGGAAGACTAAGAACCAATGTCAGGAAGTATTTCTTCACAGAGAGGGTGGTGGATGCCTGGAATGCCCTTCCGGAGGAAGGGCATTCCAGGCATCCACCACCCTCCATCCACCACCACCCTCCATCCACCCTCCACCCACCATCCACCCTCCATCCACCACCCTCTGTGAAGGACTTCAAAGGGGCGTGGGATAAACACTGTGGATCCATCAAGTCTAGAGGACGTGAATAAAGAGGAGGCAGCAAAACACTGCACGGAGCGGCAGTAGCCACAGAGGCATTCACGGAGCGGGATGCCAGTGGTTGGTGTTCCACCTTCACGGAGCGGAAGGATGGAGGGCTGCCATCTCCCAAAAAAAAAAAAACAAAAGCAGGGGTGGGTAAGAGTATGGGTCAGGGGTGTGGCCTGCTTGTTGCAGCGGTTGCTACCCCTAATTGAGCTGGATGTTCACTTGGATGCAGATCCGGCGCTGCTCTCTACATTGGTAGTGGGGTGGAGGGAAATTAGGGCTGGAGGGTACTGGAAGCCAATAGTAAAAGGTGGGAGAGAGAAAAAGAAAAAAAAAAAAAAAAGGATAAAGTGCGTAGCTTGCTGGGCAGACTGGATGGGCCGTTTGGTCTTCTTCTGCCGTCATTTCTATGTTTCTATGTTTCTATTTATTTGGGAGTCCATGAAATTATTTTCGAGGGGCATAAATTAATTTTGGGGTCCATAAATGAAACATTTTACCAATTTCTTTCAAAAGAATGCACAACCCTAAAGTGCATATGGAGAGAGAGATGAAGAAATGGCAGAAATATTAAACAAATACTTCAGTTCAGTGTTCACTAAAGAAGACCCTGGAGAAGGATCGTCGGTAGTTAACAAGACAGTGGATGGAGGTGGAGTTGACGAAACTCTGTTTACAGAAAGAATGTATGGGAAGAGCTAGGAAAACTGACAATGGACAAAGCCATGGGGCTTGATGAGGTTCATCCCAGGATACTGAGGGATCTCAGAGAAGTGCTGGTCCCCTGCATGACCTGTTCAAAATATCCCTGGAAACGGGAGTGGTGCCAGGTGATTGGAGAAGAGTGGTGGTGGTCCCACTTCACAAGAGTGGGAGCAGAGAGGAGGCTGGAAACAACAGGCCGGTTGGCCTCACCTCAGTGGCGGGAAACTAATGAGGACTCTGCTGAAGAAAAGACTAGTGGAATGGAGAAGTAGGCAAGTGGTTAAAGCAGCTGGCTACAAACCAACGGGCCGATACAGTAAAGCGCGGTCGTGGTTACCCGGTTATTAACCCGCTTTGGACGTATGTTTTGGATGCATAAGATGTACCCGCGATTCAGTATCGGCTTTTACGCGTCCTTACCGCTTGCCGAAAAGGACGCGTATCCCTTTCTGCCCGCCGCATGTATATGACATGTTAATGATTGGATTAGCTATTCCCTCCGATACAGTAACATGCACCCAAATTATCACCCTGTTAACCAGCTTATTTACCACGTCTTTAACCTGAATATTTACCGCCTACCCTGTCCCTGGCGTTAGTGTGGTGTTCAGTCATGGACATCCGGAAAAAGATAGGAACGTCCATGAACAGAAGCCGCGATCTGGACCTTCCCGCCTGTATCCGGGCACCATGATCGGAGGCCCTGTTGCCTTGAGCGCCCAGCCAGACGTCCAAGATCACGGCTTGGACGTCCAGCCGGGTGCTCAAGGCAGCGGGGCCTACAGGCGGGAAGGTCCATGAACAGACGCTGCGACCTCGAACGTCCAAGGTCGCGGCGTCCGTTCATGGACCGTCCCGCCTGTATCCGGGCGTCCATGATCAGAAGCCCCGCTGCCTTGAGCACCCAGCCAGACATCCAAGGTCACGGCTTGGACATTCGGCCGGGCGCTCAAGGCAGCGGGGTCTGTAGAAAAGAACCATCCACTTACCTGGTGGAATGACATTTCAAATGACATTTCAAATGACATTTGTAATGACATTTCAAATGACAGGTACCAGTGCACGCTGGATACTGTATAGGTGCTGCATACCGCTCTATACAGTAAAATGGATTGCGAACGCCTACCGCTTCATTGATGCGCTTTGGACGCCGCTTGGATTTGCATCTAATTTGAATACTGAATTGAGCAGTATGTGAACCAAAATATGCACGCGGCAAACGAGCGGGCGCCCGGCACTGCCGCACTGTTTCTTACGCGTCCCGCAGTGTTCAAGTCCCACTGTCGCTCCTTGTGACCTTGGCCAAGTCACTTTACCCTCCATTGCCTCAGGTACAAACTTAGATTTTAAGCCCTCTAGGGATAGGAAATTCCTACAGTATCTGAATGTAATTCACTTTGAAGTGATGCAAAAAGCAGAATATAAAAATCTAAAAAGTGAACTATCTACAGTCAAGAAGATTGCTGGACCCAAGACAGACAAATCAGATTGATTTTTTTTGATGGGGTGCTACATAATTGGATCGAAGAAGAGCACTTGATGTGATCTACTTGGATTTCAGCAAAGCTTTTAATACGGTCCCGCATAAATTGAGAAGCTTGGGAGTGAACGCCAAGGTGATAGTGTGGATTACAAACTGATTGATGGATTAGAAGACAGTGTGTGATGGTAAATGGAACCTACTCTGAAGAGAGAATGGTTAGGAGCTGCTCATTACCATTAACTCTGCCCAAACTCCTTCCACTTGCATAGCAAATGTGAAATTTGCATACTAGCATATGTTGCACTATTTAACACAAGTGTTATCATGTGCGTTAGGGCATTATCATGAGCAATGAGGCCGTAACGTGAAATGATAAATAACCCTATTATTTTGAAGGATCTAGAGGAGAAATATAAAAATATTGGTCATTTAGGTCTGAAAAACATTATGGATTACAAATAGAAATCTTAAGTGCTTAAAGGTGAATTTTAAATGCCCAAGGAGCGCTGAAATTATAGGATGAACAAATATGTCTGGCTGGCATGCACCAAGTGGATTTGAAAAGCCAGTTGGATATGCATGTACATGCCATTACGTGCACAAAGGAGGAGTTTTTAAAAACGGATGAGGCGTGGGCATGGTATGGGCAGGGAATGGGAATTCCAGGATTTATCCATAAAATTTGTGCATGAATACTTATGCATACTGGGGTCCCCTGCCACGTAACTTTACTTCTGTTCTGGGTGACAACTAAGTTTAAACTAGAACAAAGCAGAAAGAACAAAGTCGCTCAGCAGTGCATGGTTCGGAGGGAAGTATCTTCAAAGGATACTAATGAAACATTAGAGTTAGGGCATCCCAACACAGAGGTTCCCGTAATAAGAAAAGTAGTCCAAGTACCTATAATTAAAAACTCACCTGAGCTAAAAGATTCAAATTGATCCCTGTCAACTGAAAAGCAGAATGTAAATTCAAACAAAAAACTCACTTTGAAATGTTTGTATGCTCATGCCAGAAGTCTAAGAAGTAAGATGGGAGAGTGTATAGCAGTGAATGATGACATAGACTTAATTGGCATCTCAGAGACTTGGTGGAAAAAGGATAACCAATGGGACAGTGCTATACTGGGGTACAAATTATAGCGCAAAGACAGAGAGGAGCATCTTGGTGCCGGGGTGGCGCTTTATGTCTGGGATGGCATAGAGTCCAACAGGATAAAGATCCTGCATGAAACTAAATGTACAACCTTTACATGTACAATCGTTATGGGTAGAAATCCTTGTGTGTTGGGGAAGAGAATAGTGATAGGAATACACTACCGTCCACCTGGCCAAAATGGCAAGATGGATAGTGAAATGCTAAGAGAAATTAGGGAAGCTAACCAAACTGGAAATGCAGTAATAATGGGAGATTTCAATTATCTCAAAGGAAAACATTGTATCACAATTTTTGTTTTTTTATAGGTGCTATCAATCTCTTTATCTTTTGAAACTTAATATTCATACACACTTCTCATTCATGAATTAGGGACCTTCATAACACCCACGGTGCTGCAAGTATGCACTTGTGTTTTTGCACCTGTGTGGGTCCTTTTTAATCATAGGTCCAATAGTCCACTATTTGCACAGAGATTTTTAACTTTTTTTGCATTTTTGCTTTTTTTTTTCTTAAAACACAGAATGTTACTTCCCTTTTATTCTTTGTTAGAGTCAGAGGTCCGATGTGCGCATGTCGCGGGCCGCTGCTTCAGGGACGTCTCGTGCTGACTCACACCGCCCGGTGCACTGCTAATACTTCACAAAGTGCTGCTGTGGGAAGAACTTTAAGTACGTCGTTTGTGGTAATTTTACAGATGTCCCTCAAAGTATTTCTAAAAATTAAAACACTTTTAGTTGCATAGCCATTATAGCATCACTCATAAACTGTTTCAATTATCCCAATAAAGACTGGGTAAGTGAAACATTAAGACATGCTAGAGAGATAAAGTTCCTGGATAGAATAAAAGACAGTTTTATGGAGCAATTGGTTCAGAAGCCGACAAGATAGGGAGCAATTTTAGATCTAATTCTCAGTAGAGCGCAGGATTTGGTGAGACAGGTAATGGTGGTGGGGCCACTTGGCAATAGTGATCATAATATGATCAAATTTGAATTAATGACTGGAAGGGGGACAGTATGTAAATCCATGCTCTAGCACTAAACTTTCAAAAGGGAAACTTTGATAAAATGAGAAAAATAGAGAAAAAGTGAACGGTGTAGCTACAAAGGTAAAAAGTGTGCAACAGGCGTGGACACTGTTAAAAAATACCATCCTAGAAGTACAGACCAGATGTGTTCCATGCATTAAGAAAGGTGAAAGGAAGGCAAATCGATTACTAGCATGGTAAAAGGTGAGGTGAAGGAGGATTGGAAGAAGGATCCATCAGAAGAAAACAGGATAAAACATAAGCATTGGCAAGTTAAATGTAAGACATTGATAAGAAAGGCTAAGAGAAAATTTGAAAAGAAGTTGGCCATAGAGGCAAAAACTCACAACAAAAACTTTAAAAAATATGTCTGAAGCAGAAAGCCTGCAAGGGAGTTGGTTGGACTGTTGGATGATCAAGAGATTAAAGGGGCACTTAGAGAAGATAAGGCCATCATGAAAAGATTAAATGATTTATTTGCTTCAGTGTTTACTGAAGAGGGTATTGGAGAGATACCCATTCTGGAGAAGGTTCTAATGGGTGATAATTAGGATCAACTGAACCAAATTATGGTGAAATTGGAAGATGTGGTAGGCCTGATTGACAAACTGAAGAGTAGTAAATCACCTGGACTACATGGTATACACCCCAGGACTCTGAAAGAACTAAAAAATGAAATTTCAGACCTATTAGTAAAAATTTGTAACCTATCATTAAAGTCATCTGATGTACCTGAAGATTGGAAGATGGCCAATGTAAACACTATATTTAAAAAGGGATCCAAGGGTGATCAGGGAAACTATAGACCGGAGATCCTGACTTCTGTGCCAGGAAAAATCATGGAAACCTTTATAAAGAATAAAATCACAAAACATTTAGATAGACATGGTTTGATGGGACACAGGCAGCATGGATTTACCCAAGGGAAGTCTTGCCTCACACATCTCCTACATTTTTTTGAAGAGGTGAATAAGCATGTGGACAAAGGTGATCCGGTAGATGTGTATTTGGATTTTCAGAAGGCATTCATCAAAGTCCAGCATGGGAAGCAAGTTGGTTAAAAGACAGGAAACAGAGAGTAAGATTAAATGGTCAGTTTTCACAATGGAAAAAGGTAAACAATGGAGTGCCTCAGGGATCTGTACTTGGACCGTTGCTTTTTAATATATTTATAAATGATCTGGAAAGGGTATAATGAGTGAGGTGATCAAATTTGTGGATAACATAAATTATGCAGAGTAGTTAATCTCAAGCAGATTGTGATGAATTTCAGCATGACCATGCAAGATTGGAAGACTGGGCTTCCAAATGGCAGATGAAATTTTACATGGATAAGTGCAAAGTGATACATATAAGGAAAAATAACCCTTGCTGTAGCTACACAATGTTAGGTTCTATCTTATGAGTTACCACCTAGGAAAGAGATCTGGGCATCATAGTGGATAATACATTGAAATTGTCGGGCCAGTGGGCTGAGGTGATCAGAAATGGACTCTTAGACTTCAGATTAAAGCACCGTTCTTAAGTTTGTAACTTGTACACTCTACGGTAAAATTACTTTACTGGCCTTTTCTTCTTTCCAGCTTGTTGCAAGCTTCCAAGTTCTCGCCCCCTGTTGATTGTAACTTTGACTTATTCCTGCTTTGGTTATCTTTCGTTTACGTGAATTTGTTACTCTAGTTTTTTTCCCTTTGTTAAACTGTAAACCGATCCGATATGGTAATCTACTATGAAGGTCGGTATATAAAATTGTTAAATAAAATAAAATAAATAAATAAAGCAAGCAGAATGTTAGGAATTATTAAGAAGGGAATGGAATATAAAATGGAGGATGTCATAATGCCTCTGTATCGCGCCACACCTTGAATACTGTGTGCAGTTCTGGTCACCACATCTCAAAAAGGATATAGCTTCACTGGAAAAAGTGCAGAGAAGGGTGACCAAAATGATAAGGGGCATGAAATGGCTGGCCTATGAGAAAAGGCTAAAGAAGTTAGGGCTGTTCAGTTCGGAGAAGAGACGACTGAGGGGGGGTTATGATAGAAGTCTAAAAAATCATGAAAGGACTTGAACAAGTTAATGTAAATCGGTATTTACTGTCTTGGATAATAGAAGGACCAGGGGGCACTCCACAAGAGGCTCATTTAAAACAAATCGAAGAAAATTCTTTTTCACTCAGAGCATAGTTAAGCTTGAATTCATTGCCAGAGGATGTGGTTACAGTAGTTAGTGTAACTGGGTTTAAAAAAGTTTTGGATAAGTTCCTAGAGGATAAATCCATAAACTGCTATGACAGTAATTAATAAGCAATAGTAGCTTGTGATCTAATATTTGGGTACTTGCCAGGTACTTGTGACTTGGATTGGCCACTGTTGGAAACAGGATACTGGGCTTGATGGACCCTTGGTCTGACCCAGTATGGCATTTCTTATGTTCTTATGTAAGTAGTATAACAAAAACTTTCTAGGCAGATCAGCAGGATTTGAAAGGTTGTGGATAACAGGGGGGATGGGAAGCTATTAAATTATGGGAGTTTGGACAAACTGTAAACGAACTGGGAAAATGGCTCATGGCATCGTCATGCGTGGCTTTTAAAATTCCCCCACTTACACGGTAGAAGCGGCATTTGCAAGCAGATGCGCGTATCCACTTCAAATTGTGTGTAAATGTACACGCGGCCAGGCAATTTTATAACATCTACACGCGAATGTTATAAAGTGGCCATGTCCCTGGGCCCGGGCCGATGAATATGCGCATATGTGAACCTGCGCACTACTATGAAAGTTACTGTCCCTATGAATCACCCTTTGAAGGCCAAGGCTAGGCATGTATAAAATACAATATCATGATTGTTTAATAAAATATTTTGCAGTATATTTAAGAAATTAAGAGTTGATTGTTGCATGTCATTACAAAATAGAAATGCATGAACTCATCCTAATATAGAAAAATGTTTTGACATTTTTTCATTTATTTTAATTCATTTTTTGTTTTGTTTAATGTTTATTTCTGTTTGTTTCATTTAGTAGGAATGAAATAAACACCAAAGCAAAATCAAAATTAAAACAAAAAGAAAGGGCCCTTTACCAGCTGAAAAAATCCCAGTGTCACTGATTTTAGAAATTGAACTCCCTCCCCGCAAGCTTTCCCCTATCTCCCTACCCTCCGCACACCCTCCTTATCCCTTCTATGTGGTTTCTTAAGTCAAAATGTGGCAATAAGGATCCACAGTACTAAGACTAGGGGACATTCCATGAAACTAACAAGCAGTAGATTTAAAACAAATCAGAAAAAAGTATTTTTTTCACTCAGAGCACAATCAAGCTGCAGAATTGTTTCTAGTGGATGTGGCCAAGGAAATTAGTATAGCTGGGTTTAAAAAGGGTTCCAACCAGTTCTTGCAGGAATAGTCTATAAACAATTATCAGCCAGGTAGACTTAGGAAAGCCATTGCTTATTCCTGGCAATAAGTAACAAGGAATCAATCTGCTCTTTGGGATCTGCCGGGAGCTTATGACTCGAATTGGCCACTGTTAGAGACAAGATGATGAGCTTGGTGGACCTTTGAACTGACTCAGCATAGCATTTCTTATGTTCTTATGCCACAGCCAGCACCAGTGGGTCAGGAGTGACTGGAGATTGCTTCTGCTCCATTTCGACTTCACACAACCCTGCTGGCCCACATTTTCAAAGGGAAACTCCTCAGGGAGCTTCCCTTTGAAAAATCACCTTGCTTCCCAGTGGGTACAAAGTACTCACAGGTCTGTAAGTACCAAGGGCAGTTTTTAAATTGTCCCCATAATATTATCTATATAGTATTATCCATGTATAAGGAATTGTACTAGCTAATTAGGTTTGTATACCCACAAAGAACTTATGAACTAGGAAAATCCATATCTGAACAAAGCAAAGCTAAGTGACTTATAATTAGGGACCTTCATTAGGGCCCCAGCGATGGTTCAGGAGGTGACCCCAGGTCCCCCAAAAGGAAGGGGACCCCAGTGGTGGATTGGGAGGTGACCTTGGGTTCCCTACAAGAAAGGAATCCCAGCGGTGGATTGGGAGGTGACCCCAGGTCCCCCAAAAGGAAGGGGACCCCAGTGGTGGATTGGGAGGTGACCTTGGGTTCCCTACTAGAAAGGAATCCCAGCGGTGGATTGGGAGGTGACCCTATGTCCCCCATGAGGAATGGGACCCTAGCGGCAGATTGGGTGGTGACGTTGGTAATTTCAGTGTTACAAAAAAAAAATCCGTGGAAAAATGACTTCTCCGCTAATTTTTGTCCTGAGCCTTATAACAAAATCATTTTTCCACAGATATTTTTTCTTATAATATTGAAATTCCCAGGAAAATTAAATAAAAACTGAAAATGAAGGTCTCTACTTATAGTATATTGCACAGGGAATGGTAGATGCCTGAATCAAGTCAAGAGGATGCCTGGTCTATAGCACTGTACTTTCTGCCACTCTGCCAGATTTTATTCTATTTGTATAACTTCTACTTCCATTTTATTTTGGGTAGGCTTCTTCTATTAAATAAAATAAAAACAATCATTTTCAAAATCATCCTTCATGAGTGCATTCTCTGTCTTCAGGGAATCTACCCCACCTCCTTGAGTAATGGTATTTTTTGATTGACAGATTTTCTGCTAGCACAGTAGCTATAGGATTGTTTTCTAAGCTCCTGATACTGCAGATACATTACATACCAGGGGAAATCAATGCTAGTCATGTCCATGCAACTTTATTCACATGATGGTAAACCTGGTGAGCATCTGTGAGAAATATTCAAATTTAAGTTCATCCAATAGAAGGGTCTTTTGATTTCATAATAGAAGTTTTGTACATAAGAGTAAATTAAATGCCGTAGCTATTTGACTTTCTATGTTGTTGTGCACTATATTCCTCATTTTCTGATTCACAAAGATTCAAATGCAAAACATCTGCTATTTTTCTCAAATGATGTATCCCTTGCAGTCCCCATTCAGCTTATATATATTTTAACACTGGGATAAGCACAGGTGCAAGTATTGTGAAGGTAAAGGCTGACAGGGGTGTTGCTAGGTATTTATAAGATAGGGAATCTGGGCCCATAGGTCCTTCCTACTCCCAGATTTTTATAATTAAATTGAAGATGCAGAAAAAACTGAGGTACAGACTAAAAGGTAAATTTTCAACTGCTTATGCATATAAAAAAGGCCATATAAACTTGGATATGGTCCAAGCATGCGCAATATGAGGCGGATTTTAAAAGGGTTATGCGCATAACCCTTTAAAACCCCTCATGCCTCGCCGAGTCTATTTTGCATAGGCTCGGCGACGCGCGCATGCCCCAGGGCTTGAAAAAATGGGTGAGGAGGGACAGGGTGTGGGTGGGGCATGGGTGGGGCCAGAGGCCTCGCCACTGCTGCTGGGCCCGGGGATCGCGTGCCGGCTCTCGGCCGGCGCGTGCAACCTACACTTGCCCGGTGGCAGGCGTAAATAATAAAACAAAGGTAGTGGGGGTTTTAGATAGGGCTGGGGGGCGGGTTAGATGGGGAAGGGAGGAGAAGGTGGGAGGGGTGGAGGGAAAAGGGAAAACCATTGGGGCTTCCCTAGGGCTCGGCGCGCGCAAGGTGCACAAGTGTGTACCCCCTTGCTCGCGCCGACCCCAGATTTTATAACATGCGCGCGGCTGCATGTGCATGTTATAAAATCTGGCGTAGATTTGTGCGCGCCGGGTTGCGCGCACAAATCTACGCCAGCGCGTAGATTTCAAAATTTGGCCCTATGTATTTTAAAAAGGGGCTGTATAAGGTATATATGTGTGTGCACTTGCAAAATTACACACGCAGAAAAAGGGGCATGTTGGGACGTCGGGGCACATGTGTAATGAGATATTTTAAAAGCGACATACCTGTGAACATCATGCAGCTTACATATGTTCATTTACTTCTGCTCATTTACACACACAAATTTTGATTTAGGATGGTGTTTAATGGGTTGGCTTCTCTGGGTGTTTGGAGGTAGAAGCAGGCTAGGGGGTGGGATGAAGTGTACCTGAGATAGACTGGGACCTACTGGGAGCAAACTGAGGCACACCTAGGTCATACTGGGGAGGGTCACTGGAATAAACTGTTCATATGGGGGGAGGTGGTATGTGTGAGGGAGTGATTGTACCTGGGATAGACAGAGTCACAAAGGGGGTTGAAGTAAGTGTACCTGGGAGGATAGACTGAGCCATACCGGCTGCTAACTGGAACATACTGGTTTTATAATGGGGGTTACTGGAATAGATTGGGATAACTAGGACATACAGGGCTATACAGGGGGGTAGGAGTGTGTGTAACTGGTCTTATTGTGGGGTGGGTGTCAGAAGTAGAGATTACATTTTCAAAATGACTCTAATTGCCTTATGGATTCTTACAGTATGGCACAACGGTTAAGGTTGAGAGAGAACAGAGGAGGAGGAGGAAGAGGAGGAGAAAGTACTCCTTACAGAGAGTATACAGGACTAGGACACAGTTTTTGGATCTGTCTGAAGATCAAATCATGAGTAGGTTCAGGTTCAACAAAGAAACCATACTGTACCTATGACAACAGTTAGAGCAATGTTTGCAACCTATCAACTGAAGGGGCCATGCCTTTCCAGTACAGGTCAAAGTCCCTACTGCCCCATCATTTTTTACCACTGGCACCTTCCATACACCTCTTTGGGTCATGTCTGAAATCAGCCATTCTGCCACCTCCATGTGTATAGATCAGGTCCTGGCTGGTTTGCTCAAGAAAACGCAACACTATCTATCCTTCCCTCAAAGAAGACAGCAACAACATAAAGCAATGACTGACTTCTATCAAGTAGCAGATTTTCACTCTGTCTTGAGAGCTATCAATTACATTAACATCCCTATAAGGGCACCAGGGGGAGACGAGATCATCTACGGCAACTGCAAGGTTTTCCACTCCCTCAATATGCAAGTAGTCTGTGACGCCAAGAGCATCATCCTGGATGCTGTGCCCAGGTTTCCAGGATCCAGTCATGATGCTTGCAGACTCTTGCAAGGAAGAATTTATGACTACTTCTAGTAAGGCCCCATCACTGGGGCTGGCATCTAAGTAGGAATGCACTTATCACTACCACCAAACACCAATTAATCCCTTGTTATTGTCTCCCTGTGGCACAGAAATGAGTGGTCAAGGCTTTTTTTCTTCTTATGTGATTTATTTTTACATCGCAACAAAACCACCAACATTCACAGTTTGCACAACACATGTATGTTGCGGTTCTGGCCACGAGCTCCGCGACCAGACCCTTACCTCCGTGTTTCTGGACCTGTTCCCACTTTCACCGGCCTAGTTCCTGTCTTCTTCGGCGGCGTCCCGGCAAGGGCCGTGCCGCCGGGAGGCCTTCCATGGATGCTCTGTCTCTAGGCGCGCGCATGCGCGCGCCACTTGGGTGCTTTTCTAGGCCATTTTCCACCAGTGGTGACTCCGCCCAAATCCTGACATCAGACGCCGCGGCCTTGATAAGCCGGCTGTGGCCACCCAGTCTTTGCCTTGCAACGGGCTTACCTACCGGATCCCTGTTGCGCTGTGCCCCGGAGCGTCCTGCTTTGCCAATCGCGCCGTTCCTGCTTGCCTGCTACAGTATCTGCTTGGTTCCTGCCTGCCTGCTACAGTACCTGCCTGGTTCCTGTTTACCTGCTACAGTTCCTGCCTGGTTCCTGTACTCGAGTCCTGCTACAGTTCCTACCCGAGTCTTGCTACAGTTCCTGCCTGGTTCCAGAACCCGAGCCCCATTACAGTACTGACCTACTGTCCTAGTCTGGTTCCAGTTCCCAGTCCTGATCCACTACCGCCTAAGTTCCAGCGGCCGGGCCCCTACGGGCTCCTCATGAGGGGGCTTCGGCTTCCAAGGGTGAAGCCACCTAAGTCCCAGCGGTTGGGCTCCTCGGGCTCCTCCCGGGGGAGTACCAGCTTCCAGGGTGAAGAGCACCTCTATGTCCAGCCTGAACATCTGCCTCCCGGCCTGTGGTATACTAGAGACTTTTGAATACCTTTCCCAGTCTCCTGCAGGTCAGCCCAAGGGTCCATTAAACTGACATTCCCTAACAATGTATGCATAAGAACCACGTTCTCCCATTTTACACAATGACACAAACAGGTCAACTTTCTTAAGAGGCTGCCTATCTCTTCTTACTCATATTCCTGGAGTACTGGGCCTCCTTTTGCACTTTTCTCAGCCTACATTATATCCCCAGACCAAAGGAGACAGCCTGGCTTAAGGTGGACTGGATCCAGATAGCTAAGCCCTTTTCTTAAGGTGTTCTGTCACATACCCTCCCCCTCAGCTGAACTTTACAGGGTTGAGCACTTTCCTGTGCCAAGGCTACCTTCCTGGGGTAAGAAAGGCCTCTTCCCCCACCTGTGGGTTTAGAAGTTCACTTAATTGCTACTGACCCCCTTTCTTTCTTTAACCAAGCACAGCTCTTTGTCCCTCTCCCACAATCCCTGAACCTGTACTAGCTTGAGGCTCCTCCTTTCTTGGTTCTTCCATGGTCCAATCACCTTATTTGATTGATGTATCGTTTATAGTTTGTTCTGTTTGGGCTAGTCCTGAAATGGTCCTAAAGTGCCTCAAATTGTGGGAAGTCCCAACATATTATCACTGGATAAAAGAGTTGAGGCAGTATTCCGACCTGCTTGTCCTGCAGTTGTGGTCAGTACCACCTGACTAGTGGGATACTATTTTTGATCTCCGTTTACACATGCAAGAGTTGTCTTTCTTATATGGCTAACATCTATTCATTTACTTAGCTACTTGCTCATAAGTGTCTTGCTGCACCAAGAATCTATTAAAACTTGGGTAGGGACTTCATTTTAACTTGACTGGGATGATGCAAACTGCTAGGCTCAGGTGAGGACCATCCACCAAGTTACAGCTTTGCAAGTTTGCAAAGGTACAGGCTGACACCCATTCCCACTCTTCATTCTCGAAGAGAGAGTCGCATTTATCAACATGCTTATTGGCTTTACATTCAAGCGTGCCCATGAAGGGCTCATCTTTCTCTACCTTTGGTTGATTACAGTATCTTTTCCTCTGTTCTGATAGATAGCACTCCCATTTCAGATCTTCTGGCCATTGACACTCCTCAATAATATGATCAGTAGTCTTACAATAGGAGCATTCTTGAAACGCTTCTTTCACTTTGCCCTCATTGCTTTTCCCATGGGTTCCTCAAAGACTTTTATTATCATAGGGGCAATAGTCTTTTCTATGTTCTTTTCCCAAACAGAGGGCACAAAAGGAAAAAAGATCTGGCCATCACCACCCAGATGGAGAGATAACTCCCTGATCCATTTCTTTTCTCTTTTCTGGAGTTGTTGTTTCTTTAAAGATTCTCTCTGGTTAACATGCTCTACAGCCTCTCAGTTAGGATGGAATACCAGGCCAATAAGCATGGTCTCACCTCCTATATACCAACAGTCTTTGGTGAAATTACCTCGCCTTCCACAAGTGAAACAAATTGAGGAGCTTTTTGGCTATCCTCTGAATAGCAAGGCGAGATCTCACTGTTTGAAGGATGGTTTTAATTATTGGATATTCTATTCATTAGTTTTCAAATATTTATTATTTTATTAGTATGGTTTCACTTTAAGATTAATGTTTTATATTTCTTTATTTTGTTGTTTGTTGGTCTCTTATTCTGCCTTTGGTAAAGGTCTGTCTATGCTCTATATGTGTGATCTGGGAGAGGGATTCTGCTAGTTTTTAGTTTCTAGGGGCCGATAACAGTCTGTCTTATTCTGTTTTGAATAGGAAGTGTTTTGGTCTTCTAGGGCCTGATGTAATATTTGCAATGTTGCTCTTTACATGGGTAGGGTCATTGTTGTTGAGTCCTGGGAGTTAGTCTTGTGTTGAAATGGCAGATTTGTCTCTTGGGGTAAACTATATTTTTGGAAGGCTGTGATAGCTTTTATTGGAGCTATGTAAGTATTTATACGCGAGTTACTGAGACAACATAAGAACATGCCATACTGGGTCAGACCAAGGGTCCATCAAGCCCAGCATCGTATTTCCAACAGTGGCCAATCCAGGCTACAAGTACCTGGCAAGTATCAAAAAACTAAGTATATCCCATGCTACTGATGCTAGTAATAGCAGATGCTATTTTCTAAGTCAACTTAATTAATAGCAGGTAATGGACTTCTCCTCCAAGAACTTATCCAATCCTTTTTTAAACACGTCTATACAAACTGCACTAACCACATCCTCTGGCAACAAATTCCAGAGTTTAATTGTGCGTTGAGAGAAAAAGAACTTTCTCCAATTAGTTTCAAATGTGCCACATGCTAACTTCATGGAGTGCCCCCTAGTCTTTCTATTATCTGAAAGACTAAATAACCGATTCACATCTACCTGTTCTAGACCTCTCATGATTTTAAACACCTCTATCATATCCCCCCTCAGCCGTCTCTTCTTCAGGCTGAAAAGTCCTAACCTCTTTAGTCTTTCCTCATAGAGGAGCTGTTCCATTCCCCTTATCATTTTGGTCGCCCTTCTCTGTACCTTCTCCATCGCAATTATATCTTTTTTGAGATGCGACGACCAGAATTGTACACAGTATTCAAGGTGGGGTCTCACCATGGAGTTATACAAAGGCATTATGACATTTTCAGTTTTATTCACCATTCCCTTCCTAATAATTCCCAACATTCTGTTTGCTTTTTTGACTGCCGCAGCACACTGAACCGATGATTTCAATGTGTTATCCACTATGACGCCTAGATCTCTTTCTTGGGTGGTAGCACCTAATATGGAATCTAACATTATGTAACTATAGCATGGGTTATTTTTCCCTATTTGCATCACCTTGCACTTATCCACATTAAATTTCATCTGCCATTTTGATGCCCAATTTTCCAGTCTTACAAGGTCTTCCTGCAATTTATCACAATCTGCTTGTGATTTAACTACTCTGAACAATTTTGTATCATCTGCAAATTTGATTATCTCACTCGTCGTATTTCTTTCCAGATCATTTATAAATATATTGAAAAGTAAGGGTCCCAATACAGATCCCTGAGGCACTCCACTGCCCACTCCTTTCTACTGAGAAAATTGTCCATTTAATCCTACTTTCTGTTTCCTGTCTTTTAGCCGGCCATCCAGTGCTCCTACCATGTGACAGGGGCCGGCCAATGGCATGGATACCCTGTCACATGGTAAGGGCAAAGGGCCATCGGTGCCATTTTTATTAGCGCAGCCAATGGCCCGAGAGCGGGAGATTGCTCCCCGCACCCCCACTGGACCACCAGGTAATTTTAAAACGTTTTGGGGGGGGGGAGGCTAAGGGGTCAGTTTTAAAGGGTCAGGGTGGGTTTTTTGTTTATCGGATCAGGCACAGCTGATAAACAAAAAACCAATCGGGCCGGACGATAAAAATTATAAGATTTGAATCGGAACCGGAACCGATTCCGGTTCCGATTCACAACTCTACTAAATACTATTTCTCAATAGTCCCAAATGTCTCCCTTCTGAAAGGAGGCCATAGGTTTCTTCCACTATTGGGGCCATCATTAAATCTATAACTGTTGTGTTCCGCTCCCGTGGCCGTCCGCAGGCATGCCCCCCTACCTGAGCTCCATGGCAGCTGTGGCGGCAGCGTCGGGGCAGATTGCCCTACCTCATGTGCCCGGTGCCCCCGCGCGTCGGCACTGGCCTCCGGGCTAGCCGCGGGGGGAGGAGCTGTCCTTGCTCCTCCCTCGCGGCAGCTAGCAGCTTTCCTCCGCGGACCAACATCCAAGATGGCTGCTGCCATCTTAGGCATGAGGCCGCGCCTCCTCACTAGAATTAAAGGGACCTCATCCCTTTAATTGTCTACAGCTGATTCCAATCCATTGGGCCAGAGGAAGTATAAAAGGAGACTTCCTCTGACCATTCCTTGACTTGGCAACTTCCATTGTTAGTCAGGTCTGCTTGCTTCAGTGAGTTCTTGTGCTTTGGATCCTTGTTCCTGTTTCGTCTTGGTGCTCCTGGTTCCTGACTTCGGATCGGCTAGCGATGATTCCTGGTGTGTGACCTTGGATCGGCTAGCAGTGATTCCTGGTAGAGATGTGAATCGTGTCCTCGATCGTCTTAACGATCGATTTCAGCTGGGAGGGGGAGGGAATCGTATTGTTGCCGTTTGGGTGTTTAAAATATCGTGAAAATCGTTAAAATCGTGAGCCGGCACACTAAAACCCCCTAAAACCCACCCCCGACCCATTAAATTAAATCCCCCACCCCAAATGCCTTAATACTTCATCAACTTTGGGAGGGAAGTACTTACTTGCCCTAAACCAATGGCAGGAAAACTGGCACACTAAAACCCGCTAAAACCCACCCCCGACCCTTTAAATTAAATCCCCCACCCTCCCGAACCCCCCCCCCAAATGCCTTAAATTACCTGGGGGTCCAGCGGCGGTCCGGAATGGGCTCCTGCAATTGAATTGTGTTGTCTTCAGCCGGCGCCATTTTGCAAAATGGCGGCCGCAAAATGGCGGCGGCCATAGACCAACACGATTCGACTGCAGGAGGTTGTTCCGGACCCCCGCTGGACTTTTGGCAAGTCTTGTGGGGGTCAGGAGGCCCCCCCAAGCTGGCCAAAAGTCCCTGGGGGTCCAGCGGGGGTCCGGAAAACGATCTCCTGCCGCGAATCGTTTTCCATACGGAAAATGGCGCCAGCAGGAGATCGACTGCAGGAGATCGTTCAGCAGCGGTCCGGAACCCCCGCTGAACGACCTTCTGCAGTCGACTGCAGGAGGTCGTTCAGCGGCGGTCCAGAACCCCCGCTGAATGACCTCCTGCAGTTGATCTCCTGCCGGCGCCATTTTCCGTACGGAAAATGATTCGGGGCAGGAGATCGCTCCTGGACCCCCGCTGGACCCCCAGGGACTTTTGGCCAGCTTGGGGGGGCCTTCTGACCCCCACAAGACTTGCCAAAAGTCCAGCGGGGGTCCGGAACGACCTCCTGCAGTCGAATCGTGTTGGTCTATGGCCGCCGCCATTTTGCGGCCGCCATTTTGCAAAATGGTGCCGGCTGAAGACAACACAATTCAATTGCAGGAGCCCGTTCCGGACCGCCGCTGGACCCCCAGGTAATTTAAGGCATTTGGGGGGGGGGGGTTCGGGAGGGTGGGGGATTTAATTTAAAGGGTCGGGGGTGGGTTTTAGGGGGTTTTAGTGTGCCGGTTTTCCTGCCATTGGTTTAGGGCAAGTAAGTAAGTTCCTGCCCTCCACCTTCCCCCGATTTACGATTTTTTAACGATAAATCGAGGGAATTGGTATTGTATCGTGGCCCTAACGATTTTTGACGATTTAAAATATATCGGACGATATTTTAAATCGTCAAAAAACGATTCACATCCCTAATTCCTGGTATTGACTTCGGATTGGCAAGCGGTGATTCTCTTGTGTGTGACTTCGGACTGGCAAGTGGTGATCCCTCGGTGTGTGACCTCGGACTGGTAAGCGACGACCCTCTGGCACTTGACCTCAGATTTCTTCTTGACCATCGTCTCCAAGGGCCCACCTAAGTCCCAGCGGTCCGGGTCCCTATGGGCTCCTCCCGGGGGGACCGCGGGCTTCCAGGGGTGAAGCTCCAGTCAGCCCTTGCACTTAACCTCTTGAGCTCTCAAAGGTCCACCTAAGTTCCAGCGGTCCGTGTCCCTATGGGCTCCTCCTGGGGGGACCGTGGGCTTCCAGTGGCGAAGACACAGTTCCTTTCTTCGACGTTACTACTCTTCGTCTGCCTCCAGTGCCGAGGGTCAGCTGGTCACGTCTTCTGTTCCTGCCTCGCCACCTGACGGGAGAACCTACGAATCTTCCTCCTAAGGTATTCCATCCTCCCGTCGGCCCATGGGTTCACAAGCCTGAGCATAACAATAACATATTCCATAGGAAGTTCTAGCTCGTAATTAAACCTCTACTTTACTTGTTTAAGACCTCCCTTGTTATCTTTGCCAACGATTTCACTCTTGCATAATATTACACTGGTAATACATGTACATAGATCTTGCTATTAATGAAAGGTATATCTATTACTGTATCCAGACATACCTATTGACACTAGAACCCCTAGTGATCCCCATGTACCCACTAACCTGCCTCCACTCCCACTACCCACATCCCTGGAATCCCTCCAGTGATCATCCTGCCTCTATCCCACATCCTACTTACCCCACATTGGTAAGAAGCTCCACAATTAAATAAATGTCTAATAAGCCACCAGGCCTCCATGTCCCACCGTGGGTTCCTCTGAACCCGTGGATTGGGAAAAGTTCCCTCTTGTATTTCACTTCCAGGGATGCCAGATGGGTGACACCGCTGGTGGTTAAGTTTGTCTACCGAGCTGGTGGTGACATCACGGAACGAGCCCACCTCGGAAGAACTGGAAGTTGCATGCCACAGAAGCGTATACATGTATGGTGTACGCAAAGTTGTGCACAAACTGCAAATCCTGCACACATGTATGCAAATATACATGTGCAACATTGCACATTAAAATTATATTTGTTTTATATCATGTGCACAAATGTGTACGCTTGATATATAATACATGAGCATGAGCACATGAGCCCTTATGGGCACAGATATGGCCTGCACACAATTGTTTAAAAAATTATCCTCTAAGCTACCTGATACTCTTGATCCTCTCTTCCCTCTCTGTGCAGCTGTGTTTTGAAAAAAAGGACCACAGGGTCCAATCTTTTACACTGCAGGTTGCTGTTATGCTCAGGCTTGTGAACCTTTGGGCCGACGGGAGGATGGTATACCTTAGGAGGAAGATCCATAGGTTCTCCCGTCAGGTAGTGAGGCAGAACAGAAGATGCGACCAGCTGACCCTCGGCACTGGAGACTGAGGCGACTTGTGGAAGCAGACGAAGAGTCGTGACGTCAAGGAGAGGAATGGAGTCTTTACCACTGGAAGTCCGCGGTCCCCCCAGGAGGAGCCCGTAGGGACCCGGACCGCTGGGGCTTAGGTGAAGCTAACTGGAGCTTCACCCCTGGAAGCCGCGGTCCCCCTGGGAGGAGGCTATAGGGACCCGGGCCGCTGGGACTTAGGTGGGCCCTTGGAAACGATGGTCCAGAAGAAGTCCGAGGTCGTGCCAGAGGGTCTTCGCTCACCAGTCCGAGGTCACACACCGAGGGATCACCACTTGCCAGTCCGAAGTCACACACCAGGAATCACCGCTTGCAAGTCTGAAGTCACAAACCAGGAATCACCACTTGCCAGTCCGAAGTCAGGAATCAGGAACACTAAGACGAGACAGGAACAAAGATCCGAAGTACAAGAACTCACCAAAGCAAGCAGACCTGACTACGTGGGACATTGCCAAGTCGAGGAATCCGCTGCTCTGGCTCATAGGGAACAGCTGTAGATGGTTAAAGGGATCAGATCCCTTTAATTCTAATGAGGAGGCGCGGCCTGGCGGTAGCCATCTTGGATTTCCTCCGCGGAGGAAAGACTGCAGGATGCCGCGAGGGAGGAGCAGGAACGGTTCCCCACCCAGCAGCCAGACCGGGGACCTGTGCCAGAGCGACGGGCACCGGCCCAGGGGTATTTCTAGGAGCTGCCGTGGTGGGTCGCCACCGCGGGTGAGATAGGGGGCCACACCCATGGCCGACCACGGGCGCGGAACACAACAGTTGCCCTTCACTTGAGTCCCAAGGCTGCTATCTACTAGGTCTCTTCTTGCTTTGGGGGTCTGTTTTGCTGTTCTGCGCAGTTCCTGCAATACTCACAGATTGGACCACATCCAATGAAACCCCTGCCCCCAGCATAGAACAGTCAAGGACCCAATAGAAACTAAGTCCTTACCAAGATACCATCTGACCATCCCCATCCTGAAACAGAGTAGCAACTCATGAACCATGCAGGGCATGGTGAGCTGAAGGAGAAATATATAGTATATATTTTTTTTATACGGAGGAATCTGAGACTCAGGGCACTGATCGTCAGACTCCAGGTGTGGACCCCATGTACCCAGAGCTAATGATACCCCTATAGGCTGAGATCGGACAAGGTCTGCATTGTTGCCAGACTAGATATGTCTTTTGGTTTTTATTTGCCATCCTTTTTTATGATTCTGCCCACAGATGTACAATTTCTCCATCTCTCATCTAATACCCTTTAAGTTTCAGCTAACATAAATGTGCTCAATGTGAATTTGATTCCAAACTGACATATGCTGTTTCTTCAGCCAGTATCTCAAGAGACTAAGGGTCAACAGAGAAAATTTCTTGAGTTTTCCTTGCCAGTATAACTGAAGCATGAGTCTGTGCTGATGTTTTAAAATGACAGAGAAAAATCAACTACATTTCTTGTTTTATTTTTTTTATTTCCAATCTGAAACATCACAAAAATCCAAAGAAATGTTGCTGAGTTATCATCCTGTCATTTTGTTTTAGACCTTGGTGCCACAAACCCACTACTGTCCCAAGGAAGCTTTTCCTCACTCAACTGCCAACATCACCTTACCCCCGAACCATACAGGCTGCAAGTCTCCCCATACCTCTCTGGACCTCCCATATTTAGTATTATCTGCTCCGTATCCCATGGTCCTAATGGGATATGGAGCAATCACTAGTCACTCCTGCCCCACCAATGCCGAAATGCAAAACAACAATAACCAACACAGGGGGCATAAAGCAGTTTGTGGTAAGCATGTGAGAGGGAGGGGAGGGGACAGGACTTCCTTGGTGTGATGGGGAAGGATGTTCATGTGCCAGGGGAAAGAAGGGGATGGGGTAAGTAGATTGTTGGGGCTTAATGGCTCTTTTAGCAGGAATGAAATGAAAGGGAAGCAAAATATTTAAAAAATGAAATGGATAAAAATGAAAAGTAAACAAACAAAACAAAAATGTTTTCCTTCCACACCCCTAATAAATAAACAGATGTCAGATGCACACATCAAAATTCATAGAACGTTTCATAATTTTAAAATGCACTAAAATATAAATGAGAAAAGAAAAGCAGAAGAGGCAAAAATGTACCTTATTAAAATCAATAAACCTCATTTTTGGGGAAAAACTCATATCAAAAAAATTTTAAGCAAATGTTAAAACAAATTTCAAGACAAATTTTAAGACTCAGCATCAGACAAATGGTGCTAAAGATTCAATACCCTATATCTCGCCTCATAATGGGCAACAGATAGTGTCAGAAACCACACCAATCCAATCAGTCATCTGCTGGTCGGCTCTGGCCTGTTGTACCCTGAGACACGCTAAGAAACAAAATACTTAGCTTAATAGGTATGTCTCAGACTCTGTAGGGCAGACCAGCAACTTTAATTCAACATTCCAAATTGCACCACTGATGTTGACTCTGTATAATTGTTAAAGTATTTTCTTTAATACAACCCCTTTGTCCTAACCTGACATAGACCCGAGTTTCGGAGACCAACTTCGCCTGCCTTAGGGGTCCTTCAGATCTAAAAATAAAACATAGAAGTATATAAAAACTCTAAAAATGGCAATTGTATGAATCATTAGACATAGAAAGCCACTGTTGCGGTCCCGGGCCGTGCCCCGGTCTCTCCACCTACCTTGGGGACGGCCCGAGCCGTTTCAGGACCTCCTCGGGCCTGCACAGCTTCCAGCGTGTCTCTCCCGGTCTGCCGCGGCTGGCCCCGCCTGCTAGGCACGTGCACAGGGACTTCGGATTTAAAGGGGCCAGCGCGGGAAAATGAAGCTCAACCCTCTGGATGACGTCAGACGCTGCAGGGTTATTTAAACCCTGCAGCTGGCCTAGAACCTTGCCTTGCTACGAGGTTCGCTCAGTTCTTCTGAGTTTCTAGTTGCTGCGTCTGGACTCTGGTTCATCTCGGCTGTCTTCTGGCTTCTGACCCGGCTTCGTCTCCTGACTACGTCTTCTGCTTC
The DNA here is from genome assembly GCF_901001135.1 of Rhinatrema bivittatum. NCBI lineage: Eukaryota > Metazoa > Chordata > Amphibia > Gymnophiona > Rhinatrematidae > Rhinatrema > Rhinatrema bivittatum. The sequence continues at coordinate 399,299,255 of NC_042618.1, read as the reverse complement.
CGCCCCTGGCTTTGGTTTGTCTTCTGACTTCTGGCTTCTCTCCCGGCTCCACTCCTGGACTCTGATTTCGGCTTCTTCCACCACCGCAGGTATCCGGTACTCGCAGGCCTAGAGGATTCTCCTACGTCCCAGCGGCTCGGGCTCTCACGGGCTCCTCCCGGGGGAGCCACAGGCTTCCAATGGTGAAGACTCTTCAGCCTCCTGGGCCCAGCTGTCCTCTTCTTCCATCTCTCCGGACGCTGCCCAGATCCTTGGTCGCATAGGGTCCCGCCTAAGTCCAAGAGGCCCTGGTCCTTACGGGCTTCTCCTGGGGGGACCTCAGGCTTCCAGTGGTGAAGTCTTCTCCGGAGCCTCTTCAGCGCCGGCTGTGATGCTTCCTGTGAGTTCCCACAGTAGTCCATCCACCATCTCAGCTGGCCCAAGGGTCCACAACCGTAACAACCACATACTGTACAATTTTTTAACCCGTTTATTGATTTTAATATGTTTTGCCTCTTCTAATTTGATACTAATAGAAGAAGGTTCTGCTCTATAGATACAGTACACCTAAAATATAAATACCTAGTAAATAGAAAAATAAAGAAGAACTGGAAATGAAAACAAATAATGGAGGTAAGCAGTTACAGGTAGATTTTCAACCACCTGCACGCAAAATCCGGGCTTTACACACATGGTCGGGCCTGGCCACGCGCGTAAAGTCCGGTACGCGCACAAGTGCAGGCTTCTTCGAAGTGGCAGGCCGGGGGGGGGGGTGTTCTGGGTGGGGAGGGACAGGGTGGGGGTGGGCTGGGACAGCGCCATTGTTCGCTGTCCCGGAGACTTGCGCGCCGGCAGCTGGCTGCCGCGCGCAACTTACTTCAGCTCAGGAGCTGAAGTAAGTTGCAAAACAAAGATAACTACAAAAAAAGTAAGGTTTAGGGGGTGGGGAGGAGAGGGGAAGAGAAGGGAGTACGGGTAGGGGGGTGGGGAAGTTCCCACCCAGTCCACTCCTTAATTGGAATTCCAATTGTGCTGTTGGCTTGGTGCGATCTTGGGTTAGCTGTGTTGACTTTACTCTGCTCCATTAACCAACAATGTGATAATGATAATATGTTTGCTAAGACGCTAAAGGATAAAATTACAGCTATCAAAAAATTAATTGTTCATCAGATCTGTAAATTAATATCTTGGCTGGTGATTATACCAAGCACGTTTCTGAAATATAATTGTGATTTCAAAGTTATCAGATCATCTTTACTTTCTCCAGTTTCTTTACCTTTCTTTTGTAACAAGAGTCAATTGCCTTTTATGGTTTGAGAGCAAATTCTGCTTTTAAAGCTTTGGCATTGATTTTTTTTTCTTTATTCCCACACAGCTCACTAATTCTGCTTGTAAAAGGAACAGTTCACCTTAATTAGTTGTAATTTGAGATCTTAACTGTTATTGAGACCTAACTGTTAAAAATGTGTTATTATATCTAAAGTGACAGGGAGCAAATGAACTTGTTTCTAACAAGCCATAACTTAATGCAGTTTTTCAAAAGCACACTGAGCATCTGAATAGATATTGAATCCAGTCTTTAACTTGTGATATGAATATTTAATGAATGAAATTCTTTTTTTTTTCCTGCATCTGGAAGAAAAGAGATCAGTGTCTTTAGGAATAGTCAATCCAGTAACAAATGGTGGGATTCATTTTTAAAGCATGGCTTATTAATTATTGGGATAATTATTGGAAAGAAATGCTTTTCAATTGATATCAGCGCCTAAAAACTGGTAGGGGAAGAAAGTTATATGCCTACATTTATGTGAGAGAGTAGCAGACCTACAATTAGTTGCCTCAGTTTTAAGGGCATAATTTTGGTTGAAATTTTGTCGAACTTTAGGCTCAGTGCATAAGTCAGGCACTCAACGTCATTTGAATACCAGCACGTGGAACTGTTAAGGCTATATTGCAAACAGGCAGGACTTATATAGAATCCAAGATATATCAGACTCTTTAAAAAAAAAACAACCAAAACTCCAAACAAAAAAAAAAAAGAAAAGTTCTGACTTTATTACAGCCTTCGCTTGTTATGGTACAATTTTTTTTTTCGTAAGATCTAATACCTTTTTACCCAATATTGAATTTAATGTTGAGTAAGACAAAATGGACATCACGTGTTTGTTTACTCGGATACCTTTCTTTAGCAAGCACTGCTTTCTTTGAGATTTAATGCCTTCATGTAAAGAACAGAGAGGAGAAAGAGCTGTGGAATCGAAAAGGGCAGTGTAAAAAGCCAGCTAAGGGCAAAGCTGGGTAGCAACAATTTAAAAGAACATGCTGTGTGGAGGCTGGAGTAACACATCACTGCATTCCTATTCCATGAGGAGACGAGCCTGCGTGCCAAGGAAGACATTTCGGGATGTGACAGAATACCTTAGGGAAAATTCTGATCAAAGAAGTGATTAAGGGGAAGCTTACAGGTCAAGCAGCACTTCTTTGTTCTTTTGATTTTTTTTTTTTCGTAGACATTTGCACTCGATAAATGTACTCCTGCTGTTGAGCACATTGGCAATTAAATGCTTGCCTTCTGACTCCAGCTGGTTCTTTTGCTCTTCTTAAAATTTTGTCTTAAAACTGATATGGAAAAGCATGATGAATACCTATGATAAATAATAATGTATATTGTGTTATATATATTTCAAGTACAGTTTATTTAAAGTTATAGCAATGTAACATAACTAATTTAGATTTCACTTAAAGTATACTTGTAATGCTTTCAGATAGTCAAAAAATGCCTAATATGGGCAAACTAGGTCTATTTAGTGACCTTTGATAAAATTGGCATGGTAATGTAAGTTATATGCCAGTTTTAATGCTCAATGTATGAAAATAATAATATGCAGAATGCAGTAGTGCTACTACAGCCACATTAAACTCAGCAAAAGAAATGGTAATGGTGCTATATTCTGAACATCACTAACTGCTCTAAATTGAAAGGGCTTGTTAGCATTGAGAAACCACTCCCTCCCCTGTCAAGAAACAGATCAAGCCTCCAGACTCCCCTCCCACCCCCTTCCTGGTTCCCCAGAACCTCCTTCTGCCCTGCCTGCTGGTTTGAAGATGGCCCTTCCCAGAACCCTCTATATCCACATTTTTGATGGACCTACTGGGCCTGCAAAATTCCTATCCATACCTGATTCTCATTTATGGCCTACTAGGTGGCCCTGGTTCTTTGCTGGCAGGATGGAGAGCCAGTCCTCCCCTCCCCGCCCCCCCCCCCCCCATTGGTGCCAAATTCAACTATGAGTTGCTGAAAATCTGACCTGCGTGTGCTTTGGTCTGTGGATCAGAGTGTCGGAGATGCCGTTTTGAATTTAGCGCTATGGATGGGAGAAGGGGAAACTTAGTCCCTTCCTGCCAGGAAAGACTCACACCTAGGAGGCTGTGGGTGGCATTTGCGCAGGTAAATATTGAATTACCCAGATAAATCAGTGGTCTCAAAATTGCTCTCTTTCACTGCGACTAAAACTTTGTAATTGTTTTTGCCCCATTGAGTGAAAGTGTTTCCACGGGGGCGAGTTTAGGGAGGGGGGGGGCGAAGAAAATGTGCGTGATTACCTTTTCCAAAGCTGTTATTTTCTACCCAAAAAAAAAAAAAAGTACCTGCACAAAAAAAAAAAAAATCAGGTGCCAATGTCAGCATGTACTTTGTAATTACAGTCAGTATCAAAGCAAAAGTATGCGCATGCATTCCCTCTGAAAACTGGTGCCATATCCTGGAGTTAAAAGCATCCGCGGACTTTTTGTTAACACAGACAGTTTGAAAATGCTTCCCGGCATTGGGATGACGTATGAAATGGAATGATGATATTTGACATATTGGATTCTAGAACAAACATGCACAAAACCCAATGCAGGGCTGTTCCACTATGTCATCATCATCAAAGAGAAAAGCTATTAGATGAGAGAATGGGGGGGGGGGGGGAGCATGTTCCCTGTGGTAGTCACTAGGGGTGTGCATTACTTTTCTAATGAAATGAAGAACACAAGGAAAAACCTTGTTTCTTTTCGTTAGAAAACAAAACGAAAAATGGCAAAATGTGTTTTGGTTTTCATTTCAGAAACAGTGTCGCCGACATTTAAACATTGAAAACCACCCCCAGGTCTTCTCCTATTGTCCCTTCCCACGTCCCCAGATGCCAGCACCATTTTTGACACAGAGCTAGTTGTGCAGGAGTGACTGGGGATCACTCCTTCGCCTTTCTTCATCAGAGCTCCCATGGAAGTGGTAAGTATGGTCTAGGTGGGGTAGAAGGGCTTAGGGGGAATTTGATGGTTGACATTTCATTTCTGTTTTTCATTGGTTTTTTAAATGAAAGTCAACAAAAATCTAAAATTTAAGAGATTTTCTTTTCATTTTGTTTTTAAAATCAATGAAATGAAACATGAGTGTTTTCTCGCACTTTTCATTTTGTATAAATACGAATGCACACCCCTAATCTTGAATAGATTACAAGTTCCAAAGAGCAGGGACTGTCTCTTATGTGATTCTATGCAGTGCTGCATGCATCTAGTAGCACTATAGAAATGATAATATGGTAATAAATGTTAATATTTGGCATAGACTTGAAATTCTTTATAGAACACTTCCTCAAGATGCATATCAAATTGAGGTTAAGAACATAAGAAATTGCCATACTGGGTCAGACCAAGGGTCCATCAAGCCCAGCATCCTATTTCCAACAATGGCCAATCCAGGCTACAAGTACCTGGCAAGTATCCAAAAACTAAGTATATACCATGCTACTGATGCTAGTAATAGCAGAGGCTATTTTCTAAGTCAACTTGATTAATAGCAGGTAATGGACTTCTCCTCCAACAATTTATCCAAGCCTTTTTTAAACCCAGCTACATTAACTGCAGTAATCACATACCCTGGCAACAAATTCCAGAGTTTAATTGTGAGTTGAGTGAAAAAGAATTTTCTCTGATTAGTTTTTGTTGCATCCATCGGTGCTAGACGGCTTTGCCCTGTTTGCCTCACCTTGTTCATGGCTCCTCCCACTTACCTAGGAAAGATGGCTACCGCCGCGTCTACAAGCTGACCTCTTCGGCATCCCCAGAACAGCTATGGTACAGCCTCCCGCCATGGTCCTGCCAGGTACCTACTAGGGTGCACGCGTGCGTGCCACCCACGTCTTTATTCCAGCCTTGGCACAAACCTCGGGGGCGTTCCCCCTTACTGATGTCACGCCAACCGGGTATATAACCTATTCTAATTTGCTAGCTCATTGAGTAAGCAAGGACTCAAATCTGTTCCTGTCTACGCTACTCTGCCGTTTCCATGCTGACGCTGGATGCTCTCTCTCTGCCCTTCGGGGTAACTGCTAACCTGGGTACTCGCTCCTTGGGGGCCCTTTGCTTTATTTCAGGTGCCTTACAGGGAACAGGTACTCGAGCCTCAAGGGTCTGCTGTCCCTGCCTCCATGCCTGCATTAACTTCTTCAACCTGGTGGAATCGCATACCTACAGCAAACATCTAGTGAGTACTCTAATTCTCAGTCGATCACATCCACAGTACGACATTGCTGAGAAACCTACTTCGGACCTCGCTATACCACCGGGGTGAGAAGGGCTCCCTCTGCCAAGGTCCCTGAGACTGCTACGACCAGACTGCTTCACTACTGCCACCTTTGGTGGACTCTTCAAGCTGTATAATAAAGAACTAATTTGTGTTTGTGCGTTCTGAATCTAGCCCAGTACTGTGGCTCCTCACGGGGCTCCTCCCCGTGGGCGTGGTCATCTGTCACAGTACCCAAGGATCCACCCAAACACCGCTTAACCATAACAGATTGCTAACTCCATGGATTCGGCTCAGCTCACCGCATTACAGGCCATTCCAGGCCTGGCCCAGTGAATCTCTGAAAAGCAGAATGCGCTGGAAGGTTTGACCGCTGCATTCAACCTACTGCACACACAGATGAACTTACCTACCACCACAGGTAAAGAAGCTACAGCGCCTGAAAAAACGGTCAAGACTATTGTACCTCTATCTGCTCCTACCCGCTTCTCGGGGGAAGTTTGGAGATACAGAGATTTCATTAAACAGTGTTGCATGCACTTTTCCCTGCAACCCAGTCATTTTCCCACAGCTTATGCCAAGACCACCTATATCTTGTGTTATCTAGACGGAAGAGCACTGTCTTGGGCCTCTTCGCTGTGGGAGCGCGATGATCCAATTCTTCATGACCTTGAAGGATTCTTTGAACTGTTTAAATCAGTTTTGGATGACCCTGCCCGACATACCACTGCAGGATCGTCCTTGGTTCACCTGAAGCAAGGTAATAAACCATTAGCTGACTTCGCTATCGAATTCAAGGCACTGGCATCTGAATTATATTGGGACCTGAATGCCTGAGGACCCTCTTCTTTGAAGGACTGAACTCTCGTCTGAAGGATGAGCTTGCCGCTCGTGAGATGCCTGAGATCTTGGCTGAACTAGTGAAGTTGGCAACAAGGATTGATCGCCGACTTCATGACAAGGTTCAAGAGACCAAGACACCCAGAAAACCCTTTTAGGGTGAAGCAAGAGTTAAGTCCATACCCAGGCCTATTCCCTTGGTCCCAGTTGCTGGCGAAGAAGAACCTATGCAATTAGGCCGCAGCCATCTGACATCCAAAGACAGAAGAACACCGAAGAAATTGGGGCTGTGCATGTACTGTGGACAAGCTGGCCATGCTGTCCAAACATGCCCTATATGTCCGGGAAACTGGCAGACCTAAGTCCTGCGGGAGGACTCTTCTTTGGTCTTACTGCTTCTTCTCCTCCGCTCTCTCTTCCTGTATCCTTGATCTGCGGACCCGTAGAGTATCAGACTCTTGCCCTAGTGGACTCAGGGGCAGGAGGCAACTTCATTCTACAGCGATTAGTGGAACACCTACGGATCCCCACTACCACTATGAAGTCTCCACTACTGTCTTCCATTCATGGAGAGGCCTTACCAGGTGAAGTAACCAAACTCACCGAACCAGTATAGCAATGGATGGCCAGCACCATCTTGTGCTCCTACCATGTGACAGGGGCTGACCAATGGCACCGGTAGCCCCTGTAACATAGTAGGTCAAAGGCTATCGGTGGCATTTTGATGCAAGGCAGGCCCGACAGCCCGATGGCACGGAGGGAGGAATTGCTTGCGTGACCCCGCTGGACCACCAGGGATGTTAGTAAGTCTTGGGGAGGAATAGGGATGGTGGGGGGGGGGAGTTGTATTTAATGTATTATAGTAAATTTTAATGCTTGGGGTGGGTTTTTTTTAAGCTTCGTTTTCCCGCGTCGTTTTTTGGGCCCATTTCATTTTTCCTCGCTTAGTTTTTTGTTCGTTTTCCAAAAAACTAACCAAGGAAAAACAAAATTTACCCCGAAGCATCCAACTCAAAAAACGACATGGTAGAAAAAAACGAAGCTCATCTCTACTAGTGAGTACTCTAACTCTGTCTATCTCATCCACAGTCCTACATTGCTGGGAAACCTGCTTCGGAACCTCCCTATACCAACGGGGTGAGAAGGGCTCCTTCTGCCGAGGTCCCTGAGACTGCTACTACAAGACTGCCTCACTACTGCCACCTCTGGTAGACTCTTCAAGCTGTATAATAAAGAACTAATTTGTGTTTGTGTGTTCTGAGTCTAGCCCAGTACTGTGGTTCCTCACGGGGCTCCTCCCCATAGGTGTGGTCATCTGCCACAGTACCCAAGGATCCACCCAAATACCGCTTAACCATAACAGTTTTAAATTGGCTACATGCTAACTTCATGGTGTACCCCCAGTCCCTCTATTATCCGAGAGAGTAAATAACTGATTCATACTTACCCATTCTAGACCGCTCATGATTTTAAAGACCTCTATCATATTCCCCCTCAGCTGTCTCTTTTCTAAGCTGAACAGCCCTATCCTCTTTAGTCTTTCCTCATACGGGAGCGGTTCTATCCCCTTTATCATTTTGGTTGCCCTTCCCTGTATCTTCTCTATCACAACTATATCTTTCTTGAAATACAGCGACCAGAACTGTACAAGGTATAGTCTCACCATGGAGTGATACAGAGGCATTATGACATCCTCCGTTTTATTCACCATTCCCTCCCTAATAATTCCTAACATTGTGTTTGCTTTTTTGACTGCCACAGCACACTGAGCTGACGATTTCAAAGTATTATCCACTATGATGCCTAGATCTCTTTCCTGGGTGGTATCTCCTAATCTAGCATTGTGTAACTACAGCGTGGTTTATTTTTCCCTATATGCATCACCTTGCACTTATCCACATTAAATTTCATTTGCCATTTGGATGTCCAATTTTCCAGTATAACAAGGTCCTCCTGCAATTTATCACAATCCACTTGTGATTTAACTACTCTGCATAATTTTGTATCATCTGCAAATCTGATTACCTCACTCATCGTATTCCTTTTCAGATCATTTATAAATATATTGAAAAGCACGGGTCCTAGTACAGATCCTTGAGGCACTCTTCTGTATACCCTTTTCCACTGAGAAAATTGTCCATTTAATCCGACTCTCAGTTTCCTGTCTTTTAACTAGTTTGCAATCCAGGAAAGGACATCACCACCTAATCCATGACTTTTTACTTTTCTTAGAAGCCTCTCATGAGGAACTTTGTCAAATGCCTTCTAAAAATCCCTTCAAAAACATGAAGCAAATCTGTGAGGCAAGACTTGCCTTGGGTAAAGCCATGCTGACTTTGTTCCATTAAACCATGTCTTTCTATATGTTCTGTGATTTTGATCTTTAGAACACTTTCTACTATTTTTCCTGGCACTGAAGTCAGACTAACTGGTCTGTAGTTTCCCGGATCGCCCCTGGAGCCCTATTTAAATATTGGGGTTACATTAGCCACCCTCCAGTCTTAAGGTACAATGGATGACTTTAATGATTGGTTACAAATTTTAACTAATAGATCTGAAATTTCATTTTTTAATTCCTTCAGGTCCCTGGGGTGTATACCTTCTGGTCCAGATGATTTGCTACCCTTCAGTTTGTCAATCAGGCCTATCACATCTTCTAGGTTCATGGTGATTTGGTTCAGTTCATCTGAATCATTACTTGTGAAAACCTTCTCCGGAACAGGTATCTCCCCAACATCCTCTTCAGTAAATACCGAATCAAAGAAATTGTTTAATCTTTCTGCGATGGCCTTAACTTCCCTAAATGCCCCTTTAACTCCTCGATCATCTAACTGTCCAACTGACTTCCTCACAGGCTTTCTGCTTTGGATATATTTTTTAAAGTTTTTACTGTGAGTTTTTATCTCTCTATGGCCATCTTCTTTTCAAATTCTGTATTATCAATGTCTTACATTTAACTTGCCAGCGCTTATGCTTTCTCTTATTTTCTTCTGTTGGATCCTTCTTCCAATTTTTGAATGAAGATCTTTTGGCTAAAATAACGTCTTTCACCTCAACTTTTAACCATGCTGGTAATCATTTTGCCTTCCTTCCACTTTTCTTAATGTGTGGAATACATCTGGACTCAGCTTCTAGGATGGTATTTTTTAACAATGTCCACACCTCTTGCACACTTTTTACCTTTGTAGCTGATCCTTTCAGTTTTTCTATTTTTCGCATTTTATCAAAGTTTCCCTTTTGAAAGTTTAGTGCTAGAGCCATAGATTTACTTACTGTCCTCCTTCCCGTCATTAATTCAAATTTGATCATATTATGATCATTATTGCCAAGTGGCCCCACCACCGTTACCTCTCTCACCAAATCCTGTGCTCCACTAAGAATTAGATCTAAAATTGCTCCCTCTCTCATCAGTTGCACAACCAATTGCTCCATAAAACTGTCATTTATTCCATCCAGGAACTTTATCTCTCTAGCATGTCCTGATGTTACATTTACCCAGTCAATATCGGGGTAATTTAAATCTCCCAGTATTACTGCACTACCAATTTTGTTAGCTCTCCTAATTTCTCTTAGCATTTCACTGTCCATCTCACCATCCGGGCCTGGTGAAAGGTAGTATACTCCTATCACTATATTTTTCCCCAACACACAAGGAATTTCTACCCATAAAGATTCAATTGTGCATTTAGTCTCATGCAGGATCTTTATCCTGTTGCTCTATGCCAACCTGGACATAAAGCGCCACCCTGCCTCCCAGATGCTCATCTCTGACATTGCAATATAATTTGTACTCCAGAATAGCACTGTCCCAATTGTTATCCTCCTTCCACCATGTCTCTGAGATGCCAATTAACATTCACTGATATGCATTCTAATTCTCCCATCTTACTTCTTAGACTTCTGGCATTAGCATACAAGCATTTCAAAATGTGTTTTTTGTTTGTATTTTCATTTTGCTTTCTAATTGATATGGATAAATTGGAATCTTTTAGCTCAGGTGAGTTTTTAATTACAGGCACTTGGATTACTTTTCTTATTAATGGAACATCACTGCTGGGATGCCCTAATTCTAATGCATCATTAGTATCCTTTGAAGATTCCTCCCTCTGAACCATGCATTGCTGAGTGACTGTCAGCTTTCCCCTTTGTTCTAGTTTAAAAGCTGCCCTATCTCCTTTTTAAAGGTTAGCGCCAGCAGCTTGGTTCCACCCTGGTTAAGGTGGAGCCCATTCCTTTGGAAAAGATTCCCCCTTCACCAAAAGTTTCCCAGTTCCTAACAAAACTGAATCCCTCTTTTTTGCACTATCGTTTCATTCATGCATTGAGATTCCAGAGCTCTGCCTGCCTCTGGGGACCTGCGCATAGAACAGGGAGCAGTGACAGAGAGGAGCAGTCGGGAGGAGGTGTGGCGCTTTATGTCCGGGATGGCATAGAGTCCAACAGGATAAACATCCTGCATGAGACTAAATACAAAATTGAATCTTTATGGGTAGAAATCCCTTGTGTGTCAGGGAAGACTACAGTGATAGGGGTATACTACCGTCCACCTGGTCAAGATGGTGAGATGGACAGTGAAATGCTAAGAGAAATTAGGGAAGCTAACCAAATTGGTAGTGCAGTAATAATGGGAGACTTCAATTATCCCAATATAGACTGGGTAAATGTATCATCGGGTCACGCTAGAGAGATAACGTTCCTGGATGGAATAAATGATAGCTTTATGGAGCAATTGGTTCAGGAACCGACGAGAGAGGGAGCAATTTTAGATCTAATTCTCAGTGGAGCACAGGACTTGGTGAGAGAGGTAACGGTGGTGGGGCCGCTTGGCAATAGTGATCATAATATGATCAAATTTGATTTAATGACTGGAAAAGGAACAGTGTGCAAATCCAAGGCTCTCGTGCTAAACTTTCAAAAGGGAAACTTTGATAAAATGAGAAAAATTGTTAGAAAAAAACTGAAAGGAGCAGCTACAAAAGTAAAAAATGTCCAAGAGGCGTGGTCATTGTTAAAAAATACCATTCTAGAAGCACAATCCAGATGTATTCCACACATTAAGAAAGGTGGAAAGAAGGCAAAACGATTACCGGCATGGTTAAAAGGGGAGGTGAAAGAAGCTATTTTAGCCAAAAGATCTTCATTCAAAAATTGGAAGAAGGATCCAACAGAAGAAAATAGGATAAAGCATAAACATTGGCAAGTTAAATGTAAGACATTGATAAGAAAGGCTAAGAGAGAATTTGAAAAGAAGTTGGCTGTAGAGGCAAAAACTCACAGTAAAAACTTTTTAAAATATATCCGAAGCAGAAAGCCTGTGAGGGAGTCAGTTGGACCGTTAGATGATCGAGGGGTTAAAGGGGCACTTAGAGAAGATAAGGCCATCGCGGAAAGATTAAATGATTCCTTTGCTTCGGTGTTTACTGAAGAGGATGTTGGGGAGGTACCCATAATGGAGAAGGTTTTCATGGGTAATGATTCAGATGGTCTGAATCAAATCACGGTGAACCTAGAAGATGTGGTAGGCCTGATTGACAAACTGAAGAGTAGTAAATCACCTGGACCGGATGGTATACACCCCAGAGTTCTGAAGGAACTAAAAAATGAAATTTCAGACCTATTAGTAAAAATTTATAACTTATCATTAAAATCATCCATTGTACCTGAAGACTGGAGGATAGCAAATGCAACCCCAATATTTAAAAAGGGCTCCAGGGGCGATCCGGGAAACTACAGACCGGTTAGCCTGACTTCAGTGCCAGGAAAAATAGTGAAAAGTGTTCTAAACATCAAAATCACAGAACATATAGAAAGACATGGTTTAATGGAACAAAGTCAGCATGGCTTTACCCAGGGCAAGTCTTGCCTCACAAATCTGCTTCACTTTTTTGAAGGAGTTAATAAACATGTGGATAAAGGTGAACCGGTAGATATAGTATACTTGGATTTTCAGAAGGCGTTTGACAAAGTTCCTCATGAGAGGCTTCTAGGAAAAGTAAAAAGTCATGGGATAGGTGGCGATGTCCTTTCGTGGATTGCAAACTGGCTAAAAGACAGGAAACAGAGAGTAGGATTAAATGGGCAATTTTCTCAGTGGAAGGGATTGGACAGTGGAGTGCCTCAGGGATCTGTATTGGGACCCTTACTGTTCAATATATTTATAAATGATCTGGAAAGAAATACGACGAGTGAGATAATCAAATTTGCAGATGACACAAAATTGTTCAGAGTAGTTAAATCACAAGCAGATTGTGATAAATTCCAGGAAGACCTTGTGAGACTGGAAAATTGGGCATCCAAATGGAAGATGACATTTAATGTGGATAAGTGCAAGGTGATGCATATAGGGAAAAATAACCCATGCTATAATTACACAATGTTGGGTTCCATATTAGGTGCTACAACCCAAGAAAGAGATCTAGGTGTCATAGTGGACAACACATTGAAATCATCGGTGCAGTGTGCTGCGGCAGTCAAAAAAGCAAACAGAATGTTGGGAATTATTAGAAAAGGAATGATGAATAAAACGGAAAATGTCATAATGCCTCTTTATCGCTCCATGGTGAGACCGCACCTTGAATACTGTGTACAATTCTGGTCGACGCATCTCAAAAAAGATATAATTGCGATGGAGAAGGTACAGAGAAGGGCTACCAAAATGATAAAGGGAATGGAACAACTCCCCTATGAGGAAAGACTAAAGAGGTTAGGACTTTTCAGCTTGGAGAAGAGACGACTGAGGGGGGATATGATAGAGGTGTTTAAAATCATGAGAGGTCTAGAACGGGTAGATGTGAATCGGTTATTTACTCTTTCGGATAGTAGAAAGACTAGGAGGCACTCCATGAAGTTAGCATGGGGCACATTTAAAACTAATTGGAGAAAGTTCTTTTTTACTCAACGCACAATTAAACTCTGGAATTTGTTGCCAGAGAATGTGGTTCGTGCAGTTAGTATAGCTGTGTTTAAAAAAGGATTGGATAAGTTCTTGGAGGAGAAGTCCATTACCTGCTATTAAGTTCACTTAGAGAATAGCCCCTGCCATTAGCAATGGTTACATGGAATAGACTTAGTTTTTGGGTACTTGCCAGGTTCTTGTGGCCTGGATTGGCCACTGTTGGAAACAGGATGCTGGGCTTGATGGACCCTTGGTCTGACCCAGTATGGCATTTTCTTATGTTCTTATGTTCTTATGTTCATTTCAGAGAATGCTACCTTGGAGGTTCTGGATTTCAGCTTTGAACCTAAGAGCATAAATTTTGCTTCCAGAATCTCCCTCTCACATTTTCATATGTTGTTGGTGCCCATATGTACTATGACAGCCAGCTCCTCCTCAGCACTGTCTAAAATACTATCTAGGTGACACGTGAGGTCCGCCACCTTCGCACCAGGTAGGCATATTACCAGGAGATCCTCATGCCCACCAGCCTCCAACTGTCTACATTCCTAATAAACAAATCACCAACTATGACGGCTGACCTAACTCTTCCCTCCTGGGCAGTAGCCTTGGGAGACACATCTTCGGTGCGAGAGGACAACGCACCACTTGGAGAGCAGGTCCTTGCTACAGGATCCTTTCCTCCTGCACCAGGTTGATGCTCTCCCATCATGAGACCTTCTTCCTCCAAGGCAGCACCAGGGCTGCCAGTCTGAAGTTGGGACTTGGCTACTATGTCCCTGAAGGTCTCATCTATATACCTCTCTGTGTGCCTCAGCTCCTACAGGTCTGCCACTCTAGCCTCCAGAGATCGGACTCTTTCTCTGAGAGACAGGAGCTCTTTGCATCGGATGCACACGTATAACTTCTCACCAGTGGGTAAAAAATCATACATGTGACACTCGATGCAAAAAACTGGGAGGCCCCTTCTTGCTGCTGGACTGCTGCCTTCATCTCAAATTTGTTCAGTTCCTGGTTAAGTTTTAGGTTGCTATGGGAGTAGGAATGTGTCTAATTAGGGAGGAGGAATAGCCTAGTGGTTAGAGCAGTGGGCTACAGACCAGGGTTCGAGTCCTGCTGTTGCTCCTTGTGATCTTGGGCAAGTCACTTTACTCTCCATTGCCTCAAGTACAAAAACAGATTGTAAGCCCTCTGGGGATAGAGAAATACCTACAGTACCTGAATGTAAACCAATGTGATATCTCAGATCAAATGTTGGTATATAAAAATAATAAATAATTAGGGTCATTTAAAAGTATTAGTGCATTCACTATATATCTGGTAGTGGCCTACAAGGGAATGATCAAACCCTCAATAAGGTGTGGGGAATTCGTGACGTTATAGGGCTGACTTTTTATTTTTTTTGTGTGTGTGAAAGTGGCACCTGCCTATAAATTAAAAGTTGAGCTAGGGTGGGTGGGAAACAAACTCACTAACTTGTTTATTAGCTGCTTTACTGACTATTTAAAAAAAAAAAAAAAAAAAAAAAAAAAACACTGTTTAAAAAACAAACACTAACTTTTATTTTGTAAACACTATTAAAAAAAAAAAATACAAACTTCTGTTTATGTTTATCTCGTCTTGTTTAAATCCCATCAAGTAGCACTAAGGAAAAGTTAGGTAGTAGTAGTATGTGCATTAACGGTTTATGAACACTATTTAAAAACAAACACTAATTTCTGTTTATAAGCTGTTTTACTGTATATTTAAAAAACAAACACACAAACACACTAATTTATGTACCCTAATAGTTTACTTCTCCCCAGTCGTTTAAAAAAAAATTTCCAAGCAGAACTTACTGATTCCTTTCAGCCACCAGCAGGGTGATCCTTTCCTCTCAGTGCTCTCACTGGATTGGTTAAGCTCTTTCAGAGCTTGTAAGGGGCTAGATCAGCTCAGTGTGAACTGTGTTATCCAGTCTCTACTTTTTTGAGAATACTTGGCTGTGTCATTATGGCATATCCTACCTAATATTCAGGCAGGGTTCATGGCCTAATCTTTTTATTAGGATATTTGAATGAATGACGACATTCAATACATTTCAATCGCACCTCACATTTAATGGGGAACTCTTTTTACTTCCATGTGTCTTACAGAGGGCAGCATGACCCATAGAAAAATGCTCAGAGGTATGAAAGGTTACTTTTTATGTATGCGGCATCCACTCTGAAAATTCTAATTAGAGATTTCAGGACAAACCAAAGAAGGTGACTAAATGGTAGCAAACAGCTCTTAAGAATTATTCAAAAAATTAATTCATGTTATTTCTTTTTCAAACTTAATTGCATTACCTAGCTAGATTTGCATAGTTATTTAAGGAAGAAGCATATTTAAAGAGTTATTTTTCTACAATAAACAATTGGATAGGAGGGACAATCTAAGCTTTAACAAGGCATTTTTTTTAAAAAAACTTCAGTATTTGTGGAAGTTTTTTTCATTCAGGGATTAGAATAAATTAACCAATTAAAAAATTGCACTACCTTCATTCTTGCTAAGTAGCTATATTTGCACCTTTTACTGCAAAAAAACCCAACATTTATTTTTAATAAGTGTTAGCTGAAATTGTACTTTCTTTTGTCTTATCAGGTGCTTTAGTTTAAGAAAAGTGAATAACACTTAAACCAGTTTTTTTCATTTGCAGCTGGAAGGGTTTTTTGCAAACTTCTCATAAAGATATAGGTAAGTAAATGATTGACTTAGTTATACTCAGTCACTTAAAGTTTCTCATTTTTCACCAGTATTATTCCACTATATTTCCTGTTTATTTAGGGGATTATTTTCAAAGAGTTATAAGAGATCATGCACATAAAATTAGCATATATACATGTAAGTAGTGTACACTTGCATATATGCTATTTTGGAAACATCATCATATATGCATGTACTGTACTTGCAAGGTCATACATAAGTGTTAATGGGGAAAATGGGTGGTTTAGGGTTGGTTTGGAGTGAGGTTTGGAGGTATACACACAAGTTGCTATTTTGTAAGAGGTATACATGCATACATTATAAAGTTCTCCATATGTTTTTACACCTGCTAATTAACATAGAAGTGAAATTACACTTGTCTTTCTTCTGTAGTTTTTGGGTTGGAGGTGTGGGTGAAGCGCTGGAGGATCTTGATGAATTAGTGGAGGTGGCAGTGAACTGGAAATTACAAATAGGTGCATAAGTAAGTATTTTCAGAAATGGAGTACACACTTTCTTTATAAATACATGCCACCACCTATTACTCAGATTTTTGATGTGCACATACAATTATTACACATGTAATTTTATAAAATATGTAGTAAAAGTATGCATGTTCCTGCATTACAAATATATGCATGTACTGAAGCATACACATATTTTCAGGGTAGAAATATACCATATTTTAGTTGTGAGGCTCCTGCCACACAGTTTATACAATACTGCTGTATCTTCAGATGCACTGACTTATGCAGACTATTGAAAAATTTCCTCCCAGGGGACAATTTTCAAATAACCCATTAGCTGTTTCTTAAAATGTACCCCACTGGGAGACAGAATAAGCTTTTAGGCAGAGGAAGGTGATTTTGAGCCATCACTTCAACATCTTCTTTCAATGTGGCCAGTTCTATGTTGTATGGCCATAGAAACATATGGACTCACATCAAAATGGAATCATTGGCATTGGTGGAAAGTGCTGAAGTGACGTCAATTTGGTGCGTCCCTCAGGCAGACAGCATCGTTTTTTAAGCACCAGGACCTCGGCAGTAATGGCTAGGTATAGCTCCTGCCCTTTAAAAGGAGGAATCAAGAAGGGGATCAGTGGAGCTCCCCGAATCCAACAGATTTAGACAGGTGGGAGTGTCTTAGTCCAAGCCTTGGTGCCAGGCCCAGTCCAGCCTAGACCTAGTCCTTGCCACCAGGCCTCAGCACTGGGCCTGGCCCTTACCTAGGGGTTCTGTGCTGGGCCAGACACATTTTCCATTGAAGTCAATGGGGGAAGCAATCCCTATGCTGGGGCCAAGGTTGGACTGGGCCTAAGCCTCAGATCCAGGGACTAGACCTTAGCACCAGGCCCAGTCCATGTCTACGCCTTGGTGCTGGGGCCTGGTCTTGGCCTAGGCCTCCTTACTGAGCCCGGCCAAGCCTAGGTATTGCTTCCCCCATTGACTTCAGTGGAAAATCAAAAATGAATGGAGCAAATAAATGAGAATTTTTTTTTTGTTTGAAATGAACCAAACATATGAAGATGACCTACGTAATGAACCAAGAAACTGAAACAAAAATGATACTTCTGTACATCTTTAGTATGCATACACTGGTTCTGCAATGTATGCAATTATGCATATTCATTATGGATGTCCTAAAAACCAAACAAGTTATACATGCCTCAAATCAAGGTTAGGAAATTCTGTTTTAGAGTTGACATATGATAAGTCTCATAAATAACATCTGCAATGAGTAGAGTGAGAGAAAAAGGCAAATAGAAAGCAGTGAATACACACAAAGGGGGTAATTTTTAAAAGAATTTAGGCGCATAAAGCTGGGTTTTACATGTGTAAATGCACTTTAAGTGTGTAAGAGGGCTTTTGAAAATTGCTATAATATATGCTATTGAATTGTCAATAGGTTTTACACATATAAGTGCATTTTAACAGGTTGATTTTAAAAGTGTCGTTCAAGCAAAAATGCCCAAATATACGTGTATATGGGCCGCGTTTGAGTAACGTGGAGTTTAAAAAGTCACAAATACACATGTGTGTACCTGTGTGCGCGTGAGGAATAAAGGGGCGGGAAAGGAGTAAGGCGTGGGCATTCTGGGAAAGGGCCAAGCAGCATAACTTTACTGCTGCTCAAGATGAGGAGCAATTCTGTAGATCTCAAGTTTTAGGGCTTATAGGACAGGGTGAGGGGGGGTCTGACTCAACTGGGGGTATGTAGGATGAAGAACCAGAGGGGTCTTGAAGAACTCGATATTAACTGGGCAAACTGGTGGGCTAATTGAAAAACTGGGTTGTCCCTGGCATGAGTATGTTTTAAAATTTGCTGACATAAACGCGTAAATGCCAAAGTGGTCCTTTTGAAGACATATGCGAGCTAGCTGTGCTTGTAACCTCTTAAAATTAGGAGCATACTTATGTGCAGCTGGTATATTTTAAAACATATGGGCTGGATTTTAAAAGCCCTACGCGTGTAAATCCAGAGGATTTACACGCGTTGGGGGGTTACGCATGCCGGGCCTATTTTATAAAGGCCTGGTGACGCGCATAAAGCCCCAGGACGCATCTAAGTCCCGGAGCTTCAAAAAAGGGGCGGGGAAGAGGTGGACCAAAGGCCAGAGGCCTCCAGCACAGTGGCCATTTACTGCTGTGTTGGAGGATCGCGTGCCAGCAGGCTGCCGGCACATGCAACTTGCACCTGCCCAGAAGCAGGCGCAAAAGGTAAGATAGAGGTCAGGGGGGTTAGAATAGTGCTAGGGGGTGGAAAGGTTAGGGGTAGGGGTGGGAAGGATAGAGTAGAGGAGATGACTGCAGGCATCGGTGTGAGCAGAGTGCACAATTGTGCACCCCCTTGCGCACGCCGACCCCCGATTTTATAACGTGCGCACCTGCATGCGCAAGTTATAAAATCGGGTGTCCATGTGTGCATGCTGGATAGCACGAGCACATGTACACCCACGTTCTTCTTTGAAAATCTACCCCTATGTGTGTATGTGTGTGCACGATTAAAAATTCTAACACATCCTCACTCGCATGCATGCGATTGTTTTATTATCCACCTGCAAGCAAATAAATGGGCTTTTGAAAATTGCTACAATATATGCTACTTTTACGGGCATACATCCTTTTGAAAATTACTCCATTATATATTCATTTTGGTCATAAAGTGGAATCCAGGGCAGTATTCTATAAAGGCTTAAACTGATTGGTCAGTGCTTGACATAAAATATGGGCGCATGCGCTAGCGTTTTTGCTCTTTAAATCGTCATTAGCGGTGTGAGACCGCATGAAGAAAGATCTCCGATGTTGGATGTGCTGGATTAAAGGTATTTAATGACCTCGGCTTAATGGGACTTTGAAAGTATTTTAAAGAAATGTTGTTCATGATTCTAATTTTGTATTTCATAGTGACTGCCTTGAGACAGCCTTTTTGGCGAAACATTGGCTGTTGTCGGCAAAATATAATTGGGCAAACACAATGGATCAACACAGATAAGTTGAACGAACTAGTGTCTTCATAAATAATGGTTTACAAATTTGAGCAACATATCTAATGAAGATTTTTGCATAATAGCATTTGAATGCAATTTGCATCGATTTTAACAAAGATTACAAGAAAAAAGTGGTTGGAGGTTTTTAAGACCGATGATTACAATTACCTCGAACATGTTATATGTTCTTGATAGAACAAACATGAGGCTCTGAGGTCTTTTTCCTCTATTTTCAAATATCTGGGTAGACTCACACTTGAATTCGTTGTTAAAAATTGGGGAGTGAATTCTTGTTTGGTTGGAAGTGTCAGTGCTTCACTCAATACCTTGCTTTGTGGAATATTTCACTCTCTTTAATGCCCCAAATACCCAAGTGCAGTCCTATTTCCGTACTTGTGTACGTATTACGTAATAATAAGGGGGTAATTTTAAAACTGTCCACATTTTACCTGCAGACTTTTCATAAATTTTCAAAGTGAAACTATGCTCATACTTTCCCTTTGATAAGTATCCCAGAAAAAGTACCTGCACATAATTAACCCCTGCTAATTAGTGTGGGTAGTTTTTCCCTGAAAAACTGAATGCAAACCTCTTTCCCATCCCACCTCTCGGGAACACCTCCCCCTACTGCAGGTAAAACTCCCTGCATAGAGGCTATACGGGTGCATTTATGTGCATATAGGGTAGGCCTATTTCCACAGGAAAAGCATTGTATTACCCATGGAATTGGCTTTGAAAAACCTTCCAAATAAATTCATGTTCAAAAATAATATAGGGAGAATGACAGCAAAGTTTTTTTTTAGGGAGAGGGCACTGGGGATGGAGAGATCTATGTCTAACTTTTACTCTTTATAATTAGACTTAAAGGAAGGAAAGATCCCCTTAATGTTCTTTTTCTTATGCTTAACATATTGGAAAATGAAGTTTGTGGCAAATGCATTACTGATCTTGGAAATGCATCACTATAGTTGATACCTTTGAAAAAACTTGAGGTACACAAACATGGACTATGGGAATTGTGCATTATCAAAGGCAGAAAAAAATCATTCTTCCATAAATACTACACATATGTAATGCACTTTAATAACAATGGAATTGACATACAAACTCAATGTACCAATATTGGCCGTTAATGCACGTACTATTACTACCTAACTTTTCTATAGCGCCACTTAATGGGATTTAAACAAGGCGAGATAGGGAGCATGACACACCAGCTCAGGAAGTCTATTCCAAGCTAATGGTGCAGCCAGGTGGAAAGCATGAAGTCAGAAATTGGTAACAGAGGGGAAGAACATAGTAACATCTCTGATGAGTGAAGTGTATGAGGACAGGTGTAGAGAGAGAGAGAGGAGAGGA
Organism: Rhinatrema bivittatum; assembly: GCF_901001135.1. NCBI lineage: Eukaryota > Metazoa > Chordata > Amphibia > Gymnophiona > Rhinatrematidae > Rhinatrema > Rhinatrema bivittatum. Next base: position 399,278,399 of record NC_042618.1, on the reverse strand, counting down.
AGTAAGGAGCTGCAGAGTGAAGGCACTTGTAGGTGAGTAAGAGGAACTTGAACTTTATGCGGGAATGGATAGGGAGCCAATGTAGTGACTTCAGAAGAGGAGTTATAGGGGTGTAGTGACTTTGGAAAAAGATAAGTTGTACAGCTGAATAGTATATATTTATCAAGTGCACTAATGGCTGACGTTAATGGCCTGCAAATGAGGCAGATGGTAAACACACATACATGCTTTACCTACGGATGGTACTGCAAAAACTTAACTGTATATCCCAGAGGTGCAGTTAGATTTTTGCTGTTAATTTGCCTGCAAAGCACTTTGCCCTGCACTTTTTCACTAATGGATATTGAGCTATTTTGCATAATTTTGCATTTTAATACCTCATTAGCAGAGTTTCTTCTTAAAAGTATTGCAAGCTAATTTATGCATGTTAAGACAGTAACTTTCAAAGCAGTGCGCGCACACATGTGCACGTGTTTGTTGGCTCATGCTCGAGGATGCAGCTATTTTATAACATATGCGTGTTCAAGTGCATTCAATTTTATGTAGACTCGTGCATGTGCGCATAAATCTCACTTCTACCATGTAAATGGAGAAATTTTAAAAGGGACGTATGCCAACGCCATTAATAGTTTTCAGAGTTCATTCCCAGTTCACCCAGTTATGGGATAGGACTTCCAAACTCCTCTAGTTTAATAGCCTCCCTTCCCCCCTGTTAGCCTAAACCCTTAAAACCCGCTGATATGTCTTGTTTTAGTACTTGCACGTCACCCATAGCAGAAGTAAAATTACATAACAGGGGACCCCGGTGCGCACCAGTACATTTAAGTATTTATGCGCTCACCTCTTGGCCAGGGACCTACACTTCTATGCCCCACCCAGACTACTCCCATGCCTTGCCCCTTTTTACAAAGTTTTAATTTGCACGTGCAGTGGGAGATACACACGTACCTGGGCAGCTTTTAAAATCTGCTCGGCGTGTGCCAGCCCAATGTATTCATGCATCCCCTAATTGATGAATGCATCGGGCTTTTAAAATTCACCTTTCAGAGCGCTGATCATGCATTAACCTAACCTGCATGCACTAACAGCACTTTAAACATGGGTAAGACTTATTAGGACCTTACTAATATAGTATGTTCTAGAAGTGGGAGTAACTGGAGTTGTGTACATGGACCGTTTCCAAGGTATATAGTCCAAAATATAGAAACATAGAAATGAAGGCAGAAGAAGACCAAACAGTCCATCCAGTCTGCCCAGCAAGCTTTCACACTTATTTTTTTTCATACTTTTTTGTTACTCTTGTCCCTTTAAATAACTTTTTGGTTCTATTTCCCTTCCACCCCCACCAACGTAGATAGCAGTGCTGGAGCTGCATCTAAATGAAGTATCTAGCTAATTGGTTTGGGGTAGTAACCGCCATAATAAGCAAGCTACTCCCACGCTTGTTTATCCAGCCTGTGCAACTCAGTCCTTGTTGGTTGTTTGAATACAAATCTTCTTTTCTTCATTCCCCTACCGTTGAAGCAGTGAGCTGCGCTGGATATGTATTCTAAGTGAAACATCAGGCTTGATTCACGGTAGTAACCACCATAACAAGCAAGCTAAACCCATGCTTATTTGTTTTACCCAGACTATGTAATTCAGACTTTGTTGGTAGTTGTCTGAATAAATCATCTTTTCTTAATTCCCCCTGCCGTTGAAGCAAAGAGCTATGCTGGATATGCATTGAATGTGAAGTATCAGGCATTTTTTGGTTTGGGGTAGTAACTGCTGTAACAAGCAAGCTACTCCCCTGCTTTTATGTGGATGCAAATCCTTTTTTCCACATTTCCTCTTGCCGTTGAAGCATAGAGCAATGTTGGAGTTGCATTAACCATGTGTATTTTTATTGAATAAGGATATTAATCTCAAGGTAGTAGCTGTCAATCCCGCAAGCCACCCCCATGCCTCTTCTCTTCATTCACATCCTCTAGGCTTTATGGATCCACAGTATTTATCCCACGCCCCTTTGAAATCCTTCACAGTTTTGGTCTTCACCACTTCCTCCGGAAGGGAGTTCCAGGCATCCACCACCCTCTCCGTGAAGAAATACTTCCTGACATTGGTTCTGAGTCTTCCTCCCTGGAGTTTCAAATCGTGACCCCTGGTTCTGCTGATTTTTTTGCAACGGAAAAGGTTTGTTGTTGTCTTTGGATCAATAAAACCTTTCAAGAATCTGAAAGTCTGTATCATATCATCCCTGCTCCTCCTTTCCTCCAGGGTGTACATATTTAGATTCTTCAATCTCTCCTCATAAGTCATTCGATGAAGGCCATCCACCTTTTTGGTCGCCCTTCTCTGGACTGCCTCCATCCTGTCTCTGTCCATTCAGAGATACGGTTTCCAGAACTGAACACAATACTCCAGGTGAGGCCTCACCAAGGACCTGTACAAGGGGATAATCACTTCCCTTTTCTTACTCGATATTCCTCTCTCTATATAGCCCAGCATTCTTCTGGCTTTAGCTATCGCCTTGTCACATTGTTTTGTCGACTTCAGATCATTAGACACTATCACCCCAAGGTCTGCTCCGTGAACATCAGCCCTTCACCCCCCATCAAATACAGTTCTTTTGGATTTCCACACCCCATATGCATGACTCTGCACTTCTTGGCATTGAAAATGTATACAGGGACTCAGAGACATAGTCACTAGTAGGAGTCAGAATCAAGGACTGATAGGAGAGGCAACCTGTTGCTGGCTTCTTCCCAAGGAACTGGAAAAAAGGAGATTATTTTCTCTTCCAAGCACCAGTAATGTGGCCCTGTTTAAAAAAGGTTTGCCCACCTCTGGCCTAGAGCGCCAATTGTTTGAAGGTGGCAAAATCCTGCCAGCACAAGGCCCAGAGGGTGGTGTGTCAGAGTCAATAACACCAAAGAAGGGAGCGCTGTGCTGGAGCCACTGCCACTAGTAGGAGGGAATGTTGTGCTGAAGCTGCAGTACTAATAAGTAAATTGAGAGTTTGGGGTGCATGACCGAAGGTTTGTGAAGGTTGCCAACACTCATGCACTGGCTCTAGTTGTGATTTGTGTAGAAAATCCGAATCCTAAGGAAGGTAAACTTCCAAAGTCAAACGATAGAAAAACTCTAAGCAGATGCAGAATGCTGGTTTTCAAGGTGGAGTCTGTAAAGGCAACAAAAGAATCCCTATATTGTTAGCACCGCTGGCCGCGGCAAGCCGCGACTGGGGCCGGGTGTCATCTCTTGGACAAAACTTGAAAAGGATAAGTCCTCAGGTGGTGCTCTTTTCCTTTCTTCAGGAGGTGATGGTTCGGACATGAACTCCTCAGAAGAAGTATCTGATCCTGGATCATCCCAAGAATCTTCTTCCTCTGGCTGTTGATAGGGAATTCTTGGGATTTTTCTTGCAAAAACACCCGATGGCCCGGGTAAAGGGTCATCGATGGATATTGTGGGAGGTGTTACTTCCATGGCTTTTTGAGGAGCTGTGTCGACAACTTTGTGATATTTCTTGAAAAGGCGTTGAAAAAGTGCCAAATCCTGGGTATCACTAGTGTCCTGCTCTGTTATTGTTGAGGGAAGGATGGGTGTCCTCGATGATGTTGTCGAGGGTGGTGCCCTTGATGTCGATTCCGTCGACGGTGGTAACATCGAAGGTAAGGGTATCGATGAAATCGCCGGAATTTGGGCGTATATCGATGACGTGATGATCTTCGGTGTCGACGTCGAGTCCCTGTGTACCGTCGGGGTCAGAAATTGCCCCGGCATCGGTGTGCCCACCGGCATCGGCAAATCTGCCGGCATCGATGTGGAAATCATCGGCATCGACAATGAAGTCGGCATTGTAAATTGTTCTTTGAAAGCCTGAGAAATCGCTTGTCGGATGAAATCGGACAATTCTGGCCGCGCAACCGTTGGAAGCAGAGCGGTTGCGGGCGGTGGCGCAGGCTGAGCTACCAGTTCCTGACACGTAGTTTGTATAGGATCTGGTGTCATCAATGGAGTCGAGGTAGGCCGAGGCGTTGAAGACTCCGACGTTTCTTGGGTTCTAGGCCGCTTCGCTGTCGAGGGCTGCTGGGAAGCAGAGTCAGACAACGGGGGGCTTCTGTGTCGATGTCAATGTTTGGACTTCGATTTTTCAGACGATTTTGTTGACGTCGAAGATGAGGAAGGAGAATAATGATCTCCCGACGGTCCCGGGCGAGGATTTTTAAGTATTACCCGCTTAGTCGCTCCAGCCGGAGACGACCTCGACGACTGCGACGGGGAAGGTATAAGTTGCAGGCTGAACAAATGTTCCATTTTTTCAAGCCTGGTTTTCCTCGACTTCGGCGTCATTTCTGCACATTGCGGACAATTTTGTACGTCATGTTTGTCACCCAAACACATCACACATTCGGTGTGTGGGTCTGTGTGTGACATTTTCCTAGTACAAACAGGACATTTTTTAAATCCTGTCGACATTTTTATCGAATGACGGCCGTCGATTCGACTGAGGTAAATTTTTTCTACTCTCTGAAAAATAAATCCAAGACTGGGTTACTTACCAGCCGGTAAGGAGAGACCCCGAGAGATTTTTTGTGAGAGATAATATCACTTTTTAGACTAAATAGTCAAGAGAAAGTTGAGAAAACTCAACGGCTCCGATTCCGCGATGCTGGCTGCAGCGCGGAAAAAACGAAGACTGAAGAGAGACACCTGTGGCAGAGAATATCATAGCATGCTGGGCATGCTCAGTGGCCTCACTGGGCCAGTCAAAAGTTTCTAGAAACTTTGACAGAAAGTTTTCCCGCCTGGGCTCCGTTCAATGACGTCACCCCATATGTGAGGACTAGCATCCTGCTTGTCCTGGGATAAAATAAGTACCTGGGGCTTGGGAGTCGGTCGAGGCTCCTGCAGGGCAGACTGCCCTTCTGTTGCTCGCCTGCGGCCACTGCCGCATCTGTTCTGGCAGGCTGGCTACTTGGGGTTTGGCTCCGTCCCCATCACTTCCTCTAGGGCCGCATGCGCGGCTGAAGACTGTTCTTAAAGGGACCATGACAGGAAACTGTCATGGTCCTCCCAGAAACTCCGCCTCCAACATCCTGTATTTAAGGCAAGGTCTGGTTCTCAGACCTTGCCTTGGTATTGAGGTTCCTGCCTGAGTTTGCTCCTGTGTTCTCTGTTCCTGCTTCTTCATCCCGCTCTGCTTCCCTGCTCTGTGGATTGATTCTTGGCTTCTGACTTCTGGACTGGTGGACGTGTCTTCTCCTGGCTTGATCCTGGTACGGCGTTGGACCCTTCTCCTGGCTTGATCCTGGTACGGCGTTGGACCCTTCTCCTGGCTAGATCCTGGTACGGCTTTGGACCATTCTCCTGCTTAGACCCTGGACTGGATTTTGACCTTGTCTGTGTGCTGAACCCCTGGACCGGCTTTGGACTCTTCTATGACTTCGTCCTCAGACTGCTACAACCTGCTGGAGGCGCCAGCCGTCTGGAACCCACGACCTGCAGGAGGCGCCTGCATCCAGACCTTTCATCAGTCTTCAGAGGAGTCTCCTAAGTCCCAGCGGCTGGATCCCTACAGGCTCCTCCTGGGGAGATTGCATGCTTCCAGGGTGAAGTCGTCATACAACTTCCTCCTGTCCAGCGGCCTCGCCCTTCGACGGTAGCTGACTACCTCGAAACAGGGGTCCACTTTCATAACAGAATACCAAGGCCATAGACCCGGCAGAGGCCTCAGCTTGACAAGCCATTCCAGGACTAGCTCAGAAGGTCATGGAACAGCAGCGTATACTGGAATCCATGGCATCTTCATTGGAACAACTTAACACATGTTTGGATTCAATGGCAGCTGCTCAGATCGCTTCTCCACCAGTGCCATCGATAATGCCAAGCAACACCCGAACCACTATTCCGCTACCCATCCCTCCATGTTACTCAGGTGATCCTCATCTGTGTCAGGGATTTATTGACCAGTGCAGCATGCACTTTCAGCTTCAAGCTTCGTTGTTACCAGATGACCTCACTAAGACTACTTATATTCTGTCTCTATTAGAAGGGAAAGTCCTGGCATGGGATTCTCTAGGGGTGTGCATTCGTTTTGAACGCATATGTAAAACACAACTTTTTTTTTTTTTAACTTAAAAAAGTGATGAGGCGCAACAATCACAATTTCCAACTTATTCAACATAGCTATGTTGAATACGTCGAACCTAAATACTTAAACCCCCCACCCTCCTGACCCCCCTAAAACTTACCAAAACTCCCTGGTGGTCCAGCGGGGAGTCAGGAAGCCATTCCTGTATTCCTTTGTGAGGAGCACGTGATGTCGGCATCACGTCGGAGTGACGAGGACGTCACGTGATTCACCGCGCCTCCGCTCCGGAACCCCCGTTGGACCCAACCGGAACTTTTGGCCGCTGGACCACCAGGGAGTTTTGGTAAGTCTTGGGGGGGGGATTAAGGAGGGTGAGGGGTTTAAATTTTTATTTAGGGAACCGGTGAACATATGGACATAGCCTCAACTTATGGAATTCTCCATATGTCCATATTGACCGAAATTGACCCTCACCTTCAACTTATGGACTTATCAACATAAACTTTTTGTCTGCACATCCCTAGGATTCTCCCTTTTGGTGATGATCGGACCCAGTCCTGCAAGATCTTCCAAAATTCTTGGAACTATTCCAAGCTGTATTTGATGATCCCGGGAAACAGATGGTCGCTGGTTCTAAACTTCTGCAACTTCGGTAAGGAAGCAGACCTTTAGCGGATTACACCATCGAATTTAGAATGCTGGCTTCAGAACTTCACTGGGAAGAGAATTGCCTACGATCCATATAGTTCGAAGGTCTGTCATCCAGAATAAAGGATGAGATGGTGGCCCGAGAAATACCAAGATCTCTGGACGCAATTGTAGACTTGGTAACTCGGATAGACCGCCGACTACAAGAAAGAGCTCACGAAGGAGCTAATTCCAGAAGGTTCACAACAGTTAACTCTCCTCGTCCAGTAGGTTCCGCCTCATGAACTACACCCACTACTGAAGGATCTGTTGAAGAACCAATGCAATTGGAACATGGACCCCTCTCTCCAGAGGAACGGCAAAGATACTGCCAAGCGGGTCTCTGTATGTATTGTGGAGGAACGGGTCACCTCATAGCCTGTTGCCCAATATGTCCGGGAACTCCCAAGCCTAGGCTCTTGCGGGGGAATAACCCTAGGCATTACCTTTCCAGCTCCCCCACTCACTCTACGGATCTCCTTGGAACTTGAGGATCTTCAATTTTCTACCATGGCTTTAGTAGATTCAGGGGCAGGAGGGAGTTTCATCCTTCAAGATATAGTGGAACAGCTCTATATTCCTCTTCGACCTTGCCCCAGGCCATTGATCATATCCTCTATCCACGGAAATCCTCTGCCGGGAAGGATAACTCATCAAACTGTTCCCCTGGTGTGTCGCATTGCTCCCAAGCATTCAGAACAAATTTCATTTTATGTCATCCAGAGAGCCATACATCCTGTGGTTTTGGGCATCCCCTGGTTATAACGACATAACCCTCAGTTTGACTGGACGTCCTTAAAACTTCTTCAATGGGGATCCACTTGTCGAGAAACCTGCCTGCAAGGAACCAATCCAGCTGACAGTTATGTCTGTACTGCACTACTTGAGGGTTTGCCCGCTCAGTATGGTCAATTTGCAGATGTCTTTTCTAAAACAGCTGCAGATATTCTGCCTCCACATCGAGAGTTTGACTGTGCCATTAATTTGGTTCTGGGGGCATCACCCCCCTGAGGCAGGGTCTATCCATTATCCGCCTCGGAGACCCAGGCCATGACTAAATACATTCAAGAGAATCTACAGAGAGGTTCATTCGACGATCCACGTCCCTGGCGGGAACTGGGTTCTTCTTTGTGGAGAAAAAAGATGGGACTCTGCGTCCATGTATCGATTTCCGTGGACTCAACGCCATCACCATAAAAGACCACTACCCATTGCCTTTAATTTCTGAACTCTTTGATTGTTTACAAGGAGCCCAGATGTTTTCTAAATTAGATCTCAGATGGGCCTATAACCTAATCAGGATTCGTGAAGGTGACAAATGGAAAACGGCTTTTAATACTAGAGTTGGCCATTACGAATATCTCGTTATGCCCTTTGGATTGACCAATGCCCTGCAGTTTTTCAACACCTCATTAATGAAATATTTCGGGATTTACTCTATGTCTGTGTAGTACTCTATTTGGACGGCATTCTTATTTTTTCCTCTAATTTACAGTTCCACTGACAACATGTCATCCAAGTTTTACAATGCCTAAGAGAAAACAGACTGTATGCCAAGATTGAAAAATGCATTTTTGAAAAAGAATCTTTACCCTTCCTGGGGTACATTATCTCTAAACAGGGGTTTCAAATGGATCCCACCAAGCTGAAATGCATCAAAGAATGGCCTCGGCCTAATGTATTACGCGCGCTTCAGCGCTTTCTTGGTTTTGCGAATTACTATCACAGCTTTATTCAGAACTTTTCCAAATTAGCAGCACCTTCACTGTGCTGACTCGTAAGGGAGCTAATATTAAGGCTTGGCCCGTTGAGGCTGAAGAAGCCTTCCAGGCACTTAAGAACTCTTTTCTACAACAACCATGTCTTCGACACCCTGACCCCAGACTTCCCTTTACTGTGGAAGTGGATGCATCGGCTGAGGGAGTTGGAGCTGTCCTAAATCAGACCAATACCTCTGGAACTTCCCATCTGTGTTTGTACTTTTCCAAGAAATTCTCTTTGGCAGAACGCAATTACTCCATTGGGGATAAGGAGCTTCTCGCCATTAAGTTGGCACTGGAAGAGTGGTGGCAGTGATTGGAGGGAGCGCAACATCGCATAACCATCTTCACTGATCATAAAAACTTGACATACCTTCAACAAGCTCAACATCTGAACCCTCATCAGGCCCGTTGGGCTCTCTTTTTCACTCGTTTTGATTTTAAATTACGCTACCGACCAGCCAACAAGAACATTAAGGCTGACGCTTTATCTCGATCATTCTCCATGGAGGATACTGAGGAACCTGTACTGCATATCATTGACCCAGCCCACATCATTCTGTCTGCTACCTTCACGGTGCCACCGGGAAAGACGGTGGTGCCTTAAAGACTTCGTAATAAAATTTTTGGCTTGGGGCCACGATTCCCAGTTAGCGGGACACCCCAGACAAATACGTACGCAAACACTCCTCCAACAATACTACTGGTGGCCTGAGATGCACAAGGATATACGAGCCTATGTAGACTCATGCCCAGTCTGCGCGCAACATAAAGTCCTCCCGGGGAAAACTTGGGGTCTGCTACAACTGTTACCCATTCTCACTAGACCATGGACACCCATCTCCACAGACTTTATAGTGGAACTTCCACCATCTGAAGGCAACACTGTAATATGGGTAGTGGTAGATCGCTTTTCAAAAATGGCTCATTTCATCCCACTCCCCTCCCTCCCGTCTGCTCCATGACTGGCTCAATTGTTCATGCTTCACATTTTTCGCCTTCACGGACTGCCCCAGCACATCACTTCTGACCGGGGTCCTCAGTTCACGGCTCGATACTGGTTCAACCTCTGCAAGAAATTCCAGATTTCGCTGGACTTTACCACGGCGTTCCATCCTCAGGCTAATGGTCAGGTGGAATGTACCAATCACACATTGAAACAGTTTCTACGTCTTTATGTCAACTCTTGACAAGATGATTGGGCGTCACTTCTTTCCTGGGCTGAGTTCTCTCACAATTCGCATGCTGGTACCTCTACGGGGGCATCCCCTTTTCAGATTGTCTTCGATCATCAGCCCAGGCCTCCCTTGCCTGTACCCCTGCCTGTTCCGTCACCAGCAGCTCAGCTAACAGCTACACAGCTGAAACAGCTTTGGGTCCATACTCAACAGATGCTACAGAAAGCAGCTCTCTCCGCTAAGAAATTTGCTGATCTAGATCGACGATGGGCTCCTCAGTTTCATCCCGGGGAGAAGGTGTGGCTCAGCACCCGGCATATCCATTTGAGAGTCCCTTCTATGAAACTGGCTCATATTGGACCTTTCCAGGTACTGCAACAGTTAGATCCGGTGACCTACAAACTTCGGTTACCTGCTGCATTGAGAATTCACAACTCATTCCATGTGTCTCTTCTGAAGCCATTGGTCCTCAAGTGGCCTACCTGAAAACCGCCCGAGGCAGTGCTCCATAGAGCAGTGGACGAGACCACATATCAAGTACGTGACATTTTGGATGTCCAGAGACGGGGCACAACTTGGGAGTACCTCCTAGCTTGGGAGGGATTTGGACCTGAGGAGAATTCATGGGAGCTGGCGAAGAATATATTGGACAAATCTCTGCCAAGGACTTTCATTCCAAACACCCTGGTAAACCCAAACCTTCTAGGAGGAGGCCTAAAGGAGGGGGTATTATTAGCACCGCTGGCTGCGGCAAGCCGCGGCCAGGGCTGGGTGTCATGGCCGCCGGTCATGGTGGACCGCAGCTTAGACCGGGCCGGCGGGTGCAGGGAAAATAAGTACCTGGGGCTTGGGAGTCGGTCAGGGCTCCTGCGGGGCAGGCTACCCTTCTGTTGCTCGCCTGCGGGCACTGCCGCATCTATTCTGGCTGGCTGGCTCCTTGGGGATTGGCTCCGCCCCCATCACTTCCTCTAGGGCCGCACGCGTGGCTGAAGACTGTTCTTAAAGGGGCCATGACAGGAAACTGTCATGGTCCTCCCAGAAACTCCGCCTCCAACATCCTGTATTTAAGGCAAGGTCTGGTTCTCAGACCTTGCCTTGGTATTGAGGTTCCTGCCTGAGTTTGCTCCTGTGTTCTCTGTTCCTGGTTCTTCGTCCCACTCTGCTTCCCTGCTCCGTGGATTGATTCTTGGCTTCTGACTTCTGGACTGGTGGACATGTCTTCTCCTGGCTTGATCCTGGTACGGCATTGGACCCTTCTCCTGGCTTGATCCTGGTACGGCGTTGGACCCTTCTCCTGGCTAGATCCTGGTATGGCTTTGGACCATTCTCCTGCTTAGACCCTGGACTGGATTTTGACCTCGTCTGTGTACTGAACCCCCGGACCGGCTTTGGACTCTTCTACGACTCAGTCCTCAGACTGCTACAACCTGCTGGAGGTGCCAGCCATCTGGAATCCACAACCTGCAGAAGGCGCCTGCATCCAGACCTTTCGTCAGTCTTCAGAGGAGTCTCCTAAGTCCCAGCGGTCGGATCCCTACAGGCTCCTCCTGGTGGGGGGTTGCGTGCTTCCAGGGAGAAGTCTTCATTCAACTTCCTCCTGTCCAGCGGCCTCACCCTTCGAGGGTAGCTGACTACCTCGAAACAGGGGTCCACTTTCATAAGATATATTATGCTTAAATAATTTTTGGGAAGCAAGAAAAGCCACCAGGAACTTATGAGCTCTATTATTGCAAACTAACTGGCTAATTTTAAAAGGAATGCGTATGCGCCCATACACTCGCATAGTGGTGCGCGAGCAGAGATACGCTGCAATTTTATATCTCGTGTGCAAGTACTTGTGTATCATTTAAAATACCTCTGCTGCACATATGCGTGCACGTAATCTTAAGAGGCGGCTCGAGTAAATGACCCGCGCATATTTCCGCTAGGGCTTTAGTGGCTTTTACCCGCGTATGCAAGCAGATTTTAAAACATGCTCACACGAGGGAAAAACCAGTTTTTCCACTTAGTCCATCAGTTTGACCAGTTGATATTGAGGTCTTTAAGATCCCTCTGGTTGTTCATCCTTCAATCCCCCCAAGACTCCAAACCTTCATGCTGTGCTGAAAGCCCTAAAACCCGAGATCTCCAGACTTGCTCCTCATCAGGACCCAGCCATAAAGTTTTCTGGATAACATGCCTATGCACGCCATGATCAGCTTTTTTAAAATTCAGAGTTATGCACGTAAGTCTTGGCCCTGCACATGCACGTCCTTTATTCTTGACATGTGTGGTTCGCGGCTTCTTAAAATTTGTGTTGCATGTGCGCAGCCTGCATATGCAGATATGTGGCTGTTTTTGCATGAGCAATGCTTTTAAAGTCTACCCCTAAGTATTTTAAGTGACTATAAAACCTGATTCTTGTAGTTATCTGAAAGTGGATTTTCTTGTGTGTGTAACTATTATCATTTTGCCACAGTAAACTTTTATTTTTTTTTTATGGGATGAACACTCTTGTTGTGAGGATTGTTTTATTTTTAAGTGACTGAGCTCTAGATTCCCTTGGACTTAAGTGTACCACCTCCACCACATCTGGAAGAATACCTGGGACTCCTGCAAGTGTTGCAAGGACACAGCAGTGCCCAAAAGTGGTCCTTTCTTAAATAAATAAAGGAGAGACCCTGGAAAGGGGGGTATATAATATATATGTGTTAAGGTTTTTGATAGCATTGACACACTTCAGCGCATTGAACCCTATTTTAATTAAGGTAATGCACAGAGTGATTTACAAGATAAGTCATGTTGCTGTTTTGATCCTAAAAAGTTAGCACAAGTAGACTAAGGGCCTCATTTTCTAAAGCTATCGCAGGCTTGCGCTAACAGCGCAAGCCTGCGATAGCTTGCGAAGGTAGTGCACGCCTGCGCTACCTAAATCAGGGCGGAGTCGGCCCTGGAAAAGGCCTGCGATACTTTAGAAAATGAGGCCCTAAATGACCTATATAGGATTGTATCAAGAGATGAAGGTAAAATTGGATCTTACATCTCTACTTGGATGTTGCCCAGCTTGCCAGACTCCGTACTTAAAAACGTGTTAATCATAGCCAGCCCTGAGGTCTGTGCCACAGCACTGTGTGCTACTGCATGGGGGTATCTGGGTTCAGGCTGTTCCCCATCCATCAGTACCAGTCAGGCCTAGGAACACCACGGAGGTACATCTATATTTCCTGATGGCATACCTTAATCACTGCAGATACAGCTAAAACCTAAAACGTCCATTTTGTTTACATTAAAAGTAAATTAACCTCTCAGGTACTATGAATAAAGTCAGAGTAAGATATATTGCATTCTCTAATTGTTTTCCTTATCTAGACAAGCAGTTTATAGAGCTGCAAAGTTATTGACTTTACATGGGTTGTAGAGAATGAACCAAAGTCCTATCTTACTCTTGGTGGGGTGGGGTAAGGGGTGGTTTTGAGTATGCCAGAAGGCAGCCTCTTCCAGAATTTCTTGCCAAACCAAGCGGTACATTTCTCATTAATAACTTAGTTGACTCAAAATGAGCCTGCAATCTGGATTAATTAAAAATAAAGTATTAATGCCCAGTGGATATCAAAATAACATCAATGTAGAGATATATTCGTTCATGCACTGACAGCTCGGATGATCAAACTGCCCAGCAAATGAAGCTACACTAATTTAAATGTACTAGAGGGGAAAATGATCATATGAGAAACTTATCTAATCTGTCATTCCATAATATGGATTGTTGCTTGGTTACTCATTGATTGATCATTGGAACTTTCCAAAAAGGTTAGGTTTCACAGACAAGAAAGGGAGAGAGATCTGAAAGAAGGCTGGATTTAAAATAAAAATACTAGCGAATCAAGAATATATTGGGTCTTAGCTGCTGAGATAACTTTATAGCTCGTTTTGCAGATATCACTGATATTTTATTTAAGACAAAAAATTAATTTTCTAGATGATGCTTAACAAAACCTTTTTATAGCAAGTTCTGTAAAGCTGCCTTAAATTTTCTAATACAGCAAATGTTTATAGTGCTCCTGTTTTCTACCAAGATATATTTAGTTGAACTAATCCTCCAGTAATGGACTAAACTAGTAAATTAAAAAAAAACAAAAACAAACACTGGCCAACACAGATTATTTTAATTGATACTGTACCCCGCTTTAAAATTCGTGTCTACTTCACAGTCAAATTCAAGAAACTAATTCAAAATCGCACCCTAAAAACATGAGACCAGAATGGCTTATATCAGACATATAATCATCACTGCTTTCAGTCTGCCTGTGGTATGTTTTTTCTAATGTTTTTGAAGTGAAGTGGAGGTCAAAGTGTCTTTCAAGGAATGCCCTTGCATAATAAGACTCCTGACAGAATGGTTTTATTGGGAAAACAGCAGCCCTGCTTGCACGTGTGAAGCCTTTCTTTGAATTTAAGGATTTCTACATATATGTGCATTTTTCTAATCTATCCACTCAAATACTGGCATATAAAAAAGGGTGTATAGAGCAGCAAATGTATCTATGCCCTCTGAGATGTTTTATGTTATATATTCACAGTGCCTCATAAACTGCGGTGGACTAGCAGACACAGAGAAAAATGTTTTATTTAATTAGGAAAACTCTCCTCGCTCGTTAAACATTGTTCCTTAATCACCACCTCAGTGCAGGTCTCAAGCTGACTTTTATCAGATCTCTTTTTTCCCCAGACAGGAAACCATTTGTCTTGGCTTTAATTTTTCATCTCCTCATTTACATGTCTCCTGCAAGACTGAAACGGGAGCATTGATTTCACTCTGAGATACTGTTAATAAAATCAATAAACCACAATGAGCATGTAGCAAAGTGTTTCTTCTTCACCCTTTCAGACCTGTGGTAGGAGCTCCAACCAGGGTCAGAAACTGAGTGTGAATATTGTGCCAGCCTACACTTTACTACAAAATTACTCACACTCAGCCCGCCCTCTCACCACTTGCACAGCTCTTTCAGTCACAAAGCCACACTCAGATCTTCCATTATACACACCTCAAAACAACTCCTACAAGAGCTTATACCTCACACTAAAACAGAACTTTTACAGAATAGAAAGTATAAATACCTAAATAAAGCTAGGCCCTCTGATGCTTTCTAGCTGGCTGAGGGAATTGAGAAGGGGAGAGATGTGACAGAGTAACCTATAGTAGATAAATCTTCAGAGGAATAGCCATGTTAGTCTGGTATAGCAAAAAAAGACCAGAGTTGAGTGGCTCCTTATAATAACTAATTTATTAAAGCATGAGCTTTCAAGGACACTTATTAAAGCATGAGCTTTCAAGGACATAGTTCACTTCATCAGGTGTGAACTCTTTCCTTGAAAGCTCATGCTTTAATAAATTAGTCTAGAAAGTGCCACTCGACTCCTGTCTTTTTTACTATAGTAGATAATGGCAGATAAGGACCAGTTGCCCCACCCAGTTTGCCCAGTTGTCTTCCTCTCTGGCTTTCTACCACTTTGGATAGACAGGAATATAAATTCCCATACTTAACCAGCTCTCTTTCACATCTTTTAACCATACAACATCATGGCAGGAAATGTGGGTAGTCAGACTGGATGGGCTATATGGTGTTAATCTGCTGTTATGCTCTCTGCTACACAAGCTCTCATCCCTTTGCTTACATAGTAACTTAGTAATGATAGCAGAAAAGGACCAAATGGTCCAGCTAGTCTGCCCAGCAAGCTTCTTAAGGTAGTATCTCTCGCGCTGTGTAGGTAACTCCATGTTTCTCTTAAGAGTAGCAACTGCCACTTTGTGCAGATATTTGATGAACTTTCTTGAAAATTCAGACAGTGCTGATATGTTTTGTTATAGCCTTGGCCTTAGAAACAGTGTACTTTTCACTTATGTTTGTGTATCAGTATCCGAGGCTGTTAAAGTCAGGGCCCTCTCATTGGTTGTTGTCTGACTCCAACTCCCCTTTGCTCTCTGTTTCAACAACAGGGGAAATGTTGCTGTTGTATCAAAAGTATCAAGGCTTATTGGTTAAGGGTTGTAACTGCCTTACCAGCAAGTTACCCCCATTCATCCTTTTCTTCATTTCCATCCTCTAGCCTTTAGGGATCCACAGTGTTTATCCCATGAATTCTTTGACTGTTGTCATCTTTACCATCTCCTCCAGAAGGGCATTCCAGGGCAGGCATCCACCAACCTCGCCATGAAGAAATATTTTCTGGTGTTGATTTTGACTCACTCCTTCTGGAAGTTCATTTTGTGACCCCTAGTTCTGCTTACATCTATCCATCAATATTATGTTACAGTGATGGCTTCCATCATCTCCACTGATAGGCCATTATAAGCATGGGTATATGCAGGGGGGAGAGGGGGGAAGTTGCTCCTCCTTCTTCTGTCATTGTTTTTGTAACTATTTCTATGATTTTGTTTTATTTCATCTATATTTTCTTTGTTATGCCTGCCCCCCTCCCACCACAGATACATTTTCTTTGAACACTCATGATTCCAGGCATTATCTTCCTCTTTTGTTCTTAACAGCCCCATACTTGACCCAAAATCTAAGCTCTCTTCTGTGTGCCTTTTTAAACACTTATTACATGTAAGATGGTTTTGTGTTTCAAGGTCACATAGCTCTGGGAGAGATTCCACTTTTCTATCACCAGTTCTAGGAGACATGGGAATTCAGGTTTCAGTTTCCTTGGTCAAAAGAGATCTTACTTTGATAGCATGCACAGTTAATGGCTTCTTTAAGATAATGAGAGGAAATACATCTGACTTATAAGTTCCCTCTGTCCAGATGTGTCCACTTTTCTATGAATATCTTTGTTACCTACATTCTCTAAAGACTTCAATTTGCCTGTACTATACATGAAAGGCAAGAGCAGGCCTGGCTTTATTAACAGGCACCCTAGGCCTGTGCCTAGGGTGGCAAAAAATAAAGGCCTGTGCCTAGGGTGGCAAAACAATAAATTCAGTTGTGCTGAATCTCACTCAGCAGAGAACAGCACTCTGTTTCTTGATCCAGCCCTTCCCTACCAGGCAGCATGCAGGGAACAGGTGAGCCTTCAGTAGACAAAGCAAAGGGGGATCATTTTGGGGAGATTAGGAAGGGCTGAGAAGAAATCATTGGAAGGTGGGAAGAGAGGCTGGGGAGTGCATGTGGGGAGTATATGTCTATGTGTGAGAAGGAGGGGAACAAGGGTTGTGGGGAAGTGTTCATGTATGTGAGAGTCCAAAGAATGATTCCAAGTGTGTTTGTCTATGTGTTGGTCATATTAGGTGGGATATTAGAGAGGTGATGAAAGGAGAAGCAGGACTGGAGCATGGTAGGGACAACTTCTTCCTCTCTTCCCCACACATTGCCAATAAATTTCTCTCTCCCTTGATCTTGGATTCTATTCTCCAGATCCTGGAACCTCCCTTCCTTCCTTCCTACCTCACCCTTCTCTCCAGATCCTGGAATCCACTTCCTAACTCCTCCTACTCCTTCTTCCCCTTCCTCAATCCAACAACCTCCCTCCCTCTCTCCTTCTTCTTTCCCATCTCAGATTTCTAGTTTTCTTATCCCTAATTCTCTTTCCTTCTCACACTGCTCCCCCTTTCTCCTCACTCCATTCCTGATCCTTCCTAATCCCATCCCTGAGGTATCCTCTCTGTACTGATACTTGAGATCACTTTTCTTCACCAATAAAAATAAAATAAATTATACTAATTATATTCATAAATAAACTGTAAAACAAATTTATTTTTATAATATAAAATAAAAGATGAAAATATTTGCCAATTTCCTTCAGAATTTTAAAAATATTTGCCACAGAAACTACCCCTGAGCTGCTACAGGAAACTAGTGGACTATGCCTTAAACCTCCTCTTCCTGTTGTCCAACCTCAGGGGAGAGGGGGGTAAGACAATGCGTTTCAACATGAGGTGAGCCTGCGGTGGCTATAGTTTCTGCATTTGGATTGCTTGCTCTATATTTTACATTTTATAGGTATCATGCCATTATATGCTAGAAGTGAGAGAGCAAAACATGAAGCTGTCTATCTGTGCAAAGATCTGTCGGTTGGACCATTAGATGACCAAGGGGTTAAAGGGGCACTTAGGGAAGATAAGGTCATTGTAGAAAGACTAAATGAATTCTTTGCTTCTGTATTTACTAATGAGGATGTTGGGGAGATACCAGTTCTGGAGATGGTTTTCAAGGGTGATGAGTCAGATGAACTGAACCAAATCACTGTGAACCTGGAAGATGTAGTAGGCTAGATTGACAAACTAAAGAGTAGCAAATCACCTGGACCGGATGGTATGCATCCTAGGGTACTGAAGGAACTCAAAAATGAAATTTCTGATCTATTAGTTAACATTTGTAACCTATCATTAAAATCATCTATTGTACCTGAAGACTGGAGGGTAGCCAATGTAACCCCAATATTTAAAAAGGGCTTCAGTGGCGATCCAGGAAACTATAGACCAGTGAGCCTGACTTCAGTGCCAGGAAAAATAGTGGAAACTATTCTAAAGATCAAAATCCTAGAGCATATAGAAAGACATGGTTTAATGGAACACAGTCAACATTGGATTTAACCAATGGAAGTCTTGCCTAACAAATCTGCTTCATTTTTTTGAAGGGGTTAATAAACATGTGGATAAAGGTGAACCAGTAGATGTAGTGTATTTGGATTTCCAGAAGGTGTTTGACAAAGTCCCTTATGAGAAGCTTCTAAGAAAAAGTAAACAGTCATGGGGTAGGAGGCGATGTCCTTTCATGGATTAAACTGGTTAAAAGACAGGGAACAGAGACTAGGATTAAATGGTCAATTTTCTCAGTGGAAAAGGGTAAACAATGGAGTGCCTCAGGGATCTGTACTTAGACCGGTGCTTTTCAATATATTTATAAATGATCTGGAAAGGAATATGATGAGTGAGGTTATCAAATTTGCGGATGATGCAAAATTTTGCAGAGTAGTTAATTCACAAGCGGATTGTGATACATTACAGGAGGACCTCGCGAGACTGGAAGACTGGGCATCCAAATGGCAAATGAAATTTAATGTGGACATGTGCAAGGTGTTGCATATAGGGAAAAATAACCCTTACTTTAGTTACACGATGTTAGGTTCCATATTAGGAGCTACCACCCAGGAAAAAGATCTAGGCTTCATTGTGAATAATACTTTGAAATCGTCGGCTCAGTATGCTGCAGCAATCAAAAAAGCAAACAGAATGTTAGGAATTATTAGGAAGGGAATGGTTAATAAAACAGAAACTGTCATTATGCCTCTGTATCGCTCCAAGGTGAGACCGCA
Source organism: Rhinatrema bivittatum (assembly GCF_901001135.1). Taxonomy (NCBI): domain Eukaryota; kingdom Metazoa; phylum Chordata; class Amphibia; order Gymnophiona; family Rhinatrematidae; genus Rhinatrema; species Rhinatrema bivittatum. The sequence goes on along the minus strand of NC_042618.1, from coordinate 399,259,401 downwards.
CCTTGAATACTGTGTACAATTCTGCTCGCCGCATCTCAAAAAGATATAGTTGAGATGGAGAAGGCACAGAGAAGGGCAACCAAAATGTTAAAGTGGATGGAACAGCTCTCCTATGAGGAAAGGCTGAAGAGGTTAGGGATGTTCAGCTTGGAAAAGGGACGGCTGAGGAGGGATATGAAAGAGGTCTTTAAAATCATAAGAGGTCTTGAACGAGTAGATGTGAATCAGTTATTTACACTTTTGGATAATGGAAGGACTAAGGGGCACTCCATGAAGTTAGCAAGTAGCACATTTAAGACTAATTAGAGAAAATTCTTTTTCACTCAATGCACAATTAAGCTCTGGAATTTGTTGCCAAAGGATGTGGTTAGTGCAGTTAGTGTAGTTGGGTTTAAAAAAGGTTTGGAGACGTTCTTGGAGAAGTCCATTAACTGCTATTAATCAAGTTGACTTTGGGAATGGCCTCTGCTATTACTGGTATCAGTAGCATGGGATCTTCTTGGTGTTTGGGTACTTCCCAGGTTCTTGTGGCCTGGTTTGGCCTCTGTTAGAAGCAGGATGCTGGGCTTGATGGACCCTTGGTCTGACCCAGCATGGCAATTTCTTATGTTCTTATGTCTTTGAGAAGGGTTTGGTCCTCCTTGAGATGCAGTGCCGGTCATAAGAGAATAAGGCAAAGTGTGCAGTAGGGATGACAATTTTTTACAGCCCTTTTTACATACATGTTTACACATTTTTCATGTCCCAAAGTTCAGCAGATTCTCACACAAAGTCCATCAAGACTAAATTAACTATCTTTACTTTAGCCCATTTAGCTAGCATAGTATTCTCAGAGTAATGCTGACACCAACCAGATGAAGTTAAGGAGGAATCCTGCTGCCAGCTCAGCATGAGGAGTTTGGAGGCATTCTGGAGAGCCAGAGGGAAACCAGGAGAGTTGGGGGAGGGGGGAGGGTCTGGCTGGAGGCACATTTCTTTTTTACAGATTGGATGGATGGGTGGGTGGCCCAACCTGATCCAACAGACTTTTTGTTTTGTTACAGTTGTAGGTGGGAGAAAGACAATGAAGTCAATGAGTCAAACGAACATTAGGGCAACAACACCAACAAAACATAAAAAGATGACACAAAAGGACATTTTTTAAAAGGTACATCCCTACTAATTGCTGATCGTTCCACGGGTGAAGCATTCCAGGTTGGTAGTCTTGGCCAATTCTGTTCCCAGAACACCATCCCAGAGTCTCATATGTAGGTTTGCCTCTGCCAGTATTTCCAAAAGAGTCGCTCCTCTCCTGGACTGTCCTTTCCATAATTCATGATCCTGTGTAGGTTTCCACTCACCCTGTCAAGGGTGTATATATTATTTTGAGCATCTTTTAAAAAGGCAGTTTGGAGATTGGGCAATGATTTCAGCTGCTGGGCCTTAATTTGATACCATATCATAAGCCTGCACAGTGTTTCCTCTATCCAGTTCCATATGTTTGTGACATCAGGACTAAAAGGGATTATGAGAGTTATGTATACTGCAATGAAGCTAATAATATATTCACAATTCCAAGAAGAAACATTTCTAAAAAATGAAATATTAGTAGTATGTGGTTTTTCCATGATATGTAGGACTGAGAATTTTTGTAAGGGAAGTTGACCACTGAGCTGTAGTGTGATTGGCACCGCCTAGTGGGAGAACCCATTAGGCCCACGCCAACAGCTGGTAAACATGCCCTGGCTAGGACAATGCTGGAGCTTCACCTAAACCAATTTCATTCCATGAACGTTGAGCCCTTGGGTTCCAGGGACAGTTAGGACTTAAGCGATGGTCCCACAGGGCAAAGAAGATGAGAGAGTCTGTGGCCAAGCTGAGGTCAGGGCAGGCAGCAATCAGGCAATCACTGGGTTCAAGCCGAAGGTCAGGACAGTAAGTGAAGCATAGTCCAGATCCAGAGCAATGATCAGTGGCAGGCGGCAGGCAAGAGAGTACTCCATGTCTGAAGCAATGGTCAGAGGCAGGTGAAGGGCAAGTGGGTAGTCCAGATCTGAAGCAGTGGTCAAATCCAAGAAGGCAAGGTGAGACAAGGTAGGGTGAACTATGACAGGCTGGACAAGGCAAAGTGGACTGGACAAGGCAGAGCAGGCTGGAAGAGGCAAGGTGAATTGGATGAGACAGGGAAGGCTGGATGAGGCAAGTTGTATTAGATGAGGCAGAGCAGGCTGGACAAGAAAGAGGGAAGGCAAGCTTGGTGAGATGTGGCAAGGCAGGGTACAGGAACACATCAGGATCAGGATCATAGCAACATACACTGCTAACATGCAGGAAGATCTGCTGTTGAGGCACCGAATGAGAGCAGAACACAGATTTAAATACCTAGCCAGTTCAAATACCTGGTCAGTGCCGATGTCATCATCATGCGACTCAGCAGGTTTCCTGCTGTGGAGCCAACAAAAGGGGAGCTGGTGCACATTTACCTTAGGAACGGCACAACATAGCACAGCAGAGAGATGACAAGGGTCTGGGTGATCAGCATTCCCAGTGACGTCAGTGCACGTCGGCAGCATCCAGAGTGAGCTGGTCACGGGGCCTTCCCACAACTTGCCAAATATTACACTTTTTTTTTTAAAATATAGGGTACAATTATTTTCCTTCTCCAAAAATAGATTCTAGATTTAATGTCTTGCCCAAATTAAAGCTCTTAGTAAGCTACAATTCAGGTACCTAAGTTATTTTTGCTGCACAGAGGGTTTATAATCTAAGTTGTAACTGAGGCATTGGAGACCAAAGTGACTTGTCCAAGATCACAAGGAGCATCAATAGACTAAACAAGATTTGAAATAAATAAATGGCTTTACTAGTTCTCACCCTGCTGCTCTAACAACTAGGCTACTCCTCCATTTCGCTCTTTATTGACCATGTGTTTTTTGAAGTCATGATTCCGTAAAGCCCTTAAAACGTTTCTCTTTAACAGCACATATGATGACTTAATAAACAACAGTACAAGCTCCTAGGACCTTCCTTAACATTCTTCCGACAACAGTTTTTCCTGAGGATGTTTAGTCTTTCTATTTGTATTTTAATTAGTTGTTGTTATTGTCAATTTGGATATTATGAATGTTTTTATGTAACCCGCATCACACTTTGGAGGGTGCAGGCTGTAAATGATTGTAAATAAATAGATTTTGAGTGACTCAAGCCCATAGTGCACAGCTCAACAATATTAACCCCAAATATTTCCAGGTTAATGGCCATGTACTATGCTGTAAAAAACTTCCTCTCTTGCATTTGGTTGTACTTAACTACTTATGTTCCTACTTCTAAGTGCTGACAGAGTCTGTGGAGAACTGTCACACCTTTATTTCAATAGATTTATAATGGTAAGTGTGGTTAAGTAGCAGCGGATTACAACATCTTTAAGGGCCTGAATCATCAAGGTCTTTTTGAATAGACGCAGAAGGGGGAAAAAAAAGTCTTAAAAATCAGGTCCATATTTGTTAATTTTTCCCCCAGAGCAAAAATAATAATAATAAAAAAAAAGGACAGGGGAATATTAATGATATGGATTTATGTGCCAAGAGAATTATATCTAAAAAAAGAATTGCTACAGTTGCTTTTCTAAAGTACATGCATTGAAGCATAACAATGCTATGAACTGCTTAGCTAAAACATCCCCAGTGATCTTCATGGAACACTCTTCGCTAGTACTGATTGCCGAAAGTCACTGTAGAGAAGAAGAAGTTTTCCATAAGATGAAAAGCATAATCTGAACGTCATCAGTTGTTGTCCTGTTTTTGACATTGCCTCTCTTTCCTGCATGCATCAAACCAGCATGCTCCAGTGGATTCTGCAGAGCAGCACTGTCCTTTATTTCCCTGTTTCACATCAATTGGATCCTTTCTCACCCAGGAGAGAATTTAGCATGCTGGTATGGCATGGTTTTACTTTTGCTCTTATGTAGCATGCATTAAATTTCCCCGTTATTTCAGTCCTTACCTAATGGATTGCAGGCAATTATGTAAACAGCTTTGGCTTCTCGTTTTCTGAAGGGAGGAAGGCTTTCTGGCTGTATGTGTGTGAGGGATGGGGTGGGGTGGAGGTCTTCCCCTAATACCTTTTGTGTTTATTGCCCTACCCACATTAAATGTTTCTTCAGTGGTATAATTATAGTAGTAGTAGTAATAAGGCTCCATTAGTTCTCTCTAGTTCTTCTGGTTGATTAATGGTGTCTTACTTTCAGGACTTTTCACTTATCTCTTCTCTTTTTTTAAATTTTTGTTTGTCTTTTCTAAGCTTCAATTTATTTTAACTCCTCCAGGACCTTAATGCTTCCACGCCCAGGAAACCCATTTATACTGCAATTCTTTGTTTTATTTCTAAGACTCCAGAGAGAATGGCCCTGGTTAGATTTCTGAAAGGCGCGGGCAAGCAATCACATAATCTCTTTAAAGTCTCATGAGAGTAGGAGTCCTTAAAGCCAAACCTATCACACTACTATAATCGAAGATACAGCCAGAGACAGTTGATGGTCTGGCATCCAAGCAAGTCTCAACGGATTTATTGCGAAATATTCAAACAACTTGCAAGGTCATTAGTAATGTGGCAGTTGTCTTTCTTTTCCAGAAAGAAGGTTTTGTATCCTTTATTTATTTCCATTTTCAGAATTAGTACATAAGCTGTACAAGTGAATGGGAGAACTGGAAACACATTTATGGTCAAATGGCTGACATACAGCTGCTTATTCAAGCTTTATTCACTCTGAATGTTTTAAACAGACAGGATGAATTAGAAAATGGTTTCTTAATTATGATTGGGGCTTCTGATTACCAGTTAAAACTGATAAACCCTGTCAGAGCACCCTGTGATGTGAAAATCGAGGCTATGAGTTTTATCTGATAAACACCCGCTCTTTTCACAACCTCCAACTTCCCCTGTGGTGGGACTGTGGGGTGGAGAGAGTTTGATTGTGACCAGAGTGTGTTGGAAGTGTGGAGAAGGGGAGTCTCTGTTGGGGCTGCGTTAGGAGAGCATAAGGTGCTGAGGTTATGAGGAGCTGTGCTGGGACCATGGGTGAAAAATACATTGTAAGCAAGGCTTTGCATATTAACTGTTTACAAAATGTATCATTTGAAAATAACCAATAAAACTGGGGTGGCCACTCCAGTCCTCAAGAGCTACAAACAGGAGACAGATGTGCATGCACTGCCTCTATTGAATACAAATCTGTCTCATGCATAGTCATTATGGATATCCTGAAAACCTGGCCTGTTTGTGGCTCTCGAGCTCCGGAGTTGGCCACATCTGCAATAAATGCTAAAGCAATGTGGAAAAAAAATTGAATTTAATCAACTACAAAATAACTGTAATTAGCTAATAAATGAACACCAAAATTTCCATTTTATAAACACCTAAAATCGGAAGCTCTACTTATGAACTAGTAAGAAATGTGTGTAAATATTACCAATTGGAAAGACAAATTGATTGGCTAGGTAGTACAGCTCTTTCATCAGGCTGTCCAGGCAATCACATGGAGTGCTGTTACGATCCCGGTCACTAGCCTAGTGACCGGGCTCTTACCTTCCTCCGTGGCGCCGCGAACCGCCGGGTTTCTGGCCTCCAGGGCCGCATGGCAGCGGCGTCTCCTCATGGAGACGCCGTCAGGAACTCCTCCCCCCAGCCCTGGTACGCGCGCGCGCGAGGAGCCGCGTTTTGAGGCGTCTGCACCCGGATGTGCAGACACGCCTCTTTTGACGTCAGCTGATTGAGCAGGGGATTTAAGCCGGGACTTTTGAAGTTGCAATTCGCCTTGCAACGAGGTTTCTCTTCGGAGTGCTAGTTGCCATCGTTTATCTGCCTGCCTGGTTCCTGACTTCTGCCTGCCTGACTCTGGTATCGTTTATAGGGATGTGAATCGTTTTAGGACGATTAAAATTATCGTCCGATAATTTTAATATCGTCTTAAACCGTTATGGAACACAATACAATACAGATTCTAATGATTTATCGTTATAAATCGTTAGAATCGTGAGCCGGCACACTAAAACCCCCTAAAACCCACCCCCGACCCTTTAAATTAAATCCCCCACCCTCCCGAACCCCCCCCAAATAACTTAAATAACCTGCGGGTCCAGCGGCGGTCCGGAACGGCAGCGGTCCGGAACGGGCTCCTGCTCCTGCATCTTGTCGTCTTCGGCCGGCGCCATTTTCCAAAATGGCGCCGAAAAATGGCGGCGGCCATAGACGAAAAAGATTGGACGGCAGGAGGTCCTTCCGGACCCCCGCTGGACTTTTGGCAAGTCTCGTGGGGGTCAGGAGGCCCCCCACAAGCTGGCCAAAAGTTCCTGGAGGTCCAGCGGGGGTCAGGGAGCGATTTCCCGCCGCGAATCGTTTTCGTACGGAAAATGGCGCCGGCCATACGCGTATGGCCGGCGCCATTTTCCGTACGGAAAATGGCGCCGGCAGGAGATCGACTGCAGGAGGTCGTTCAGCGAGGGTTCCGGCGCCTCGCTGAACGACCTCCTGCAGTCGATCTCCTGCCGGCGCCATTTTCCGTACGAAAACGATTCGCGGCGGGAAATCGCTCCCTGACCCCCGCTGGACCTCCAGGAACTTTTGGCCAGCTTGTGGGGGGCCTCCTGACCCCCACGAGACTTGCCAAAAGTCCAGCGGGGGTCCGGAAGGACCTCCTGCCGTCCAATCTTTTTCGTCTATGGCCGCCGCCATTTTTCGGCGCCATTTTGGAAAATGGCGCCGGCCGAAGACGACAAGATGCAGGAGCAGGAGCCCGTTCCGGACCGCTGCCGTTCCGGACCGCCGCTGGACCCGCAGGTTATTTAAGTTATTTGGGGGTGGGGGATTTAATTTAAAGGGTTGGGGGTGGGTTTTAGGGGGTTTTAATGTGCCGGTTTTTCGATTTTTCGATTTTTCGATTTTTTAACGATTTTTAACGATTTTTCACGATATTTTACCCCCCCAAACGGCAACAATACGATTCCCTCCCCCTCCCAGCCGAAATCGATCGTTAAGACGATCGAGGACACGATTCACATCCCTAATCGTTTATCTGCCTGCCTGGTTCCTGACTTCTGCCTGCCTGACTCTGGTATCGTTTATCTGCCTGCCTGGTTCCTGACTTCTGCCTGCCTGACTCTGGTATCGTTTGCCTGCCTGGTTCCTGACTTCTGCCTGCCTGACTCCGCTCTCTGCCTGCTTGTACCCCGGTTCGTATCGCTTCCTTGGATTCTTCTGTTATCACCTAAGACCCAGCGGTCCGGGTCCCTACAGGCTCCTCCTGGGGGGATCTCGGGCTTCCAGGGCGAAGACTCCTAAGCCCTAGCGACCCGGGCCTCTACAGCTCCTCTGGAGGGGTCACGGGTTTCCAGGTGAAGATTCATCGTTTCATCTAGTCTGCCTCCCGTCCGTCTCCCTCCGGCGGTCGGCCCAAGGATGCACTTCCGGATTGGTCAATCACAACAAGTGCAGCAATTCTTGGATGTGTATCAAGGGCTTCACTATGAGCAAATACACAGGATTTTGCTCAATGCCTCTATTGGCCAGTGACTTGAATCTCAGGCAATAGAGAACAGCCCTATACTAGCTACTCCATCCCCTCCCTTCCTGGTCAGTGGGCAAGGAAGACAAAAGTTGATTACTTATAACAGATGTTCTCCGAGGACAGCAGGATGCAAGTCCTCAAGTAGGTGAATGACTCTTACAGCACCAAGATGGAAAAGCTCTTCGTGCTACCCTCAGCTTGCAGAGACAGATTTTGGATTTGGCGCCCCCGTTGGCAATGTTGGTACTGCTGCCCCATGTCAGTCCCCTCTCCCCTAGGTTGGACAATAGGCAGCAGAAGGTCTAAGGCACAGTCCACTAGTTTCCTGTGGCAGCTCAGGAGAAATTCTGTGGCAAAAATTTAAAAAAAATTTCCGAAGCAAATTGGTGAACATTTCCATCTTTTATATTACATTATAAAAATAAATTCATTTTACAATATATTTATTAATATAATTATTTTATTTTTATTGGTGAAAAAATGTCATGTATCAATACAGGGAGGAGACCTCAGGGATAGGGAGAGGAAGGTAGAGGATCAGGAATGGTGTGAGGAGAAAGGGGGAGGACTGTGAGACAGAAGGAGAATTAGGGTAGGGAGGTTGGGAGATGGGGAAGATTAAGAATTTGGGACTGGAAAGAAGAGGCAGAGAGGGAGGTTCTTGGATGAGGAAGGGGAAGAAGGAGTAGGAGGGGTTAGGAAGTGGGGAGAAGCGAGTGGGAGAAAGGAATGGAGGGAGGTTCCAAGATCTGGGGGATAGAAGCCAAGATCAAGGGAGGGAGAATTTGAATTGCAGGGTGTGGGGAGGAGAGGAGGGAGGTGTCCCTAGCAAGCCCTGGTCCTGCTCCTCCTTGCATTCCCTCTCTAACATCCCACCCAATATGACGTACACTCACTACCATCAAATGCAGCATTACTGAACATTTCCTATTAAACTGAAACAGTCACTATCTACTAATCATCACAATGTTTTACTTCTCGTTAAACTTTTTATCTTTCCTCTAACTCTAATCCCAGTTAGAATGACCCCCGTTTTATTGTAACTTTTTTCTTCCATGCACTTGTTTTACTTTTTAATGTATACTCTTATGTTATTAGTTATTTACGTTATAATGTATTTCTCACCCCTTGTTTTATGTAAACCAACATGATACGAACTCCGTGAATGCCGGTATAGAAAAATGCAAATAAATAAAATAAAAAATATACACTTGGCACCATTCCCTTCACGCTCACATACACGAATACTGCCCCCAACCCTTGTTCCCTTGTTTTCCTCTCTGTCACACACAGACATGCACTCCCCAGCCAATCTCCCTCTCATCTCCCAGCCTCTCTTCCCACATTTCACTGATCTCTATTCAGCCCCTCCTAATCTCCCTTTTCTCTGTTTGCTGCTTGCTCACTCCCCCCTACTTTCCTGTTCCCTGCATACTACCTGGAGGGGCGGGGCTGGATCAGGGATCAGAGTGCTGTTCTCTGCTGAATGAGATTCAGCAGAGCTGAAAAGCAGAAAATCTTCAGCCGGCCTGCTGACCCCCTCCCCCCCCCAGATTTTTGCTGTCCTAGGCACAAGCCTAATATGCCTATTGATAAATCCGGGCCTGTCAGTTTGGGGGTTCCCACTTTTGTGACTGATTACTGTCCTTCTTGCCAATGGAGAAAGCTAAGGTGCTTACCTGTAATAGGTGTTCTCCACAGGCAGCAGGACAAATCAGCCACACACTCCCACCCTTCTTCCCTGTAAAGATGTAGGTTAGCTTGCCATCGGCCGATTCAATAAGACGTTCGCTAATATGGGCACTCGTATTGAGCACCCGTTTCCCTTATGCATGCACAGCCACATCACCTGGGTGCCCAATGCAGTATGTAAATGAGGGGCTGCGTCAAAAAGGACACACAAGGGAAGAATTATGCATCCCTAGTGTTCAAATGCATCAAACGCCCATAATCTCAATAAGCGCTCAATACGAGCGCCCGTTTTTACTCTGTTTCTGGCCGATTTTGCCGAGGTTGCTGGACACCCATAACTAAGCACCCATTGCTATTGTGCTTGTAAATTGTGTGTGTACATTGTCCATCCAGAATTTATTTATTTTTTTTAAATCAAACCCATATACCTTTATTTTTAAACACCACAAGCAGTAAATTTAAGTGTCATAATGATACCAACTAGGAGAAACCACAGAGGTCTGTACTTTTTAATTTCTCAGGACCCCTTGACTCGCAGATTAAGTTAACACCACCTCTGGGGCTGGAGTTAAATTTGCCACATTAACAAGTGTGCGTTGGGCACCCAGCGAGTTTTTTGCATCCGGGGGTAATTAGCTAATAGCCTCATCTGCCTGGAATTTACATGTGATGAGCGCTATTGGCTACGCATTTGAGCGCGCATTTTGGACGCGCTAATTTCCTTATTGCATCAGGTGCTAGTTGCTTACCTGTAACAGGTGTTCTCCAAGGACAGCAGAATGTTAGTACTCAAAGAATCCCCCTACCTTCCCCTGGAATTGGTTCTTTATGTTTATATATAAATAGGTATGTAAGAATTGAATGGGCCCCAGATGATGTGGTGACACGAGTCATGCTGCACGTATTCAGTCGAGCATGTGAAAGGCATCTAGAAATCTCTGAGTGCTCTTCCCGCACTGGGCTCCATGAAATGCTCACCCACTAGTAAAGACCACATCCTTATTCTGTCCTGGGAGAACAGAAGGGAAGGGGTGAGGCTAAAGTGGGCAGAGCAGAGCAGATTTAGATAACTCTGTTGGCATGACAATGTGTACATGTGTTGCCAAAGTTATACATTAAGGGGTGAATTTTTAAAGATGGCTGTTATAAATTAGCTCAAGGCCCTTTGTGAGTCAAAGTATGCTTGTAACCCAAGTTCCCACATTTCAGAGGGCAGAGCTGGGGTGGAACTGAAGCTTACACACATACATTTTTATTTTAAAATTTGATATACATACAATTTTATTTTAAAATGTAAGTATATAAGTTATATTGCAGGCAAAACATTAACTTTGTGTGGGGGAGTTTATGCACCAGCATATTTAGGCGGGAATTTTTAAAGCAAATGTATGAGGGAACAAAGCACATGATTGTGAGTAGGGGTGAAGGCATGTGCCTGCACAGTTATAAAATTGCCCTTCCTGCGGTGAAAATAAAATGGGAAAAGCTTAACAATAGTGATAATAGCAATAAGATAAAACTGCAGGGTGCAGAAAGGAAAGTAACAAGGACAATTCCCAGGTTCTGATGCTGATCTGTATTGTCCCTGGCTAGATTGCATTTCTGGACTGGTGGCAGGATGTCACATATTTTGTTGCTATAGTTGCTGTTTCTCCTGTTTCCCCCGTCATTATATACAGAGCTTTTCCTGCTCATTCTTTTTGTGAGAAGTCTTGGATTTTCTCCTTCAGCTTTGGGAAGTGTGCATCTCGGATATCTTTGTATTTAGTACAGTACAGGATGAAATGCATTTTTGTTTCTAGTTCTCAGGTGTTGCATTACAAATAGAACCTGGCTTCTTGAGGTTTTCAGTTCAGTTTTTGTCTGCACATTTCTATTTCTAGTTTGTGGTTACTTATTCTGTGTTTGGTGGACAGTCTGTGTTTTGCCTGTGTGATCAATGTGAGGTGTTCTGCTGATGTATAGTTTCTTTGAAGGGATCTGTGGTGCAGACTAAAACTGTGAAGGATTTCAAAGGGGCAAGGATAAACTCTGTGGATCCCTAAAGAGTAGAGGATGGTAATGAATGAAAAGAGGCATGGGGTAGCTTGCTGGAATGGTGGTTACTACCCTTATCCAATAAACATTCATATGATTAATGCAACTCCAACATTGCTCTTTGCTTCAACAGCAAGGAGAAATGTGAAAAAGAGGATTTACATTCAGACAACAACCTACAAAGACATTGAACTGTACAGTCTGGGAAAACAAATAAACATGAAGGTAACTTGCTTGATGCGTCGGTTACTACCCTTAACCAGTAAGCCTGATACCTCACTTTTGATGCAACTCCAACATTACTCTCTGTTTCAAAGGCAGGGGGTGGCAGAAAATTGGAATCAAACAGTAACCAACAAGGGTCCTGACCTTGGCAGTCTGTGAAACTGCTAAGTATGGGAGCTTGCTGGGCAGACTGGATGGTCTATTTGGTCTTTTTCATAAAACATAAGAAATTGCCATGCTGGGTCAGACCAAGGGTCCATCAAGCCCAGCATCCTGTTTCCAATAGAGGCCAAACCAGGCCACAAGAACCTGGGACGTACCCAAACACCAAGAAGATCCCATGCTACTGATGCAATTAATAGCAGTGGTTATTCCCTAAGTAAACTTGATTAATAGCAGTTAATGGACTTCTCCTCCAAGAACTGTCTTGGAGGAAGAAGGTCTCATGATTGGACAGCATCAACCTGGTGCAGCAGGAAAGGATCCTGTAGCAAGAACCTGCTCTCCAGGTGGTGCATTGTCCTTTCGCACCAAGGATATCTCCCCAAGGCCTATAGCCCAGGAGGGAAGGATTAAGTTGGCCGTCATAGTTGGTGATTCGATTATTAGGAATGTAGGCAGCTGGGTGGCTGGTGGGCGTGAGGATCACCTGGTAACATGCCTACCTGGTGCGAAGGTGGCGGACGTCACGTGTCACCTAGATAGGATTTTAGACAGTGCTGGGGAGGAGCCGGCTGTCGTGGTACATATGGGCACCAACGACATAGGAAAATGTGGGAGGGAGGTTCTGGAAGCCAAATTTAGGCTCTTAGGGGTAGATTTTAAAAAGCATTTACTCGAGCAAAACTGGTTTTTGCTCGAGTAAATACACTTTACTCAAGTAAGTGGGCTTTTCAAAATTGCTACAATATATGCCATTGAATTGTCCATAGGATTTACTCAAGTAAGTGCACTTTACTCGAGTAAATAGCTTTTGAAAATTGCTACGATAGTATGTCACATTTACATGCGTAACTCCTTTGAAAATGACCGCTATAGGTAGAAAGCTTAAATCCAGAACCTCCAGGGTAGCATTCTCTGAAATGCTCCCTGTTCCACGCGCAGGTCACCAGAGGCAGGCAGAGCTCCGGAGTCTCAATGCGTGGATGAGACGATGGTGCAAGGAAGAGGGATTCAGTTTTGTTAGGAACTGGGGAACCTTTTGGGGAAAGGGGAGTCTCTTCTGAAGGAATGTGCTCCACCTTAACCAGGGTGGAACCAGACTGCTGGCGCTAACCTTCAAAAAGGAGATAGAGCAGCTTTTAAACTAGAACATAGGGGAATGCCGACAGTCACTCAGCAGCGAATGGTTCGGAGAGAGGTATCAAAGGATACTAATGATGCATTAGAATTAGGGCATCCCGACAGTGAGGTTCCAATAATTAGAAAAGTAGTCCAAGTGCCTGTAACTAAAAACTCACCTGAGCTAAAAAATTCTAACGTATCCCCGTCAATTAAAAAGCAGAATGAAAATACAAACAAAAAACAAACTTTGAAATGTTTGTATGCTAATGCCAGAAGTCTAAGAAGTAAGATAGGAGAATTAGAATGTATAGCAGTGAATGATGACACCCCCACCAACAAAAACACTTGCCAGGGCTGAAAACTTCCTCCCTGGCCCCCACTCCCCCCTTCCATGAAGTCCTTAGGTTGCAAAGGACAGGAGCAATTCTGTCCACTGATGGTAGATTTAAAAATATAACTGGCTGATGGAGCTAGGCACCAAAGTGACAACATATTTTGTGTGCAGAAAACATGCTTTATGTACTCAAAGCATGTTTTCTGTACCTAACTACACATCTGAATACCAGCTTCTACCCATTGACCAGAATAGACCACCTCCAGTTTCCATTTTTGAAAACTACAGTGGAGCATAAATTATTCTCCAAATCATTTATTCCAATCTTAAAGAGCACTGAGAATTCAAAGAGAGTTTATAAATAGCTCTTTCCATAATTAGCTGAGGAGGTAAACAAATATTTATAATCTGATGAAGGATAAACAGATTTATGTGATCCTAAAACTTCTTAACCCGTATCAACAGGCGACCTCCCAGCATGGATGTGCTACTGCCACTAATAACGGGCACCCGGAGCATCGGCTGGGTGGCCAACCCAACCACCCCCCTCCTTCCATACTTACCTAGGTGGTCCAGGGGTGGAGTCCATCATGGCGCTGGCATCATGCTGGCACGGGGATGCTCCTGAGGTCGGCACGGCAGGTCCTCCATCATGGCGGGATAATGTAGCCTCATCCAATTGGCCCAACAAACAGAATATTAGGAATTATTAGCAAGGGAATGGCAAATAAAATGGAGGATGTCATAATGCCTCTGTATCGCTCCATGGTGAGACCGCACCTTGAATACTGTGTGCAATTCTGGTCACCGCAACTCATAAAGGATATTGCTGCACTGGAGAAAGTGCAGAGAAGGGCAACCAAAATGATAAGCGGCATGGAATAAGGAAAGGCTAAAGTAGTTAGGGCTGTTCAGTTTGGAGAAGAGACAACTGAGGTGGGATATGATAGAAGTATATAAAATCATGAAAGGACAATCATGAACAAGTTAATGTAAATCGGTTATTTACTTCATGGAGTGACCAGGGGGCACTCCATGAAGTTAGCAGGTAACTCATTTTTCACTCAGTGCATAGTTAAGCTCTGGAATTCATTGCCAGAGGATACGGTTACAGCAGTTAGTGTAACTGGGTTTAAAAAAGGTTTGGATAAGTTCTTAGAGGAAAAATCCATAAACTGCTATTATGGTAATCAGTAGCTTGTGATTTATTTAATATTTGGGTACTTGCCAAGTACTTGTGACTTGGATTGGCCACTACTGGAAATAGGATACTGGGCTTGATGGACTCTTGGTCTGAATCAGTATGGAATATATTATGTTCTTGTGTTCAGTGCCAAGCATAATGAACAAATCTGTACATAACTTGGTGCTGGGCCAGCTGATTCGTCGAGCAGGGCCGCATGTTGATGTCAGCGGGAGGGCTGGCCGGCAGGAGATTTAAATCCTGCCAGATAGCAGAAACCATAAGAACATAAGAACCAGCCCTTTTCCTCTTGGCTCCAGTGTTTCCTAACCAACCTACCCTAATCAGTAGGTAGTTTAATTGTTAGCTTGATTTGTTATCCACATCCTGCCGACGCGGGTGACCAAGTTCAGGATGGGTGACGTAGTGCTAATGGGAAAAAGCGAGGGCAGGGAGGTTTTGATGTAAAGTCCAGGGGCACTTTTACTCATACGTTTTGGACCATTTCTTTTAGGATGGGCAATTTTCGAAAAGCTTTTTCATCCGGGTAAGTTCATTTTCACTTGTGTAAATGCCCTCCCATGTGTTTTTATAGGGATGGTGGTAGTGTTATTTATTTATCTAAAAAAACATAATACTGGCTCAATCAGTAAAATGCTCAAAGCCAAGTACAATCCACATTTTTGAGTTTAATTATCGGAAGCTCTTTGGGGGAGGGAGGGTAAGGGACCTACAGATCTGAAAATTAAAGGGAGATTGGGGGGGGTAGGGACGCACAAAGCTGAAGGTTGCTTAATACCTTTTCACTGCTCTGTGATTGACACTAGATTGTCTGGTGTAATTGTTTTCATACAAATGAGGTGTGATCTTTGAATTGTCATGGCATTTAAATTTCTCTTCTTTATCTTGTGCACCAAAGCCTATTAAAGGAATTATTAATCTCGGCATACTTTCTTTAAGCTTTATGCTCCAACTTAACAATAAATTCTTTATTACAGCTTTATTTTAATTAGACATACAGAATTTCCATCATTATTACAAGAAAGTGTCTCTGAAATAAAATTATCCCATTTATTTGAAAGGCTGAGGAGAGACAAGATTTTCCTTTTGTTTGTTATTGTTTTTTTTCAATTTTGTTTGGGGGTTGGGATTCGGTCCATTTAATGTTTATTTTGGTTTGGTTTGCTTGCCAAACCAAAATAAATATTTTATTGAAAAAAAAAAAAAAAAATCCACTCCCCTGTGACCCCCCCCCCCCCCCCCCGCCCACTATACCTAACCCTTTCTGTAAAACTGCTGGAAGAGTGAAAGGGCAGCAGCAATCTCCAGTCGCTCCTGCCCATCCAGGTCCTCTGTAAAAATGGTGCCAGTCTCAAGGCTGGCAGGCTCTAGGCTTTATGGAGTTGGTGGGCAAACTACAACCTGTGGGGTTAAATCTGGCCAGTAAAGGTTTTCATTCCGGCCCATCTAACGTTTGGACATTCTCCATTATGTGTGGCCTGCCAATGCTCTGATCTGTCTGCCTGACGTCATCATCAAAGGCCAAGTTATCGCCCTTGGTGATGCTCGATGCTTGAGCAGGGAGGTCAGAAAATTGGTGCATTTTAATGCTGCACTGGTGGGGTTCCCATCCCCACCACCAGCAAGGAGAAGCCCTGTTCATTGGCACACTGGTGGGGTTCCCAGTCCCAACCTGTGAAAAGATACCCATTGGTGCAGAGGGAGTTGCCACTGCCCCCCCCCCCACCAGTGAAGAAAGACCACATTTGTTGGTGCTGGCGGGGTTCCCACCTGCAGCCAACGAGGAAATACCTGGTATATTGGCACTGGCGAGGTTACCAACCTCTGCCAGCGAGGAAAGACCCTATTCATTGGCACTGGTGGAGTTCCCTCCCCCAGCCAGTGAGGAGAGACCTGGTGCATCGGCCCCTTCCCCTGCCAGCAAGGAGATGCCCCATTGTCAGTGTGCTGGCAGGGTTTCCACCTGCCGCTAGCGAGGAGAGGCCCAGTTTTCGGCGCCCTGGCGGGGTACCCACCCAAACCAGTGAGGAAAAGACCCACAGTGCTGTATTGAGTGCTGAGCAAGAGTGGAGTAAGGGAAGAGACAGAGAGGCAGGCATGGGAAGAGACAGAGAGGGAAGGAAGAGAATCTACTTAATGTTTGGGTACTTGCCAGGTACTTTTAGCCTGCATTGGCCACTGTTGGAAACAGGATGATGGGCTTGATGGACCTTCTGTCTGACCCAGTATGGCAACTTCTTATGTTCTTATGGAAAATGGTGAGAATGGTGAATGAGTGAAATGGAAGGGACATGAATGAGTGGGAAGGAGAGGGTTAATGACTGAGAGGGAGGTGTGAGTGTCAGAGAAGGGAATGTATGAGTGGGTGGGTGAGAGAGAGGGGCTAGTGACTGAGTGGGAAAGGGGGTGAGAATGAGAAACAGAAGAGGGTGAGTGGGTGTGAGGGGGTGAGAGACTGAGAGAGAAGGGAATTAAGTGGGAGGGTGAATGACAGAAGGGAGTGAATGGGAGTAAGAATGAGTAACTGAGAGGGAAGGGGAGGAATGGATGGGGAGGGAAATGAAGGGAGTGAATGGGAGGGAATGACTGAGGGGTGAATGGGAATGAGGGGTGAGCATCTAGAGGGAAGGGTAATGAAGCAAGGGAAAAGGGTGACTAGAAGTGAGGGAGTGAGTGAAGAAGGTGAGGGGTTGAGTGACTGAGAGGGAAGGAGAGTGAATGACTGATGGCAAGTGAGAGGGAGGGAGGGAGGGAGGAAGTAGAAGAGGGGAGTGAGAAGAGAGGGTAGAAGGATGCATGAATATAGTTAGAGCGCTCTAAATCCTGTTAATGAAACTAACTCCGAAAGTAGGGAAACACGAAATAAATACCTCCGTGAACCATTTTAAAAGCAAAATCTAACAGATAACGACCCAAAATGAAAATGACACAAAAAAAAAAATCCGTGCACATCCCTATAAGATACTCCCTCCCCTCCCCCTCTAATACATCTGGTCTCAGAAGCCCTGTTTTCAAAAACATTCTTCCATTTTTCTCCAGTACTGCTTTTTACTTACATTCTTACACAAAAACATTAAGATCTCTTTATTGGTTATGGATTCTTTCCTGTTTCTCTTGAACTGTTTAGAATGGACTTATACATCTGCATCTTGGATTGCTAAGCATGCCTGGCTTTGTCTCCATTCCGTGCTCCATTCTGTTACTGAAAACAAAGCCTTTCAATGTTTCTGTTCTTTAACTTTTTATATTTGAGTAGAGCTACCTTTGTTGAAAGTCATATATAGATACAAATATAAATTAATTAGTAACTGTACCCGTTCTACGTCTGGGCGGCGAGCTTTTTTATTGGCACATTTGCTCTTGTTTTGAGCAGAATTTCCCTAGAAATGTCCTTTCCACATACACACACCCTCATACAGGCTCCCTCACTCTCTGGCACACACACACACACACACATCCTCTTGTATAGGCTCCCTCTCTGAAACCCACACTCAAGCATCCTGCACACTCCCCCTCTTACCAACCAATCTGTCTCTCGCACTCCCTCACACCCCCTCTCCTCTCTCACACACACGTTCTCTCTCACCGGCATCCCCCTCCTCTTATATAGGCTCCCTCTCTCTGAAACCCACACTCAAGCATCACCCCACCCACCCTCTCTTACCTCCCATGCTCTCTCTCTCACACCCTCTCCACCCCCTCTCACCAACCATGCTCTCTGTCACCCCCCCTCTCTCACACACACATTCTCTCTCACTGGCATCCCCCATCCCCCCATGCTCTCTCTCACACCCTCCTACTCTCTCTCACCCTCCCCTTCCCGACACACATTCTCTCTCACTGGCCCGTGCCGTTTGCGGCAAAGATGAAGGCCCCCGTGTGCCGTTCGCGGCACACGGGGGCCTTCTATTTTCGCCTTGAGCAGAAAATAGCAGCGGAGACCCTAGCATGCCGCGAACGGAGCATGTCCTATGACACCCGCTCCGTTCGCAGTGAAGATGAAGGCCCGGGCGCGCCGATCGCGGCACACGGGGGCCTTCCCTTTTCACCACAAACGGCGCACCGGGCCTTCATCCTCGCCGCGAACAGAGCGTGTACCGCGGGATGCGCTCCGTTCGCAGCATGCCAGGGTCTCCTCTGCTATATTCTGCCTGTCCCGCGATGGCCACTGTCCTTCATACCTCTGGCGTGTTTGAGCCTCCAAGGCGGCCAGGGAGCCGCCTGCGCCATCTATTGGCGGGCTGTGGAACATGCGCGAGCACTGATGGACACACTACCAAGCCCGATATATTATAGTGCCATCTATTGGCGGGCTGTGGAACATGCGCGAGCACTGATGGACACACTACCAAGCCCAATATAATATGGATTTACAAATTAATCGACCATATAATATGGCAATTACCCACATTATAAAAGTATACTTAATCTAACAAATAGCAAAGCCTCTGGTTCCCGAGGCATATTTTTCAAGATTCTGTGGCAAGAGTTAGCAATTTCTGAGACAATTATGTGACAAATTTGCACAATTTTGCATAAATATTCACACTTGACTATGCAGAAAAAACTTAATTTTTATTGAAAGCTAATCATGTTCTTTGTTTTTAAACAATATTTAATTTATATATAAATAAAACAGTGTGCCAAGTACAAATATCTATTTATCAAGGGAAGACATATACTACAAATTTTTAACTGTGAAATCTACTTTATTTTGAATTGAAATAGTTCAATGATTCTTTTCATATTTTCTTGAGAAAATACTTGTCTTTCTAGTATATGAGCTTCTGTATGCTGAAAATACCCTTAGTATCAGCAGTTCATCAGAAAAATATGTATACATAGGGATGGTAATTTTCAAACTGGCACACGGGTGCACACTGACGTGTGTACATTGGTACACACTCAAGGATGCAGCTATTTTATAAAATGCATAGACATATATATGCACCTTATAAAATACACCTAGGGGCAGATTTTCAAAGGTTACGCTCGTAACCTATGGGGTAGATTTTCAAACCGCGCAAATTGGCATACTTTTGCTGGCGCATCAGGCGCAAGCAAAAGTACGCGGGATTTTAGTAGATACGTGCGTAGCCGCGCGTATCCGCTAAAATCCTGGATCGGCGCGCACAAGGCTATCGATTCTGTATAGCCGGTGCGCGCCGAGCCGCGCAGCCTACCCCCGTTCCCTTCGAAACCGCTCCGAAATCGGAGCGGCCTCAGAGGGAACTTTCTTTTGCCCTCCCCTCACCTTCCCCTCCCTTCTCCTACCTAACCCACCCGCCCGGCCCTGTCTAAAACCCCCCCCTTACCTTTGTCGGGGGGATTTACGCCTCCCGGAGGGAGACGTAAATCCCTGCGCGCCAGCGGGCCGCTAGCGCGCCGGGACGCGACCTGGGGGCGGGTACGGAGGGCGCAGCCACGCCCTCGGACCACCCCGGGCCATAACCACGCCCCCAGGCCCGCCCCCAAAACGCTGCCGACACACCCCCAAAACGCCGCGCCGACCGGGCCCGCCCCCGACACGCCCCCCTCGCCAAACCCCGGGACTTACGCGAGTCCCGGGGTCTGCGCACGCCGGTAGGCCTATTGAACATAGGCGCACCGGCGCGCAGGGCCCTGCTCGCCTAAATCCGCCCGGATTTAGGCGGATTTAGGCGAGCAGGGCTCTGAAAATCCGCCCCTATGCGCGTAACCCAAGAAAATCTGCCCCTGCGCACGCCTAGCCTATTTTGCATAGGCTCGGCGGCATGCGCAAGCCCCAGGACGCGCGCATGTCCCAGGACTTGCAAAAAGGGGCGTTCCGAGGGCGGGGGCCGTGGGCAGGGTGCCAGCTCGGGGTTTTGCCGGAGGCAGGATCGAGGCCTCCTGCACAGCCACCGTGCTGAGGGATGGTGGCCCAGAGGCAGGCATAACTTTCGAGATAAAGGTCAGGAGGGGGTTTTAGTTAGGGCTGGGGGGCAGGTTAGATAGGGGAAGGGAGGGGAAGGTGGGGGGGGAGCAGAAGGAAAGTTCCCTTCAGAGCGGCCTCGGAGGGAACGGGGAAAGCCATCGGGGCTCCCCTAGGGCTCGACGCGTGCAAGGTGCACAAGCGTGCACCCCCTTGCGTGTGCCGACCCCGGATTTTATAACATGCGCGCGGCTCCGCATGCATGTTATAAAATTGGGCGTAGATTTGTTCACACTGGGTTGCACGAACAAATCTACGCCCTCGCGATGTTTTTAAAATCTGGCCCTATGCGTGTGCGCATGTGCACCCAATTTTAAATGGGCATACCTAGGCATCTAAATCCTGTTCTACCATGTAAGTCAGGGTATTTTATAATGGGCATGCATCCACACCATTGCCAGTGTTTGTCCACCAGTTTGCCCATTTGAGAGTTAGGTCCTCCAAACCCTCCTGGTTTAATAGCCTGCACTCCCTCCCAGTTACCCCAGATCCTTTAAATCCTACTCTCTGTTGTCTATCTTTTAACCAGTTTGCAATCCACAATAGGACACTGCTGTCATCCCATGACTTTTTAGTTTTCTAAGAAGTCTCTCATGAGGGACTTTGTCAAATGCTTACTGGAAATCCAGATACACTATTTCAACTGGCTAACCCTTATCCACATGTTTATTTTCACCCTCAAATAAATATAGGAAATTTGTGAGACAAGACTTCCCTTTGCTAAATTCATGTTGGCTTTGTCCCATTAAACAATGCCTATCTATATGTTCAGCAATTTTGTTTTTTATGATAGTTTCTACTATTGTGCCTGGCACAGATGTCAGACTCACTGGTCTTTAGTTTCTTGGATCACCCCTTAATCCCTTTTTAAAAATTGGTGTTACATTTGCACCCCTCTAGATACCATAGATGATGTTACTGATAGTTTACAAATTTCCAGTAGCAGATCCATAATTTCATTTCTCAGTTTGTCAGGACTCTGAGATATACTATCTGGTCCAGGTGATTTGCTACTCTTTAGTTTGTCAGTTTAACCTAGTACGTCTTCCAGGTTCACTGAGATTTGTTTTGAAAAATTCAGTTGGGAATTTCAAAAAACATAAATTCTTAGCCCTCTGAGCATTATCTAGAACCTCTATCTGATTGTGAGATAACAAACTCTCTTTAATAAAGATGAGCTAGAAATCTGCAATGTAGAGACCTGAGTAGCTTCCAGAGAAATTATAAAAGCCTCACAGTTTTGAAGTTTTACTCTAGAATCACCCACAAAGAAAGAGAACTGTTAGATTGAATTTGTTGACATCTTTTCCATAATGACCAGAGCCCTTCAGACATCATTAATGTCACTTGGGAAGATTCTATATTTCCCATTGGAGATAGCACAGTCTATTGGAAAATTTCACCTTCCCCTTTTTGAGATAATACAGAGGGGGTCACACTGCACTTACTTCAGCTGCTGCAATTGAAAGGCTGAAATAGACAGTCCCATAGGCTGGGGTGGTGGAAGGTTCTAGCCTGGGCTCAGTGAAGCACCTGAACTAGGTGAGACTTCTATACCCAAGCCCACAGAGTGCTGCTGTGTCAATTGCTGCATGTGGTTATTCATTGGCCAATGCACCACTGAGGAGGTTAGAGAGGAAGTCCACATCTTGCCCTTCCTTTTTTTTCCCCATGCAAACAGATGTTACAAACAAAGGGGGAGAAATATTTTCATAAGGAGTTTGTCCTTTTGGCTTGCAGCTTTGGCAGTGCACTGCCAGTGCTTCACTGTAGGGAGACTGATTTTATGCATTCCAGTCACTGCGATGGCATCAGCAGAGAGGCCCGGGCAGGTAGGTGGGAAGATGGTCTCCCGAAAATCCAGCAGTCTGTCAGGGTCTCCCCATGGCAGCTGCTCATCTCTCTCTCTCTCACCCCCCCCCCCCCTAATTATCCTTTGATTTAATTAGCTAGTTTACACTAAGCCTAGGGGACCTACATTGAGGGCTATATTTTAGGTGGTAGAAGACTATTCATTCAGTGACAGGATGATAGTCTCTCTTTTTAATTTGTTAAAGTCAGGATGGAAGGTGGATTGCTTGTCTCCGGAATCTAGCAGCATATGCAAGCTTCCTTCCCTAATTCCTAAAGCTTCTCTTCTTCAGGTTACTCACATTCATCACACACAAACAGTGCGTAAAAACTCCGTCCCCCAGTTGCTGCATTGGGGGATTACAAAGATAAGAGCATTCACAAACAGACAGACAAACAGTGCTTAAATAATAAGTTTACAAGAGGAGAACAAACCCATAGGATAGAAAAAAAGAGAGAGTGCATTCATAAGGGAGACACATGAGATAAGAAGCAAGGTACAGAACCCAGAGATATTTACTTTTAGCAGTAATTATTCTTGAATTTCTTTAGTGTCTGTGAAACCTCTGAAAGGTAACACCCCCCCCCCCCCCCACACACACACACACACACAAAGAATCAGTTCCTCAGGTTAGAGAAAAATACAAGAATGGAGTCAATGTAAAGGAAAAGGAAAATAGGAAATTTGCTTATCTGATAATCTTAGTAGTTTCAAAAGGAACCATTTTCAAAGTTAATATACCTTAAAGACAGAGTGCGTGGAATGTTGAAATAACTGTTAAGGTATATTGAAAGTCTTATCTAAATGCTAATGAACATTTGCCTTGAATTGTTTGTATTACTGACTCATAAAAGTGACTTAAGTGTTTTAATTGACATACAGTGATTCCAAAGTTCATTGCACATTGCCTGCTTTGCTGCCACTTTAATACTCTTAAATAAAATGTTTCCACTTTTCTCAGAGTGTTGTTGTTTTTTTATTATTTTTTAATTTAATTATTTTTTAAACACTGAATGTATCTTGGGTGTACCATCAGACTAACTATTTTCAACTCGAAACATCTTAGTGCCTGAAACCATCCACTACTTTTGTGACCATGCAAGAAAATAGTTCCCCACCCAGGTGTTTACAATTCCTACATTCGCTTTCGGAAGATAGCCATTCATTTCCATACTTCCAGTTCATTTCCAAGTGTTTTTTTTGGTATGCAGCAGTACATTTTAAATTATATAGACTGTGGGAAATGATGGGAGATAAGCGCCGCAAGGTCCAGCTAATCTGTCCATTCCTGATGCCATGCCACAAAACCTACCCAGTCTCAGACTCTACCCTTGCATCCAGGCAACCTCTGTGCTAATACCATGCACTCTTGAATTCTGTTACTGTTTTGGCCTCCATTACTTCCGCATAGAGATGTGATGCCAAACCAATTGCAATGTTGCTTACCTCATTCTTAAATAAATAAATGCTTTGTAATGTGACTGCTCTTTGTATTTATTACCCTTGATGAGAAAAAGTAAAATTGTATTGAGAGGTATTTGTGCATATTCCCTTGTGTATACACAAGGTTAGATTATTTTCACCATTCTGGTGATTAATTGCATTAATTTTTCCTTCACTTGTATATGTAGAAATCTACAGGGGCTCAGGCTATTAAAATTCTTTTAATTACACTAATAATGCCAAATTTGCATATGTTAACTAGGGTAAACCATTAATTAAGTTTAGAAGGCAGTTTTAGTAAAACGTGGCATTTCAATATTTTTTCTCTTCTCCCAAGAGAGTCATTAAGTTGACAGAGCATGGCATTTTATAAAACTGCAAACAAACATCCTTTAATCCATTTTATACAAAGAAATTGTGAGTAACTTGACAAATTGTTGGCAACTGTAGGGCAGTAGCTCTTTCTGCATGTGTGTGTGTGTGTGTGTGTGTGTGTATACTGTCTATGCACTAGCAGGCCGATGAAATATCGGCGCGTTTTAAAGGGGTGCTCATGATTGAACACCCGCTTCCTTAACGCGCACCGATCCACCTCTCCTGGGCACCCAATGCAAAATGCAAATGGGCTGCCATGATGAAAAGGAGGCGCTGGGGGAAATTGCGTGTCCCTAGCGCCTCCTTGGCAGCAGGCGCCTGGGAGAGATTGGCTGTCAGCCAGTTAGGAAAACGGATGCTCAATTTTAGAGCATCGGTTTTCCTAACCTGATCACTGGCACACATTTTCTTTTTTTTTTTTGGGAGGGGGACATTTCTAATTTTTTAGTTCTTCTTACTTAATATTGCCACGATATTAAGTTAGAGGAAGTACAGAAAAGCAGTATTTTCTGCTTTTCTATACACTTTTTGGGATCTGCTCTGGAGCCAGCATTAATTTTGGTGAGTAAAAATGTGCGCCTCGGGTGCAAATTATTTTTTTGCATGGGGGGGCGGGGAATAGATAGCATCATCACCATGCATTTGCATGTGCTGAGCACTATTACCTACATGTGCAATTGGATGCGCATTTTGGACACCCCTTCATTTTTTTGTTGGAAGTGACACCCCATCCTGCACTCCCTGCCAGAGGGTCCTTATCCTTCTAATTTACAGAGAGAGAGAGATTTTTACGCCTGATTCCCTTTTGGGGCGAATGGGCTCTCACCCAGAGAACCGAAGACCTGTGAGCCCACTCTAAACCCTACGTGAGGCAAGCACCAGTGACAGATCCTGCTGAGAGAGACAGTGATGGCTGAAGATGTATCCACTTTGCCTTTAGAAGTATGTTTTGGACATTTGCTGTGTGGGTAGGTTATTTTTCTGAGCCACCCCTCCCCACAGGAATGCAGTGCTGGCATAGCCTGATCTCCTTCTGACTTTTTCCCAAGGAAGTCCCCAATAACAATAACCAAGGATGAAGGAACAAGATCAGAGAGCCCCAATAGGATCGCCACTCATGGGACCAGAACACGCTGGGTGTCCACGAAGGATATGGAGTCAAGTACGACTTTTTTTTTTTGCTGTGAAGTAGGGATCCCTCTAATAGGATTCCTAGTTAGCTGCTGGGTGAGCTTTGTGTACTTAAAATCAATATGGGAGCTCTTCTCGGATGCCTGAAACAAAGGACACCTATCTACAGAGAAATAGTTATTGTTTTAATGTGTGTCTTTGAATCAATTATGAATGTATTATTGTAACCACCCTGAAACTTGGAGGACGCGGGTAATAAATCTTTTTTACTAAATAAATAAATGCTCATGTACCAGCAGTCTGATGTAACTTCAACATTATGGGCATATAGACTTTTAATGAATGATTACTAATCAGTAAACTTTATTTTAACACCCAGATCCTGGTTCTGTCTGATTTGTCCCAGCATCTTCCCCCAGGGGGTGCAGCTATATTCTACATACACTGAAAGCAAAACACCATGGGCCAATCCATAAGTGAGAGCTACCTCCCCATAAAAAGAATCCACCATGGCACAAAGAGTCAAGCAGGGATGTCAATTGCTAGCTGGAGCAGCCCCGAAGGAAACAAATATGTGTGTGTGTCCTTGGGAACTAAACCCCTCACAAGGGTTACGTAAAAATCAAGAAAACATGTAGAGGTATGGTTTTGGGAATGCTTTCTAAAATAGATTTGTAGAAGATGATGAGTTTCTGACATTTCATGATGAGTAAATACTGTGCTTCAGTATGTTTTTTTTCCCGTTTGTTGCAACATACTCAACTTATTGCAACTATGAGGTAAAGGGGGAGGGGAAGAGCAGCTTGGAAGCCACCTTTATGTGTTTCTGTTTGTGTGTTTATATGGCCTTGCATAGGACTATGGTGCTCATGGGAAGCAGACTGAGGCCATGGATTGCTGGCAAGTGCTCTTTTCCAATAGCTTCCTCCGCTGCCCCTTCTCAGCAATTTGGCCCAGAGCAAAACTGAAGCAGCATCCCAGTTTGCTCAGTTACCACTTGACATACTGATATAAATAAAAATTTCAGACGGCCAGCAAGGAAGAGTGCGTTGCATGCACAGCCATAAACATGCAAACATACTCACAACAAAGTGATAAATCTCAGATGTGTATGTGTATGTTTGTGCCAGGGCCAGATTAAGGCGACATGCGCCCATAGGCAGTGGGGGGAGGGCTGCTATCCTCCCCCTCCTTTCTATGGTGGGTTAAGGGGGCAGGTGAGGACGATCCATCTTGCGGAAATCCCGAAATCCCCCAACTTCCTGCCTCCTCACCTCCAAGTTAGTGTCTAAAGCTGAAGAAAATGTAGTGCGGGGTCTTCAGCAACTCTTGTGCACTGACGAACCTTGCAATCCTCCAACCCGTGCATGGGCCTCGCGGGCAATAGTGCTCCCTCTCTGTTTTTTGGATTGCCTCCATGGTAACAGAAAGCCCTTGCAGGAGGAA
This sequence comes from Rhinatrema bivittatum, assembly GCF_901001135.1. Taxonomy (NCBI): domain Eukaryota; kingdom Metazoa; phylum Chordata; class Amphibia; order Gymnophiona; family Rhinatrematidae; genus Rhinatrema; species Rhinatrema bivittatum. The sequence continues at coordinate 399,232,885 of NC_042618.1, read as the reverse complement.
GGGGTGGGGCATGGCACCGCAGGATCTGTCAGCATGTGAAGGTTATTGAAGTCCCTGCACTGCTTTTCCATCATCTTTTGGCACCGCTAGAGGAGGGAAGCAGCACCGTGGCTTCCACCTCCAATTGAGGCATAGCAGCAGTGGCGATGCATATGTAGTTAAAAGAATTTGGTGCCTACATGACATCTTCCTAAATCTGGGCCTGGTCTGTGTCTGTGCCTGTATGTGAGGGGAGGTGAGTGTGTCTTGGAAGGATGTATGGGTGGGGATGTGGTATCTGTGAATAGGGTGTGTTTTGACATGGTGTGCATGAGAAGGCTGCACTAGCCTTCTCCAGATGCTTCAGTCTCTTCCCCCCCCCCCCCCCCCATTTATTTCTGTTTGCCTTTCTTGCTCAGGGCCAAGGACTTGGAGGTTGAAGAAAGGGGACAGCTTTTGGAACGGAGCAGTAACTAATATTCCACATCACTGGAATATATGGGAGGGCTCCTTCTGCAAAAATACTGAACCAATGCTTCTGATTTTTTAACTCTCTGAGACATTCCCATTTTATTTCAGTGAGACAATTCAGTGACTTTCTGTCCCTTTTTTTGGAGAGGGATTAATGTGCCCTAGTCCTAAATGAACCAGACAGACAGATATGGACCCCGGCCTTGTACGTAATCCTTTCCAACATTCAATATTGGAAATATTTAAAAACATTATCAATTAGAAAATTATCACAGATTACATTTGGCATTTATATGCTGAAATAGTTGAACTAAATGTGCTGCACCTATTTATATTCGATATCCAAGTGCCAGATACATTGCAGTTAAAGAAAATCTACTACCTATCTGTTGTGTATGGCATATTATAAAAAGTATTTGCATATTGCAGATTAACATGGCAACAGTAATATAAACATAAATAAAACATGACATAAACTAGATAACAGCTCACAGGGAACTGCTGACATAAAGGCTCATTAATCTGTAGTGTAAATTCCCCAAATCTCATGGCTTTTTAGCTAATGCTTGATTACTAAATTTCAGCAACAAATTGGCAGAAACAGCATGCTCTAACAGGTAAAAAATAGATCGAATTTCATCAAGCATGAGCTTTCTGGAAAATGAGCAGGTCATTTTATCAGGGGGCATCACTCTGGGGTGGCAAAGGAGTGCCACCCCTTTCCTGCCCCAACCTTGACCGGTACACCTCTATGCTGGCTGGACTGCAGTCTGGGCACTGGCATCTCCTCCCTCCTGTGGCCCCGTTTGAAACATGGGACTCTGTACCTACGGAGCCCTTGTGGTTGCATCTGCTGTTAGAACTGCATGGGGCCCCAGACAGTTCTAAAGTTCATATTTGAATCCCATGAGGCTCCATAGATACAACCTCATGGTTCAAATAGGGGATGTTTCAACCACTCAGGCTGCAGGAAGGAGGAGGGTCCCATGCCCAAGTTGCAGTCTGATTGGCTTAGAGGTGCTGGGCCATCAGGTCTTAGGGGGAGAAAGGACAATAGAAGGGAAGGACTGGGTGGGGGGAAGATTGCAGGAACTTATGAATTGGTTGGGAGTGAAGGGTGGTGAAGGGAAGAATAAGGACAGGGGAGGGAAGGGTCAGAATAGAGACTTGGGGGGGGGGGAGAGAAAGTGAAGAATGGGACTGAGAGTTGTGCAGGAGATGAATGTGAGGCAGGAATTGGGGAGGAGACTGGTGGGGAGACAGGGACTGGGAGGTGGGAGAGCAGGAGAAGAATAGGATATGAGGACGTCAGGGAGAGCATGGGAAGAATGGGACTTGGAGATTCTGGAAGAGCAGGGCATATGTTTTTCAATGATCAATTTGTGGCTAAAACATAACAAATTGACTTTAAACATGTCCAAGACTGAATTTCTTGATGTGTCTAGTCCACATTTCACAATTAAAGAAACTACCATCCATCTTAATAATTCTGTTTCAAATAAAAAACCAGGTGAAAAGCCTTGGTGTCTTATTAGACAGCTCCCTGTCTTTTAAGCCGCAAGTTAAGCAGGTCATTAAACAAGGTTTTTATAGATTACGAGTTCTTTCTGGCCTTAAAAAATTTCTGCATCCATCAGAATTTTGCACTGTTCTGCAGGCCTCCATATTTCCTATTACTGCAATAGCCTCTACATTGGTCTTCCCTTTTCCATTCAGTTATTGTTAAACTCAGCAGCACACCTCATCTCAGAAACATAGAAACATAGAAATGACAGCAGAAAAAGGCCAATCGGCCCATCCAGTCTGCCCAGCAAGCTCCCACACTTATTTTCCCATACTTATCAGTTTCATTATTTTCCCATACTTGTTTCATCAACCACCAAGTTCAGGGCCCTTGTTGATTCAAATTTCCTGCCATCCCCTGTCATTGATGCAGAGAGTAATGTTGAAGTTGCATCAAAGGTGAGCATAAGGCTTAATGGTTAGGAGTAGTAACTGCCGCATCAAGCAAGTTACCCCGATGCTTGGTTACCCAGACTGCACAGATCAATGCCTTGTTGGATGTTGTCTGAATGTAAAATCTGTTTTCCACATTTCCCCCTACCGTTGAAGCAAAGAGCAGTGCTGTATATGTATTCAAAGTGATGTATCAAGCTTAATTGGTTTAGGGTAGTAACCGCCGTAATAAGCAAGCTACCCCCACGCTTATTTGTTTACCCAGATTGTGAAGTTCAGTCCTTGTTGGTTGTTATCTGAAGGCAAATCCTCTTTTCCACATTTCCCCTTGCCGTTGAAGCAGAGAGCAATGTTGGAATTGCGAAAGCTTATTGAGTAAGGGTAGTAATCATCAGGTAGTAGCCTCCACTCCAGTACACCACCCCCATGGCTCTTCTCTTCATTCTCATCCTCTAGCCTTTACAGATACACAGTGTTTATCCCAGTAGCATGGAATAGACTTTGTTTTTGGGTACTTGCCATGTTCTTATGGCCTGGATAGGCCACTGTTGGAAACAGGATGCTGGGCTTGATGGACCTTTGGTCTGACCCAGTATGGCATGTTCTTATGTTCTTCACAGTTTTAATCTTCACCACTTCCTCCGGAAGGGCATTCTAGGCATCCACCACCCTCTCCGTGAAGAAATACTTCCTGATATTGGTTCTGAGTCTTCCTCCCTGGAGCTTCAAATCGTGACCCCTTGTTCTACTGATTTTTTTCCAACGGAAAAGGTTTGTTGTTGACCATGGATCATTAAAACCTTTCAAGTATCTGAAAATCTGTATCATATCACCCCTGCTCCTTCTCTCCTCCAGGGTGTACATATTTAGGTTCTTCAATCTCTCCTCATAAGTCATTTTATGAAGAACATCCATCTTTTTGGTCGCCCTTCTCTGGACCGCCTCCATCCTGTCTCTGTCCCTTTGGAGATTCGGTCTCCAAAACTGAACACAGTACTCCAGGTGAGGCCTCACCAAGGCCCTGTACAAGGGGTTCATCACTTCCTTTCTCTTACCAGATATTCCTCTCTCTATGCAGCCCAGCATTCTTCTGGCTTTAGCTATCGCCTTGTCACATTGTTTTGCCGACTTCAGATCATTAGATACTATCACCCCAAGATCTCTCTCCTGCTCCGTGCACATCAGCCCTTCACCCCCCTTCAAATACAGTTCTTTCGGATTTCCACATCCCATATGCATGACTCTGTACTTCTTGGCATTGAATCTCAGCTGCCATAACGTCTACCTCTCTTCAAGCTTCCTTAAATCCAGTCTCATTCTCTCCACTCCTTCCAGCATGTCCACTCTGTTGCAGATCTTAGTATCATCTGCAAAAAGACAGACCTTACCTTCTATGCCATCCACAATGTTGCTCGCAAAGATATTGAACAGGACCGGTCCCAACACCGATCCTTGCGGCACTCTACTTAACACCGCTCTCTCTTCAGAGTAAGTTCCATTTACCATCACACGTTGTCTTCTGTCCGTCAACCAGTTTGCAATCCAGGCCACCACCTCGGCACTCACGCCTAATCTTCTCATTTTATTCACAAGCCTCCTGTGTGGGACCGTATCAAAAGCTTTGCTGAAATCCAAGTAGATGACATTGATCTAATTCCCTAGTCACCCAATCAGAAAAAGTAAATCAGATTTGTCTGACAGGATCTTCCCCTGGTGAATCTATGCTGCCTCTGGTCCAGCAATTCTTCCAACTGTAGATGGTTCACTATTCTTTCTTTCAGCAGCAACTCCATTACTTTTCCTACCACTGAGGTGAGGCCAACTGGTCTGTAGTTTCCAGCCTCCTCTCTGCTCCCACTCTTGTGAAGCGAGACTACCACTGCTCTTCTCCAATCACTCGGTACCACTCCCGTTTCTAGGGATCTATTGAAAAGGTCATGCAGTGGACCTGCCAGCACATCTCTGAGCTCCCTCAGTATCCTGTGATGAATCTCATCAGGCTCCATCGCTTTGTCAACTTTTAGTTTTCCTAGCTCTTCCCATACATTCTCTTCTGTAAATGGAGTTACATCTACTCCACTCCCCTCCTAGCAATGGTCCTTCTCCAGGGTCCTCTTTAGTGAACACTGAACTGAAGTATTCGTTTAATATTTCTGCCATTTCTTCATCTCTCTCCACACATTGATCCTTTTCACCTTTCAATTTCACTATATCACTTTGGACTTTTCTCCTTTCTCTGATGTATCTGAAGGCTTGAAGCATTCTGATCATAGAACTCCCATTCTGATTGAACTATGCTGGGTGTCTATTTCTGAAAGAGTCAAATTTATACTTGGCGTGACCATTTATTAATTACTCAGTGGAGACTCCTGCCCATGGGAAAACGCAATTTTAAAATTTTATCAACTCTCTCAGTCTTTGCGCTCTTCTCAACGAGGTCTTTTAGATGTTCCATCTCCTAGAGTTGCATGCTTACACACCACGCATGAGTGCTCTTTCTCTGTAGCTGACCCAGAATTCTGGAATTCTCTTCCTTTTGAGATTTGACAGTGCGATTCAGTTAAAACCTGCAAGGCTCTCCTTAAAACATTTTTGTTTAAAATGTGTTATTTTTCATTTATGTTTTTACAGGTTTTTATCTCATGTTACTATTAATTTGTGTTTACCTTATAATGCATTTGTTTTAGTTTGTATTTACTTATTAATGATATATTATTAGTTTTGTTATTTATTATTATGTATTTTTATGTTCATTGCCTAGACCTTCATTGAGTTAGGCAATTCATAAATCTATTAAAATGTAAATGTAAATGGACTGAGGTAGAGAGCAGGGGAAGAACAGGGACTTGGGTACTGGAGGTCAGAGGGAAGAGCTGGAACTCTGAGTTGAGGGGCAGAGCAGGGACTTGAGGGGGGGAGGACAGGGGGGGACTTAGCCATTGGGTGACTATTGGTATTAGATTGGCTGGAGGTAGTGTGAGATAGGGGTAAGAGAAGGATGGGGAGGCATTGAATGATGTTGTGATTTCCCTGGAAGTCTGGAGAGAGGATGACAAATAGTACAAAGGGAATTGGGTACTGTGGAGGGGTGTGAGAGGAAAGGGATGTGTCTGTGAAGGAGGTGAGATAGGGTGGGAATGGGTCAGGGGAAGAGATAAAAGAGGGATAATGAGCTGGTATGGGGGAAGAGACAGAAGAATAGGCTGGAGGCCAGGGGGTAATCATTGACATGAGGAAATCTGTGACTGGAGAGGGGATGAGAGGCAGATGAAGGTAGATGAGAGTTGAGGTGAATACAGTGGGTGGAAGAAAATGGAAGACTAGAGAGTGGGTGAAAGATAGAAGGGGGAAAGGAGGCTGGGGAAGGAGTGAGAGATATAAGGGAATTGGAGGTCGGGGGAGGTGAGCAGGCCTAGATTTAAGTATAGGCAACTGCTTCTAGCTCCAAATTTTGATAGGTGCCAGAGCATTGCAGCTGCTGCTGGGCTTTATTGGGGCATGCTTCACAGCTGCTTACTTAAAGCAGTGTTATCCTGATCCTGCACGATGGCCACAGCAACCTAAAAGAAATTCAGCACAGGACATGCAGCTCACAGCTGCACGCTCAAGGCCCTGTCTCTCGCATGGGTTTCCATAGTAACAGGAAGTCTGTATGGGAGGAGGGTCAGAGCCTTGAGCAAATGGCTGTGGGGTGAGGTCCTGTGCTGAATTTCTTTTAGGTTGTTGTTGCTGCCACCATTGTGCAGGATCATGACAATATCACTTTAGGTAAATGGCTGGGAGTTCCCCCCCCCATATTTCAGGAGAGGAGAAGGAAGGGGTTCCTGCCACCCCCTTCCCTGCCCCTGTTGCCTATGGATACTGGCAATGCAAATCTGTCCCTGGAGGTGAGATTGGAAGATGGAAAGGTAGAAAGTAGGTGAGAGCTGAAAAGAGAGAGGACTGAAGGGTAGATAGTAGGAGAAAAGAAGTGAAACTTAACTTTGAGTGGTGTTAGTGATCTCCCCGCCAGGAGGGCAGAGCTAACAATCTGTTACGCTTTACTCCTCAAGAAGGGAGGAGTTAGCAAGCTGTTGTTGATCACACCGCCAGGAGGGCGGAGTTAGCAATCTGTTAGACTCTGTAGGCAGAGTTAGCAATCTGTTAGAGTTTCTGCTAGGAGTTGGCAGTCTGTTAGGGTATGCTCCTCCCAAGGGAAGGAGCTTGCAATCCTGTTGAGCTTTGCTCCCCAGAGGAGAGGAGCTAGCAATCTGTTAGCAACTCCGCTAGGGTTAGCAATCTGTTATAGGTTAGGACTGCAGAGTAGCAATCTGTTGTAGGAGCTGTTATGGAGTTGCCCCCCAGAGGGGAGAGGACAGCAACAGTTGAGAGTTGACTGCAAGGTAGCAGTATGTTGTACTCAGCTCTTGAAGAGTGAGAGATGAACACTCTAATATAGAATGGTGAATCCTTGGGCTGATGGCAGATGACAGCGTCCCCAGGAGGACATCATGAGAGGGACCACCGACTAGGCTGGAGTATGGAGACAGACACAGACAGTTCTTTATTAGACAGGTAGTAGAACCACCAGAGGTGGCAGTAGTGAGCTGATGTGCCCGGCAGGGCTGAAGTCCTTCAGATCCTCGAACTGCTATCTCCGGGTTTTGCTGAGCTGTAGAGAGAGACTCATAGATAAGTGAGTAGACAGGGTATGCTGGATACATAACCAGAAGCAGATGATACACTCACATAGATTAATAAGAAGGCTCAGTAGCTGGAGAGAGTTAAGCCCTTGAGGAGCGAGTACCTGGTTCCAGGGACAGCTCTGAGAGAGCATTGGTGACTATGGTTTCTAGGCAATAGAGAATAGTTAGTATATTCAGGAACAGGAGCCTCTATGCGAGTACTGGTTCCTAGATGCAAACTGAAATAAGAATTCACGATATCTGTATATGAAATAACTTCTGAAATAGAAGAGAGTCTTCGAAGGGTTTTAGGAACATGGCCCCCGAGGAGCGAGTACCGGTTCCTATCTGCAATCTGTAATAACTCATGATCTCCGTACCTGCAATAGCATCTTAGACAGAAGAGAATCTTCAGAGTTCTAGGAACATGGGCCCTCGAGGAGTGAGTACCGGTTCCTATATGAAAACTGAAATAGAAACTCACAATGTTCACGTCTGCGATCGCTTCCAGGCAATAGGGAGTCTTCTGAGCGTTCAGGGACGTAGGCCCTTGAGGAGCGAGTACCGGATCCCGTATTAGCAATCTGAAAACAAGAGGAGAGAGCGGGGCCCCCGAGGAGTGGGTACCCCTGGTATGTTCGAAGAGGCAGAGCCCCGGAGAATGAAGCGGGTCGAGAAGATCCCCGCAATCAATCCCTTGCTAACTTGTTTCGTAAGTGTAAGCAAAGACCTTTTATGTTGGAAGTGGATGATGTCACTACGGGGGGACGCCCCAGAGGTTTGTGCCCTTGCTGGTACAAACTTCGGAGCGCACGCGCGCACCCAACGTCATCAGGAGCATGGCAGATCCGCAGCGTCAGGCCGACCCGGGGACTCCGGGAAGAAATGGCGAGGAGAAGCTGCGGCAGCAACTGTCCATCAGACCCGAAGGGATTCACCTCAGAGGTAAAGAGGGTGGAGCGAGGGCAAGAACAGGCACGAACGCAACAAGTGGCTAGAAAGACAGGGAAAAAAGACATGGAAATTGGGGAAAATCAATGTTTGAGACAGATATAGGGAAGGAAGGAGGAAAGACAGGGGGGAGAATAAATGGAAAATGGAAAGGAGACCCTGGAAAAGAACTTTGGAGAAGACAAAAAAAAAATGATCAGGACCAAAATAAAATGCCCAGACAACAAGGAAGAAAATATTATAGTTTTATTTTGTAGAATTAGAGTATGTCAGCTTTGGGAATGTGTATTTCTTATATTGTTGCATTTTGCTCAGTACAACAGGAAATGCATTTATGTTTTTTCCTCTGGTGTTGCACTACATGCAGAATCTGACTTCTCAGGGTTTCCATTTAAATTTTTGTCTGCATGTTTCAGCTTTTAATTTGTGGTCTCTTATTTTGTATTAAGTAATGATTGGTCTGTATTCTGCATGTATGTCTGAGGTGAGGAGTTCTCCTAGAATTTATTGTCTGGGTAGGGATCTAGAACAGTTTGGCTTATTTTGATTTTTTTTTCCAATTTGAAAGGTATTGAGGGGTAGATTTTAAAAGATGTGTGCGCGGTTCCCGGCATGCGCACATGGATGTACCGATTTTATAACATGCCCATCGCTGCGCACTTGTTATAAAATATGATAACCATGCACACATGCGCACCCTATTTTATATCAGCACGTGCATGTGCGTCAGGTCGCAACTCGTGCGTGCAAGGTGGGGGGAATTTTCTCAAAAAACATGCAACGAAGTGATCGGGCCTGCCCCAGTTCCCTCCCAGTCTGCTCCAGTTAAGAAGAGGACTGGGAGAGAACTTTCCTAGCTCCTTACCTACTTTTCCTCCCTTTTTCTGATCTCTAAACTTACCCTAGCTACCTTCATTTTTCATGTTGCTGAACTTAACCGCTCCTCTGAGCAAGAGTAAGTTCCATGCGCTGGCCGGCTGGTGGTGCGCGCTTCCCCAGGACAGGGCCTAATGGCTGCTGTCCCACCCAGACCCCGCCCCGGCCTGCCCCTTTGACAGATCATGGCGCTTCCGCGCGTACTGCGCTAGGCATTTAAAATTTAGCTGTGATGTTTTATGGCCTACAGTAATATTTGCATACTGCCCGTTCCCAGATACGGTTGCTGTCATTTGTCCAGGGAGATAGCACTCTTATGGTATGACAAAGTTGCTGCATTAGTTCCGAGAGTCTTTTTTGCAGGGTTTTTGTGTTGTAGTGTTGTGGAGGAAGGGATTCCATTTTGGTGTTCCTGGATCTGCCTGCAGCATTCGATATAGTGGATTATCAATCGCTGTTGTTGAGACTTAAGGAGTTTGGGGTGGGAAGGATAGTCTGGAATGGAGACCAGGACACAAACTATCTGTTGGGATAAAAGCCTGGCAAATCTTATTGCAGTGAAATGGGGTTACTCCGGGGATCATTACTCTTGCCCCTGCTTTTTAATGTTTATCTGAGTCCCTTTATTTCTACAGGGTGTTTCAAAAAGATGGACCTGGTTTGAAATTTCTATATCTCTTAGGGCCATCATTTTGAAACATCTTGTATTATCAAGGAGTTTAAAGTTGATTGTCATCCTTATGCAGATGATGTTCACTTGTGGTTTAACAGTGGCAGGGAGTCAAGATTTGGCTGTGACCAATTTAAATTGTTGTTTAGCAGCTGTAGCTGCTTGGTTGAAATCAAACATTGAAAAATCTGAGATGCTCATGTTAAGCAGGCAGAAGAGGGAGTTAGAGGTTACTACCCAAGGCTGTGGTTAAAAATTTGGGAGTCTATTTAGACACTATATTATGTATGTGTGAGCAAATCAGTGTAGACGTGCGCACAAGGTGGGGTAGGTTTGCCAGTCTTTGGATGATCTGGCATTTACATCCATTTTTAAGTATGCAGGACTTGGCAACTATGGTTTAATCCTCAGTCACTAGTTGGCTTGACTATGGTAAAATATTTTATCAGGGTTTACCAAAAGAGATATCAAACATTTACAGATGTTATAAATTACTGTTGCAAAGCAATTGCTTGGAAAAAAAAAGTGGTCTAACCAGAGTGTCCAGACAGGTGCAAAATGGCCACCAGCAGGAAATATAGGCCACATAGCTAAGAGGTCTGAACAGATAGTCCAAGGTGCCCATTGAGGCCCTCTGCTGGCAGGAGATAAGAACTATCCATTGGAGCACATAATGTCCATGCCTCATGAAACCTTTTAATCTTTGCAATCGCAAATTTTTCTAAATAATTTCCTCAGTCTATCATAGTTTCCATTTCTAAAGTTAGATGCTCTTAAAAGGGCTGGGCTTGCTTTGAAGAGAGGCTGCTTTGTGGTGAAAGATAAATAGTTAAAAAAAACTAATTTACTGCATAATTACATGACATGGAAATTTTATGTAGATAATTAGGCATGCTATTAATGTACTTTTGTTAACTGATGCTAAATAATATGTTTGGTAGTCAACAAAGGAAGGTCAGACTTCAGATATTTGGCCAAAGGAATAATTGGGATTAGCAGTCATCGATGGCTAGCATCTGTCAGCTATAATAGAAATACAATTGCTTCTGAGAACTTGCTTTAACAAATTCCTCCTTGTATACCTTTGGTTTGGGACTGCCTTCTTGCAGTTCCAAGATTAAATGGGTGACCTGTGAGATGAGTCAAGTAAACATCCAGAATAAAGTTTCCAGGTGCTAATTTATCTAAAGGTTAAGAAGTATGTGGACCATGGTGAAAACTGAACTGACAGTGTAATTAATCATTCCTTTGTACTTGCCACATATTGGGACCTTTACTATCCATGCAGTGGGGGGTCACAAAACTTCTGTGTGAACAGTACATATGTATGTGAAATCCTATAGAAGGGACATGAAAAATAATACAAGAATTATTTTCTACATCTGCCTGTATCATTTTGTGGATTGTGCATGTGCTGTGTTATTTGTATTAATTCTGTTCACCACTTCTGTTCACTGTGCGTTACATCCACAATGGCATATGTGGAAGGGACAGGGATTAATTTTAAAGTGGCTACGAAGCATGCTGTAATGCAGCTCAGTAGGGCACTAAAAGGTAATAATTCGGTTGAGTAAAATAGTGTGAGTCTATCATATAGGATTGCACTGTAGTAATTAGTGTAACCCCAGTGGGTCAAAGGAAGTTTGTATTTTAACTGATTTTCAGCAGGTTTTCAGGAACGTGAGAAGAATTCCCTGGGTGCTGGCAGCCTTTTACAAAGCTCCAAAGGCTTAAGTATCTTATGTTCAACTAATAATCCCGTGTGACAGTGCCGCCTCTCCCTATCCCCCACCCCCGACCGCAAGTCAGAAGAAAACAGAGTTTTCACCAGGATGTGCATTTCACTATGCAAGCTAGCACTTTCATATGAACAATACAAAATAAAGACTTAAAATACGAAAGTACAAACGTTTAATAACTGTTTACTCTCCTTAACTCAGGCTCAGCTGACAGGTCCACTCACGAGTGGCTAAGCAGTTCCTTAGTTTAGATGCAGTTTCAGAGTTTATCTCTTGTCTTTAATTCCAACAGCTCTTGATATCTTTAACTGGGCCATAGTAGATGGTGGCAGATAAAGACCATGCATCCCATCTAGTTGGCGCAGTCAGAGTACTTCTTTCAACTTTCTCAGCAGCTCCACTTCTCTGAGAGATTACTACTGGCTACTGCTTTGAGAGGGACAGTTTGCAAATAATCTTTACCCACTGACTTTGTACAAGTTTTCAAGGAAAAAGTATGAACTTACTTTTGCTTTGAAATTTGCTGCAGGTACTAAGTACATGTGGGCATTTTTAACCGCTATTTTATGTGGGTATTTTTTTACAGAAAGCAATACAGGTAGTTTGAAAATTCAATCTACACAAACACTTTTCCTCCCAGAGCCTAAACACATCCCTGGGAGTGTGTTCTCTAAATGTGGCGAAATGTGCTTTCATTGCAGCATACTTTTATCCTCCTTGATGGATGGCAATTTACTCATGTAAGTTAGGGGTATGCAAGGGTAAAACATTTGTTTCATTTTTTGTTTCGTTGTCAGGGGTTTTTTCCCCCATGAATTTCATTTAATTTAATGTTTAATTAGTTTCTTTAGATTTAAAAAAAATGAATCAAACAATAGAAAAACAAAATCCCCAAAATCAAACAAACAAAAAAGAAACGGGGCCTCCAATGCTCCTGTCCTTACCACTCCTCCCACCCAGAAAAATGCCGGAGCCAAGATCCACCCCGGCCCCCACTTACCTGGTCTTGGGGGGGGGGGGACGACTCCGCTGGCGAGGCTTAGGCCCAGGCCAAAGCCTCAGCCTTGTATAGGCCTAGACCATGGTAGATCAGCGTGACTTCGGCCTAGGCCCTACGCAAAGCTGAGGCTTGAAGGCCTGGTCCAGATGCCTTTGCCAGGTCCTCAGTCTTGGTCAATTACCACCTCCTGGGCCTCAGCCTAGGCCAGAGTCTGGGCCCAGACCTGACTCCTGTGTCCGATCTGGAGGTTGAGTCCTGATGCTTGGGCCTTGACCTAGGATTGGTCAGTAGTAGGGATGTCCATTCGGGTCAGGCCCAGTCCAGGAGGTTGGAGCCCAGCCCTCAGTGTTTTCAGTCTTCTGTCTTCTTTTCTTCTGTCCTCTTCTTGAAATGATGCCGCCTACTGGGGATGCACCGGAGTAAATTAATTCTGATGCATCCTCCTCAGCAGATTGTATCATTTTGCTATATGGCTTGCTGTTAATTTACTCCGGTGCATCCCCAGCAGACGGCATCATTTCAAGAAGAAGACATAAGAAAGAAGACCAAAGACAGAAGACTCCGAAGCTTAGGCTCCAACTCCAGGCCTGGATCTGACCCTGGGCTGAGGCCCAGGTATTGGGACCCGGCCTGGGCCTGGGTCGGGCCCCAGCATCAGGCCTGGATCCAAACCTTGGCCTAGGCTGAAGCCCAGGTGTTAGGATCCAGCCTTTGGGCCTGGCCCCAGCATCAAGCCTGGGCCGGGTCTCTGGCCTGTGCTGAGGCCCAGGCATTGAGACCTGGCCTCCGAACAAGCCCTGGCATCAGACCTGGGCCTGGATGTGGTGATGGGTCTCTGATGGATCAGATAAGTGAGTGTCGGGAAATTTCCTGACCCCAGCAGTTCAATTAGCTGTCGTACAGCAAAATGGTTCCCTCCACTGGGGAGGATGCACTGGAGTTAATTTACTCCAGAATGTCCCCCAGAAGAAGACAGAAGAAAGAAGACTCCAAAGCCTGAGTTCTGGCCTCTGGGCCTGGGTCTGACTCTGGGCTGAGGCCCTGACTTTGGGACCTGGCCACCAGACCAAGCCCCTGTGTCAGCCAGGGCCCAGATATTGATGCCCAGCCTCCGGGCCAGGGCTCAGCTTCAGGCCTGAGCCTGGGCTGAGGCCCCGGCATTGGGACCTGGCTCCAGGCCTTGCCCTAAGCAGAGGCCCAGGTGTTGGGACACAGCCTGGGCCTGAGCTCTGGCTGAGACTAAGGCCTAGGTATTGGCATCTGGTCTCCAGGTCAGACTCTGGCCTTGGGCCTGAGCCTGGCCCTGGTGTTAGATCTCTGATGGATCAGGTAAGTGAATGCTGGGAAATTTCCTAACCACGACAGTTCGATTATTATTTGTCACTATACGAGCATTTATTATTATTTTATTACCTTACGTTGTTAATGACTATTCTGCAGTTTAACCCTTCCTTCTCCTCTCTATCCTTTCATCCCCTAGCCCTCGCCCTTGTTTGATGTATTTCTTTTCCTTTCTCTAGTTACAATGTGAACCGGCATGATGTACCCACTAATGCCGGTATAAAAAAGTTTTTAAATAAATAAATAAAATGAGCTGTTGTACATCAAAATGGCGCCCTTCACTGGAGAGGATGCATTAGAGTTAATTTATTCCAATGCATTCCCAGTGGATGCCGTCATTTTGTAATAGAGGTATTAAGATAAATAAATAAAATAATTATTTACCTGGGGCTGGAGCAGGGCTTTAAAGGTAGGTTGCTGTTGCCGTTGCTGTTTGTTTTGGGGCCCAGGGTTTGTTTTGTGGCCATTAATGTTTCTCTTTGCTGCTGCACTAGAAAAAAAAATGAGAGGGAGCTGCGATTGCCTTTGTGCAGACCGAGGCATGGGGTCCTTTTGTTTTTTGTCGTTGCCTCCCTAGCTGCTTGGGAGGCCTGCGTGAAGCAGGTTGCTCTGAGCGGGAGAGGCCCGATATTGAACTGGCATGACACAGTCATTCAGGGCTTGTTTCTACCACACCGGGTCCTGCTCCTGCTACTGTCACTGAGCAAAGATGAAGAGAAAGGTGTGGGAGGATTAGCCAGCCAGGTGTGTACAATCGCCCTCGCTGCCAGCGGCATCCTTCTCCCGTGCCAAGCTGCATTGCTACTGCCTGCACCGCCCGATCCTCTTCCCAGTCCTGAGCCTATGCTACTACTGCTGCTGCCGCCACCACCACTAACTTTGCCGTGATCGGGCAGGTGCCTGATTTATTTTTTATTCTCTGCTGCCGTGATTCTTTAAAAAAATAAAAATATATATTTTTTTAAAAATGGGAAATTGACAACAGGGCTTTGGAAAGGCCCCGATTTTACAGTTAAATGGAACAGGCTGCTACACTGACATCAGAATTGACCTCAGCGGAGCACTCATTGCTCTGAGGGGCGGGGGGGGGGGGGGGGGGATCTAATTTAACATAAAATAAAAATAAATAAGAATTTGAGAAAAATGGCAAGTGTGGTCAAGAGACCACGTGGGGGACCGCACACACTGATCTCCAGAAGAGTTTTAAAGGGACATCTGGACCCATTTAGTAAGATCATTAATTAAGAGATGAAATTGCCTAAAATTTCCCAAAACTTTGGGAAAGTTTAATTTTGTGTGACAGAAGAGATTGTCAGGGCCCCCATTCTAGATAAAATTTAGAGAGCGGAATTTGAAAATTTTAAATTAAAATAATAAATATTTATTATTAGCTGTAGAATGAATTTAAAAACTAAAAATGGCTATGATTAATGAAAAGAAGGGAGATATTGGAAGTTTATAACTAAAATAAAATTAATAAATTAAAACCAATGTTATCATCTGGACTCCCCAAAAACTAGTGAGCTGATCCGAATATCCCAAAATAAGCTAGGGCTACTATGGTGACCAGAAGAATTCTACAGCCATATTCAGGGAGTACATACCTTTGGCTTCCCTAGTGACCAGTAAATTGGTCAATGGAACACCACTAGAACCAGTCAAAGCACAAAGGTGACCTTAAAAATTAAATAGTATTAAAGGATGAATGAAAGATAAGAAAATTCTTAACAATTTTTGTAATAAACATAGGATAATAAAAAAGCAGACTAACACCTACTTAGTGAATATCATTCAGTCTAATAAAACGATAACACTGAGTGACATCACTGAGTATTGATTTAGGGAATACTGAAAAGAAAAGAGCAGTTTAGAATTCAGGGAGTCCAGAGGCTATAGTTGAATGGAACAGAAGCACTGTCTCAGTACTCTGTCATAGGGACCTCCATAAAGTAAAAAAATAAATACAGAAAGTAATAGAATACACATTTTAGGAATGAATGAGTGATATGAATGTGTTAGTTTAAATACTGAATCCAAGCAAAGTAATGCGAAAGCTTGAGTTGAGTTAAAAATAATATGCAAGCTGTCACGCGGCATTTATAAACAGCTTTAATAAATTAAAGAGTGTCTGAAAAGATAAAGTGAGTGACAATATTAAAAAAATATATTCGGTAAAAAAACAAAATGCCAAGAATATAGAGTCACGCTTTGTACACTGTCGCTATACTCTCAGCATTCAGAGTGTTGTCCCTGAATCAGCAAAACCCTGTTGGTGAGAAGTTGCTGAAGCAAATAAGAAAGAGAGAACACTTCTGCCTTGCTGGAGTCTAGATGCCATAGAGAGTACTCGAATTTAGAAATATAGAGGTAGATCTTCAAAACATACGTGCGTGCGAACAAAAGTGCCGGGGGACTCGGGACCGCCCTCCTGGCCCGCCCTCCTGGCCCGCCCCCGAACCGTCGCCACGCCTCCGGACCCACCCCGGCCCGCCCCCTGCCCCCGGACACGGCCCTCAGGCACGCCCCCTCCCGCCCCTTTTACGAAGCCCTGGGACTTACGCGCGCAGGGCACTCGCGCGCCGGCAGCCTATGCAAAATAAATAAATCTAAATAAATAAATAAAATCTACCCCATAACATTTATAAAGAGTACATGAGGAAAGGCTGGCAAAGACATTTCCTGTTCTTTTTCTATAGATAGGGCACTATTGATTATCACTTTTTTTACAAAATAGTCTCAGTTAAACAATAAGCCAACGAGGACAAACACCTAAGGTATACATTATACATTAGTTGGCAGAAGATGGTCGGTGATGGGAGTTAGTTTTTCTTTGTTGTGTTATTTAAAGATAGGTAATAGGGAGAAGACAGCAGACAGAAGACAAGAAGAAATAAAGAAGAAAAATAGAACTGGAACAACACTGCAATAAGTATGTGCACACACAGACATCATTCACAAAAACAATAACAATAATAAAGATTGAGAGAAGAAAAGAATAAAAAAATTGCACAGAAATAAACTGACAACAGAAAAGGAAAAGACAGATAACAAGGAATTTGCTTCTATTTACCTGCAGGTCCGGAACGCTAGGCCTTGCGTTGTTTTTTTTTAAGCATCTGAAATACACAAGAGAAAACCCCCCCACAAGGACTCAATTCGTAAGGAAAATATTATTATAGAGTCAATACAGTACAGCTTTGTGTGCTTTTTATTTTAAATTTAAGTTGTAAAGATACTTATCTGAGGATTTTGTGAGATTGTTGAAAATTTAATATAAGCTCTGAATCTATAATAGAGTTAGAAATAACAATAGATTTCAATAATTTGCCTTAAAATGGTCTGAATGAAAGCAAAAGTTGTGTTTTAAATAGTAAAGTATCTATAAAAGAAAGAAAGGTAATTCCTTATAATTTTTTTATTTTATTAACCCTGCTTTTCCCCTCTACCTCCGAGGGATTGTTCAGGTGGAATTTTGTTTCCATTAGTCCTGGTAAGGTGCCCCAAAAGAAAAGAGGGTATTCCTCTTAGCCACCTCACTTGCAAAAGAGACTTTCTTTAAGAGACATCTTAAAAATGAAACCCCCTGGCCCCGTGAAGGGGGTGAAAGGCTCATTGCAAGAGGGAGAGTAGAAGTTTGAAGACAAAAAAAAAGAAAGAAGACGAAGGAAGAGAATATTTGAGGCATGGGATCCAGTCTTCTGGCCTGGGTCTGACCCTGGGCTGAGGACCCAACATTGGGTCTGGACTCGGGCATTGGTCTAGGCTGAGGTCCAGGTGTTGGAAACTGATCTCAAGCCTTGGCCTGGTCACTGCCATGTATCTTTGACAGAAAAGGTAAATGGGAGCAGGGGCGGATTGTGGGAAAATAGTGGCCCGGGGGAATTTTTCTCCATACTGGCACATGGGTACCCAATTACATATACAATATAATTTACATATATATGTACACACCCCTATATTTCGGCATGGTCCTCCCGTATCAACACAGTACTATTTGCCAAAACTCAAAGAATAACACCTATGAAAAAGAATACCACAAATATTACACCAGAATCTAAAATATCAATACACCTCCTATCAAGAAAACAGAACAGGCCAAGCTACTACAGATCCCTACAGAGAAACCACATGGTAAAAGAATGCTTCATCTCAGTCTTTGCATGCAGAACACAAACTCTCACCAAATACAGAATAAAGCCACATAAAGTATAAATAGAAATGTACAGACAAAAACTAAACTGTAAAACGTATCATGCCAGACTCTATACAGTGCAACAATGGAAAAACAAAAATGTCACCATTCCTTATGAAACAATCAATAAAATCAAGATATATAAATCATGAATCATAATTATAAAATCATACTAATAAAATAATTTCAGAACAGCTGATGAATAGAATATCCAATAATTAAAGACTCAAGCAAATTTTGAAACCTTTACCAAACACCAATAAAATATTTCAAACAGCAGACACATCACATACTACCTAATAATTAAAATGGTAGTCAATCAAGAAAAATGAACTTAAAAAGCCACCTTTACTTACCCTCTCCAGCAGTTCTCCTACTCCTTTCCCTTGCAGGCCACACCAGAAGCAGCAGTAGCTGCTGAAGCTGTCCTCATGGTCCTCTTCCTTAGGGACCATAACCAGTCTCTTCTCTCTCTCTCGCACACACACACCAGTCATACCCTCAAGACCAGTTTCTGTCTCTCACATACCAATCATCTCCCCAACCAGTCTCTCTCTCTCTCTCTCTCTCTCTCTCGCTCTCACACACACACACACACACACACACACACACCAGTCATCTCCCTGATCAGTCTCACACATACACACGTCACCTCTCTGGCCAGTCTCTCTCAATCACACAATGCTCTTGCTCCCTCTTACACACAGGATTTCAATCTCACACATGTTCTATCTCACTTACAAACAGGCTCAATCACACACATGTCCTCTCTCTCTCATAGCCACAAGCCAGCCAAAAACATGCTCCATCTCTCTCTTGCACACACACAAGCACCCTCCCTGACTCACATATACACCACACACATACAGAAGCACCTTCCCTGCCTCACACAGAAGCACCATTCCTTTCTCACGTACACACAAACACACACAGAAGCACCATTCCTTTCTCACACACACACACACACACACACACACACACAGAAGCACCATTCCTTTCTCACATGGTAAGTCCGGTGCCATCTTTAAAGATGGCGCCGGCCATCCAGTGCTCCTACCATGTGACAGGGGCCGGCCAATGGCACGGATACCCTGTCACATGGTAAGGTCAAAGGGGCATTGGCGCCATTTTTTTTTTTTAGAACAGCTGATGCATGGGAACGGGAAATCTCTCCCCGAGGCCCCCCTGGATCTCTCCTCTCCCCGAGGCCCCCCTAGATCTCTCCCTGAGGTCCCCCGAGGCCCCCCTGGACCACCAGGTAATTTTAAAAGGTTTTGGGGGGGTCGATTTAAAGGGTCGAGTGGGTTTTTTTTTTTTTAGCTGCGTGGGCCTCCCTAAAAAAAAAAGGGTCGGGAGGGTGGGGGAGGCTAAGGGGGGTCGATTTAAAGGGTCGGGTGGGTTTTTTTTTTTTATCGGGTCATCGGCGCCATTTTAATTAGTAGCAGCCAAAATGGCGCCGATGGTCCGAGAGCGGGAGATCGCGCCGGGACCCCCCCCCCCCCCACTGGACCACCAGGTAACTTAACATTTTGGGGGGGTTCGGGAGGGTGGGGGAGGGTAAGGAATTGGTTTTAAAGGTTCAGGGTGGGTTTAGGGGTTGTTTTGGTGTGCCGGTTTTCCTGCCCTCCCCCAAATAATTCCTGTGCCCTATTTAACGATACAATACAAATGCCCCTGACAATAAATTGGGGGCATTTGTATTGTATCGTGCACTCTAATGATTTAGAACGATTTTAAAATTATCTGACGATAATTTTAATCATTCAAAAACGATTCACATCCCTACATTTAGATCAGTGAAGTAACACAGTGATTTATAACATTTAAATTAGGATTTGTAAATATATATACATTGCACCAGGAAAATGGTCAGACTGAGTGAAACAATTGTACTTTTCAGTGCTCATGCTCACCCTAATCTAAAATGCTTGTCTACTGCAATATGTTTTAAATATACTTACTTCCTAACAGAATGTTTTTGGTACATTAAGCTATGGTGGCTCCTGGGCTGGAAGGAGCTGTAAATTAGTTCTATGTGTAGCCAAATTATTTGTTGCCCAAGACACGTTCATTTTGGCAGTCATTTTATTTTCAACAAGGAAAACACAGTAGAAATATTTGAATCAGTAAATTAGGATGGTGTAAGTATGTTTTTGTTTTGGCCTGGGCATCAACAGCTCTTTTTATTTATAAAATGCAATATTGAACGAGCGTGCCAGCACAACAGAACTTAATTTCACAAATGAAAGCAGCAAAGGGGAAACTGATTGCTACAATCTGAAACAACTCCGTCCATGCTGCCAAGTTCTGAATATATTTTCAAATGACTGAAAGAGTGAGGAGGTTTAGATTCCACTGTAAGGTTGTATGATAGCTGAGTGATCTAAGAACCATATGGATTCTGGAGAAAGCTGGTACTTTTTAGCAGCTTGTGATAATTTATTTGGGGCCTGATATTCAACCATATCCAGCTAAGTAACCTAGCTGGATATAACATATCCTGCTAAGTTACAAGGGATATTCAACGGCATGGCTACTTAGCTGGATAAGTTATATCTGACTAAGTTAGACCAGTTCTATGGCTAGTCTAACTTTTCTGATTAACTTAACTGGATAAGAGTGAATATCACTACTTATACAGTTAAGTTAACTGGATAAGTAGCACCGCCTTGATCCACCTAATGCCC
The DNA here is from genome assembly GCF_901001135.1 of Rhinatrema bivittatum. Lineage (NCBI taxonomy): Eukaryota > Metazoa > Chordata > Amphibia > Gymnophiona > Rhinatrematidae > Rhinatrema > Rhinatrema bivittatum. Next base: position 399,212,359 of record NC_042618.1, on the reverse strand, counting down.
TCCCACTTTTTATGCAGTTAAAAAATAGCTGGATAAGTTATATCTGACTAATTTAGACCAGTTCTATGGCTGGTCTAACTTTTCTGACTAACTTAACTGGATAAGAGTGAATGTCACTACTTATACAGTTAAGTTAACTGGATAAGTAGCACCGCCTTGATCCACCCAATGCCCTCCCACTTTTTATGCAGTTAAAAAATAGCTGGATAAGTTAATTATTTGGCTATATAGTGGCCGCTGAATATACCCTGATATTCAGTGGCCCATTAGATAACTGGATAAGTCCTACTTATCAAGCTATTGAATGCTGAACACGCTTTGAATATGCAGCCCATGATGTCCAGTAAAATGTATCCAAAGATGTGATCTTAACTGAGTTTTTAAAACCAGCACCTAGATTTCACTTTCATATCTGAGTGTTTCATAGATAAATTTGTAGTTATTCTCTAATCCAGTGATTCCCAAATCTATCCTGGGAGTCCCCCAGCCAGTTGGGTTCTCAGGATATCAGGCATGAGAGAGATTTGTATATACCTCCTCCATTGCATGCACATATATCTCATGCATATTCATGGCATCTATCCTGGAAATCCAACTGGATGCTGTTCCCCCAGGATAGGTTTGGGATCCACTGCTGTAGCCTTATATTTTTGAATTTCTAAGGAAAAAAATTAAATACATCTTCAATTGACACCTAGTTTGATGACTGAACCCAAATGAAGCTTGAATCATGCATTAGCTTTATCTAGCTTGTTCAGATCTATAAAGAATAACATTGCAAACTGCCCCACTCACATGGGTAATAGACTTCTGTTCTGACCCATCTCTCTGGCATCTGGCATGCTAAAGATATTAGGCTTGGTACTTACTGAATTAAACAGAAGATGTTTTATCGTGATCGCATGCTGCATCATTACCATTCTTATCTAATGGCAGTAAATGCCACCAATCTCTCTTTTCATAATAGAGTTGTGTCAGTTTTGAAAAGAAAGCCATTGAATTGCCTAGACAGAACAGATGTGAAGAAATTACAGACTGGTTTGCCAAGCATTTTGAATTAACACTGCTGGTCAGCTGTTCATCTCACACAGATGACAGCAAGCTAATCATCATGGAAGAGCAAATCAATCAGTATTCACATTTCATATAGTTAGCAAAGCCATAAGAAACCCTTTGATAGATATATAGAGTATACATTTTGACCTACTTGATATACAGTGCTAGATGCTGGAGTGCAAACAAGACAAGTAATGGCTCTTTGACAGCTTGGATAATAATCATTCTGATGGCTGCATTTGAATTCACTATTATCTTACAATCTGTATGGTCAGGCTCCCATTTTATTGGGGCATCAAGGGTTTGCAAGGTTCACTTGCTGATAAAGACAAAATCTATTTCTGAAATATTCTTTGGAAATAAAAGTCAGTGTATATTCTCTCTGCATAACAAATTAAGATGCATTATAGGGTAAATAGAGGCATTCCGGGGAGATGTTTCATGGGGATGTTTTAGATGTGTGCACATATCTTAAATTTTCCAAAGGTATGGGCATAGACATCATGCCACTAATGCATCTAACTTTACATCCCCATTTTACTTCACCTGTAGAACAACTCATATTTCAAACTCACTGTATGCAAGTACCTTATGTTTGAAAATCACCTTGTTCTGTGTCAGTTTACCAGTACCAGTAGGCACATAACTTAGTCACTTTGCTGAAAATGTGCCTGTATATTTTTAAAACCACAGTATAAGACAAGATTATTCAAAACATCACTTTTTAACTCCCATCACATTTCATCCTTAACCACCTGTACCAGTGATGGTGAACTCCAGTCCTCGAGTGCCACAAACAGGCCAGGTTTTCAGGATATCCACAATGAATATGCATGAGATAGATTTGCATACAATGGCAGCAGTGCATGCAAATTTTTCTCATGCATATTCATTGTAGATATCCTGAAAACCTGGTCTGTTCGTGGCACTCGAGGTCTGGAGTTCGCCATCACTGACCTATACCATCAAGCTGCCTCCATCCCGTCGCAGCTCACTTACCTGGGGCATGGGGGGTATGGCTCCCCCCCCCCCAATGATGGCGCTGGCATCATGTGATCATGCTCTCTGGGGGTGCCTTCTCTGAAGGGGCCACACTGCTCATTGATACTGTTCCTACTAGTTGGTCCAGCATCAGGCGTGGTGACATCATCATAACGTGCCCTGACGCTGGACCACCAGATTGGACCAGAGGAGCGGCGCAATGACGTTGCTGTGTGGGCAGGCCAGCGGGGAATTAAAAACCCGCCGGCTTCATTGTTCAGCCTCTTCTTCCTAGGCCCGATGCAGTGCGATTTGAGGTTTGTTAACTAGAATAAATTGTTAGCAGTTTTTTGTTCATTTGTTATTCTGTCACGCCAGTGGCGACCGAGTCCAGGAGAGGCTATTGAAATGTGGGAGGCAATAAAATGGATCAGTAAGGTACTGGTGAAGAAGAGGGGGCTTGGTGCCATCTCACAGCGTTTGGCCATAGACGGTGAATGTCAGGCCCAGGGATTGCACCTTGATGGGCTGATGGCCAGGCATACCTGGAAGGGGCTCCGGTGGGGCCTGCTGTCTGGTGGCCTGCTCAGGACCCCACTGGCGAGGGCAGTCACAATGCCTGTTGGTGCTCACAGGGAGTAAGACCCCTCAGTTCTGCTTGGACGGAGAGAATTGGGGCTATTGGCATCTGCCCAATGGTTAAGAGTAGGCAGTGGTGATAACACTCGGCACCTAAATTAGACTCCCCTGTTAGGGTCCACTAATAAATGGCTGCAGCCATTTCATCCAAGTTATGTTTCATGTTTTCCTTGTGTGTGTAATGTCGGGGCATCTATCCAGGACGATGGGGGTGGGAGAAGAAACATGGGTGTTCGGACTGCCCGGTTAATTATGGAGGGATTGTTTTTTAAGGGATTTCATTTTATAGAGGGTTAAGGTGAGATGGATGGATGGCAAAGGGTTTTTGGGTGTGATGAGATTTAAGGCTGAGGAATTTATGGGCATAGAGGGTTAGTTTACATGTGATGTATGTTTTTGGTTTGATGTTTTAATGATGTTTTAATGATGCTTATTTATTTATATAGCTACTGTAAACTATGGAATTTGTTGCCAGACGATGTGGTTAGTGCAGTTAGTATAGCTGTGTTTAAAAAAGGATTGGATAAGTTCTTGGAGGAGAAGTCCATTACCTGCTATTAAGTTCACTTAGAGAATAGCCACTGCCATTAGCAATGGTAACATGGAATAGACTTAGTTTTTGGGTACTTGCCAGGTTCTTATGGCCTGGATTGGCCACTGTTGGAAACAGGATGCTGGGCTTGATGGACCCTTGGTCTGACCCAGTATGGCATTTTCTTATGTTCTTCATATCTGTTCTCCACTTGGATTGTATCTTCTGTGCAATAAGCAGTTTAAAATTTCAAACAATAATAATAAATTATCTCCCTACTCAATACCAAGGCTCAGTCCTGGGTATTTCACTGCAATCACTGATGTGGATTTTCTGTTGGGGAGGGGGGGAGGACGAACCTTCAGGACCCAAGGTGCTGACTGTGTCTATCTCTTGCTTGCAGTATTCAGAACTCTTAGATGGTGTTCTAGCATAAAACTTTCCTGAGTCACTTCTTTATTTAAAAAATCTTATAGTCTGCAAATGCTGATTTGTTCAATGCAGATTATTACACTTATTTATTTAAGAAATTTGTAGTCCACTAATCTGAAAATCTTAGTGGATAACAATAAACACACATAATAAAATCAGCAAAATACAATCAACAAAATATCTGGCCAGCTGGCCAGCTGCCGGTGCGTGAACCTCCGGCACGGCCGCTGTGCCAGAGGACTCAGGAACACCCCTGGCCCCGCCCCGGACCGCCACCATGCCCCTGGACCCACCCCTGGACCACCGCCATGCCCCTGGACCCGCCCCCCACCCCACCCATTTTCGAAAGCCCTGGGACATTACGCGCGTCCCGGGGCTTGTGCGTGCCTCCAAGCCTATGCAAAATAGGCTTGGCGTGAGCAGGGGTATTTAGATTCCAAACAAAAGGTAAAGCAGCATAGAAACCTACAATAAATCTGCAATGAATCTACCAAACAGAAGGCACAGCACCTAGTTCCCACATCATGCCAGTTCCTAGCTTTCGCCGACCTGGAAAAGCTTCTGCTTCGGCTCCGTACCCCACCCTTCCACAATCAGCGATCATCTCCTCGAATCCTTCATCAAAAGAGTGCCCTTTACATCGGACACCAGCACTTAATGTCTATTGATCGATTTATGCTGAAAAGTGCGAATAGCATGCCCTTAAAGGGAAGCAAGAAAGAAAAAGAAAAATCAGGCCCGGCAACGCTCAAAATGGCGGACGCTCCGAGCAAACCGACGCCACCCAACACATCGAACTCAACAACACTACAGGCGGAACTCACTCTTAATGTCACTAACGCTGTTGTAGCCGCTTTGGATGGGTGGTTCACTACTCTATTTACACAGCTTAAAGAACTGAAAGATTCCTTCGCGGAAATCCCACCGAGACTAGCAGAAATAGAAACGAGGGTTTCTGAATTGGAGGACACTTCCTTAACCACGAAGAGCCGCATGCAGGTCCTAGAATCTACTGTGGCAGCACAAACAGAGAAGATTGACGACTTAGAAAATCGGGTCAGGTGCAACAATATCCGATTCTCTGGTTTTCCGGAATCTGCAGGAGAGACCAACTTAGAATCTCTCTTGGAAGCATGGCTTCCCGACGCACTGGACTTACCTGAGCTAGGCCAAACCTTTCACATCAAATGAGCTCACAGGCTTGGAAGACGGCGAGAAGGAAACCCCCGACCACATCTTATAATAGCCAAACTGCTAAATTGGTCCCAGAAACAGAAAATCTTTCAAGCGTATCGAGCAAAACAGATATTGAAATATAAAGATGCAGACATATGGATGTACCAAGATTTCTCTGCGACACTGACTCAGAAACGTAAGCAGTTCAGCCCCATATGTACAGATCTTTTCAACGAAACATCCGTTTTCAGCTAGCATACCCTGCAATCTTGAAATTTAAGCATGGAGGTAAGGAGCATGTTTTTACAAACGCAGAGCAAGCGAAAGAATTCATGGCAACCCTGTGATATAAACATATGTTTTTCCATGTTCCGTTTGCTTGACCAGATATTGATATTGAACATGTTTGAAATAACTGAGCCTCACTACCATAGAGTTACACAACTAGTGCATGCTCATCCTCTGCGGGAATTTCCATTCACGCTGTTGCTGCAGTGGAAGATTATTCTAAGATGGAAATAGTACTGTAGCCTATATTGACACACATAGAATGTATTGAATAATATCCCTGTGCTTGGAACCCGGACATTATACAAGGAATGTATACTGGGGTCAGTAACTTGGGAAGTGCCGACTACTGCTCCTGACTATACTGTGACCCAATCGATGTCTCTGCATGAAATGGCTTCTTAGGCCGGAACCTCTTTGGGGCCCTAGATACCTAATCTAGGCACAGTTCAAACCGCAGAATTTGACTTTACGGACAGCCCGTTACCTAGAAGATCTTATACCATTTGCTTTGGAGGCTGGATTGCGTCAAGTTCTGGAGAGGGGTGCAATGGCAGTTTTGGAGCCGGCCCACTTTGCGGAAGAGCAAGGAAACACTACTGACGGAGTTGGTGATCTTTGACGGGTCCTACTGCATCACCTCAAGATACAACGGGAGCACAAGAGGTGCATATTGAGACCGCACTAGAACGCAGCACCCCGCTAGTTTCAACAAAACTTCTTCCCTGCATGTGATATTATCAGCTGGGAATCATTGATTACTTGAACGCCATCTTTAAGTACTAGAGGAAAGCAAGCGCAGCTATGTAAATATTGGTAGCGAGCTCACTTTTCTTTTTTTTCATGATATTGCCTTATACTGTTCTGCTGGAATTGTGGAGGGGTGGGGACATGACACATCAGTAGCGTACCCCCGAGGTTTCCTCCTTTGGAGAGGAAATCTACCGAGAATATAATGCAACTTGGGGATCGGGGATGGGATAAGGGAAAGGGAAGGGTGGTGGGGGGAAGGGAGGGTTCATGCAGCATTGGGTATTTTCACATTTTCTCTCTATGTTTATGGCTTGTGATGTTACAGGACGGGACTTGGATCAATAAGCATGCAGAATTCTATGTTAATCTGTTATCTGGATGGATGGAGGGCTTAGGCTGGGGGGCCCCTCATCGAATTCTTGTAATTTACCATGCGTATACAATTTTTAAACTGCTAAGGGTAGGAATTACGTACATAAAAATAGCCAGTTTAAATGTGAATGGCCTTGGACATCCAATTAAGAGGACTAAAGTTCTACAATTTTTAAAAAGGTCCAAAGTACAGATAGCTTGCATACAAGAAACACACTTGACCGAGACAGAAACCAAAAAGCTCAGAAGAGACTGGATTGGTCAATGTTACTTTTCTGTGGCTCTGGGAAAGAAAGCAGGAGTAGCAATTTTGATACACAAAAGTCTCTCCTTCCAGGTGTCTAAGGAGCTAACTGACCCAGAGGGAAGGTACATATTGATAATTGGGAAACTGAATGGTAAGGACATTTCTATTGGTAACATTTATGGCCCTAACTCTCCTTCTCCCGATTTTTTTGCAAAAATTGCGAACTTATACCACACATTTGGTACAGGTAGACAATTATTAGTCGGGGATTTTAATAGGGTCCATGACCCCCTTATGGACAAACTACCTAGTGTTCAGATTGGTCATAATAAACCAACTTTAATACACCAACTGTGCAGGGAACTAAACTTTATGGATTACTGGCGGGTGCTTCATGTTGAAGACAAAGATTTTACCCATGTGTCTAAGGCACATGGAACACTCTCCAGAATTGATTATATATTGGGGGATGCTTCCTTTTTTCCTCTCATCTCGTCTACTGGGATTGATGCCCCAGCGGTGTCCAATCATGCTTTAATATGGGCTGATCTGAACTGGGAAGACTCCTTACCCAAAAGCCAATGTTGGAAATTTCCTACTTATATTAAAGATGATAAAATTTTTAGAGACTTCTTAGTAGACAAATGGAACCAATACACAGAACATAACAAACAACACAGGGATAATCCAGAGTTATTCTGGCAAACGGGAAAAGCAGTAATGAGAGGGGAGATCATTTCTTTCTTAAGGCATAGAAATAAAGTACTTAATGCTAGCATATTGGAACTGAATCAGCAACTACATCAAGACAAGCAAGCAATGATCCAAAATCCCTCTCCAATTAATTGGGCTCAATATCTTAAAACTTTGGGAACATTACAGGCAAATCTACAACAGAGAGCACTAAAATCTCTCCAATTTAAGGAACACACTTTCTTTCATTTTGGAAATAAGACAGGAAAGGTGTTAGCGAACCTAGTTTGGAGTAGATTTAGCAAATCCTATATTGAAAAGCTTAAGTCAAATAAGGGTACGTGGGTGACTAAGGGAGAGGAGATTTGTGAAGTCCTTCGCACGTTTTACTCGCAACTCTATACCGAAGATAGGTTAGGCAATTCAGCAGAGGAAGATAATTTTTTTGAAAAATTGAACATCCCCACTTTAACAGAATCCCAAAGAACCAGACTCAACACCCCCATTGCAAAATCAGAAATACTCTTGGCTATAAAAAAGAGTAAATCTGGAAAAGCACCAGGACCCGACGGGTTCACGTATGATTTTTATAAAATCTTGGGAGAAGAGGCAGCAGAAACGTTACAACCTTTCTATATTCAAGCATTAATTTCACATAAATTTCCATCTGATTTCAACAAGGCTTACCTTACAGTTCTTCCAAAGCCTGGTAAAGACCCAGGTCTTCCTGCTTCCTATAGACCCATATCTCTGTTGAACTGTGACTTAAAGCTGCTGGCTAACGTCCTAGCGGTGAGATTGAGCCTAGTTCTGCCACACCTGATTTCCTCATCCCAAGTTGGTTTTGTCAAGGGTCGCTCTTCTAGTTCTCATATTGTCAAGTTGCTTACAGCTATGTCTTACTGTCAAACCAATCATATACCAGCCATAGCTGTGAGCTTTGACTCTGAAAAGGTGTTCACTAGGGTATCCTGGAACTATTTATTTTCGGTTCTGACACGCTTTGGGCTGGAAGGAGATATATTAACATACATTTCTTTATTATACTCTGAACCGACCTCTCACATATTTGCTAATGGGTTACTCTCCCAAGCCTTTATCCCACAGAGGGGAGTAAGACAAGGATGCCCTCTTTCACCTTTACTATATATTTTAGCCATTGACCCTCTGCTTCATTATATGGCAGACGACCGACTGATCACTGGTTTGAATATTAATGGGCACACTTTCAAAACAGCAGCCTTTGCTGATGATATTCTAATTTTTTTAACTCACCCGCAATCAGCCTTGCCACAAGTCCTGTCTCTACAGCTTCGCTATGGAAGGTTTTCAGGACTCAAAATAAATACCGACAAGTCTGAAGCACTTGACATCATTGGAAATCTTGACCAGAACTGGGGATCCCCCTTTCCACTCAAATGGGCAAAAGGATCAATAAAATATTTAGGGATTCAGATCACTACCTCACTGAGTTCCATATATAGGGCAAATGTAGGACCAGCGCTAGATAAGGTGCAGAGAAGATTACCTCAGTGGCAGACTCTACCATTATCCCTATTGGGCAGAATTAATTTACTTAAAATGGTGGAAGTACCCAAATGATTGTACTTGTTGCAAATGCTCCCGGTCTGGTTAAATAACACCGACATAAAAGCTATCAATAAGGCAATCCACAATTTTATTTGGAGGGGTAGTAAAGCGAGACTAGCCTTTAGCCATCTCACCCGGGCAAAAGAGGAGGGTGGCCTGGCATGTCCAGATGTTAGAAGGTACAACCTTTTGTGTATGATGCATCATATACGAGACTGGGTTTTAGGTACAGAATATTTTTTTCCTACATCCTTTGTACAAGCTAGTTTTCATGGTTTTTCCCCGGTGGTATTGATACAGCTAGAATCCGCACATTTACCAGCGGAATGTAAACAGCTTTTCCTGGTGCGTGCAGGCAGACAAGCTTGGTTACACTTATGTAAACGTTTGGGAACCTCGTCCACCCACACTGCCTTTATGCCCATCTGTCACAACCCTCACTTTATACCGGGGAGGGAGCATACAGTCTTTCAGCAATGGGCTTCCAAGGGACTAACGCATATTATACAAATATTGCAGCCTAACTCAAACTATGTGCACAGTTTTCAAGACTCCAAACACTTTTTGATCTCCCACAGCGAGATTTTTTTGCATTCCTGCAACTCTGCCATTATGTTTTAACTTCTGGATTACATAGGCCTTCTCCCAATCTCAGGTCTCAACTGGGCAGCTTATTGGGCTACCATATAAAGATGAAAATGTCTTGCACTTTATTCTCAAAAGTAGTGAAACAGCTGCTAGACATCAATGCTTTTGCGGAGATCAGTGACAGATGGAAGGGAGTTGAGGAACTGCAAATCTCGCCGGATATTATTAAAGCGTACCTGGGAAACATCAGAATCCTCACAGAGAATGCTAACTTAAGAGAACAGCAATTTAAATTCATATGGCAAATATATATCACTACTGAGCAGGCATATAAGTTCGGAATTAGTGACTCTCCAAAATGCTTGAAGTGTGGGGACAGCAATGGAGACTATATGCATAGTTTCTGGTCTTGTACTAAGCTTAAGGAATATTGGGCTCAAATCACGGACTTCTGCAATGCAGCTAGAGATGTGAATCGGAACTGAAATCCGAAACGATTCTGGTTCCGATTCACATCTATAGAGATGTGAATCGGAACTGAAATCCGAACCGATTCTGGTTCCGATTCACATCTCTAGATGGGGTAGTAATATTCCTCTACACCCCCAGTTATGGTTGATAGGTAGCGATCTAACGCCCCACATTCGGCTTCCTATATATCTTACCTTGTTTGTGAATAAAGCAGGGATATTAGCTAAACAAGTGATTTTGGCAAATTGGGTCTCGGGGGACAGTCCATAATTTAAACATTGGTTGAATAAGATGATTAAGCTGGCGACATTTGAACAAATGACAACAAATACACAAACCAAAAAAAAGAAAACAGAATACTCTAAGATCTGGGGGCCCTTTAACAATTATGCATACTCTGAAGTGTGAGTGTTGTGCTGGAGTATGTCGGAAATGGCTATATGAGTTTAAGGTGAGAAGGTGTCATTTTTCCATTTGCTTTTGCACATCTTTCACACATCCTTTGCACAAAGCCTCTTAGCCCAAGATCATTAGCAAGATTATTAGTTCGATTACTATTTATGTTCTAATTTACGATATCTTTCACACACATGTCTATACCAACTTTTCTGCATGGAACAGATATTAGAAGAGACCTGGAGCGGTATTATAGTATGTCTTAATATTTTCTCAGCAATCACATTTACATTATTGCTATGGTCAGCATTATTATTCTCCTATGCTGCATGGGGGGGGGGGGGGGGAATAGAGGGAAGGGTAAAATTTGGATTTTGCTACACAAATGTTTCTCTGTTTTATACATAATATGATGTTCTGTTTCTAGTTTGTTGATACCATTATTATGCTGTATAACTTTGTTTATATCATGTTCCTATTTACTGGAATAATGTTCTTACTATATTACTATGCAAAATCAATAAAAAGATTTAAAATAAAATAAAAAAAAAAAGAACATCCAAGCTAGAAAGAATTGAACAGAGAGGAGTAAGATATTGAAAAGAATAGGAGAGAGACAAGATCCCTGAGGAACACCAGTGGTTAGGGAATGCATCCTGGAAGAGGAATTACAAATTGCTACATAATAAGAGAGGTTAGAAAAGAAGGAAGAAAACCAGGAAAATATGGTAGATGTGATGCTGAACAGACAGTCCAGTAAGAGATTGTGATTGAGGATGTCAAAAGCAGAGGATAAATTAAGCAGAACTAGGAGATACTGAGAACCAGAATCGAAGCCTAAGCGGATGGTGTCGAATGCAGATACTAGCAGCGTTTTCATATTGTGCAGAGCCCTAAAACCAAACTGTGAACTATCAAGGAAGTTATTGGTTGATAGTTGTTCATAGGCAAATTTTTCAGTGATCTTAGCCAAAACCAGGAGGGAGGAAATAGGACGGAAATTCCCTAAATAGAGGAAATCCAAGCCAGGATTTTTTTAGCAGTGGACTCACCACTACTGGTTTTAGCTTATGAGAAACCATACCTTCAGAGAGGGAGGCATTGATACGAGAGCTAATGATAGGGCTTACTTCAGTAAACAGAACCTTAAGCAAAGCAGTTGAACAGGAGTTCAATATGTAGAAACTGTTTTTCAACCAATTTAGTATAAGAGCTATCTCCACAGATGAGATAAGGGAGAAAGCACTCCATGAGGAAGAGGTTAAAGAAGGTGTGGGAGAACTGCTGGGAACTGAGGTGGCAAAGGTGTCCATCAACTGGGAGATTTTCTTAGCAAAAGAAGAGGCATAAAGCTCACACATAGAATCTGTGGCGGTCAAGGAACTGAGCGTGGGTGGAGTAACCTAAGAATGAGCTATTCTGAAAGCCTCCATGGGTGAGAAGTGATGGCAGTGATCTCTGTGTAGAATACCATGAGTGTTTTCCTTGGTCAGTTGTTTCTTTGTAAATGAACAGTTGAGAACGACAGAGCAAGTGAACTTTAAAGCAATAAAAATATAAAATTACAATCCGCATCATACACGATAATCAAATCAGGAAGGTGCACAGAAATAATAAAATTCAACCTAAATCAGCCTGTGTAAATAAGTGTAATTTTAATTTTTTGTGAAAAATTTTATAATCAGTTTCTGATATCAACTGCAAGGGTAAAGCACTCCACTATAGAGATGTGAATTGGAACCGGAATCGGTTCTGATTCCGGTTCTGATTCACATCGTGTTTTTTTTTTTTCGTCCGGCCCGATCGCGGTTTTGTTTATCGGCTGCGCCCGAGCTGATAAACAAAAAACCCACCCTGACCCTTTAAAACTAATCCCTTAGCTTCCCCCACCCTCCCGACCCCCCAAAAAACATTTTACAGGTACCTGGTGGTCCAGTGGGGGTCCCGGGAGCGATCTCCCGCTCTCGGGCTGTCAGCTGCCACAAATTAAAATGGCACCAATGGCCTTTGCCCTTACCATGTGACAGGGTATCTGTGCCATTGGCCGGCCCCTGTCACATGGTAGGAGCACTGGATGGCCTGTGCCATTTTTAAAGATGGCGCCGGCCATCCAGTGCTACCCCATAATATGTAACTGAAGCATGAAATATTGTGTATTCTCTTCACTTCTCTTTGAGATCTCCTCTATACTTTGAGGTCTCCAATATACTGGATTTTAATGTTGCACCTATGGTACTTTCAAAGTTCTTCCCTTTTACTAATATTTTCTTTGGTTGATATTTGGGATAACTTGCTTGATCTTGAAACTCAGCTCCATTCCTCTCTTCCTTGGTATACCATGTAAGCATCTTCTCTGCTGTCTCCGCTACATGAGCACTGGATGGGTTGCTCCATGATTTTCTCCAAGTGTGGCAACAGATTGACAACCACTCCTGTAAAAGATTTCTGCCAAGTTGCCCCTGAGTCTCTCAGGGTGAGTAGCACAAAGGTGAACCAAAAGTTACCCCCAAAACAAATAGCAACTTCCAACCATTTAAAACAAAACTTCTTACTTCCAAAAATACTGCTAGGCTTTTTCCTGCAAGGGACTAGAACCCTAGAGAATAGAGGCCAAGTCTGGGTGACCTCTTTCCTCTCTCCTAGGAAGGAGTGGGTGAAAAAAAAAATCCCTTCTAAAACCAAGATACAAAAGAGAGACGTAACTCGCCATCTCCTTGTCATTGGCTAGCAGCTTTTGATGTGGGGTGAGGGAGGAGTTCATTTGATTTTTATTGTAAACTGCTTTGAGATGTTATGGTAGGTCATATATCAAGTTGAAAAAACAAAATAAATATTCTCTGAAGAGTACCAAAAATAAAAAATCAATAGTCTGCTAATTAACCACACTTTCAAATTTCAACTAAAAAAATCAACACAGACCACTAGAGGTCACTCACTGATATTGATCCAAGATTGGACCACTTTTTATATGGATGCTATGGAATGATATCACAGTCTTCTAGCCACACTGTATAGTATGACCCCTCTACAGGGACATATTCTTTTGTAAGGCCCCCTATAATACCTTACATTGGTATGGACTGAATCAAAACTCCATTTAAACCAATGGAGAGGCATGATTAGATAATTAAACAATTGTAGTTGAAAGAAGGCAGGCAACTATGTGGTTTGGATAAATCCCAGCCATTCATACTTATTTGTTTATTTATTTTAAAACATTTCTATACTATCTAGTCACTAGATTGTCAATGACTCATCAGATTTCTGCTGTCAAATCTTCTTTCTTAAGAATTCACCTTTTGAAACAGCTAAAAGCACACCTTGACAGAGACAATTTTCAATCAGTCCTACAGGCTCTGATTCTTATTGGCTTAAATTACTGCAATGCTCTTTATATAGGTCTTTCAGTCAACTCAATTTGTCCATTCCATTTAATCCAGAACTCAGCTGCCCATATTCTAATGAATTCCATGCACTGCCTCTATTAGATGCAAATCTATCTCATGCATATTCATTGTGGATATCCTGAAAACCTGGCTTGTTTGTGGAACTCGATGACTGGAGTTTACCATCCCTGGCCTAGACAACGAGCTGGATGGTTTCATTATCTATGCTGGTTGTGTTAGAATACTTTTGAGATAAAAGAATATTTATATCAGTACATTAAGTTGAGTGCTCGCTGTATAAAAACTATAGGCTTGACATAGGCCTTAGATGGATCTGACTGGTACATGACCTCCATTATTAAGGCTTTTTCCCTATTATGTGTCTATGGGAATAAAGATTAGTAAATCAGCCCTAAAAATGTTCATCTTTTTCAGTTTCATGATTTAGATGCATTATCAAAGTGACAACGTATCTGATCCTGCCAGAATATCAGGCTACATAACATAACATAATGTGACATTAGCTGACATGATACTGTTATTCTTCTAGGTATTACATGGCTTTGGATGACTTTTAATCTGAAAATATCATGAATGACACAGAATCTTTATTAATAAGTAAAGCTCTATCAGGAAAGCTGTGTAATTAATTTAAAGTATTAAAGGTCTCAAACTGACAGAAGGAAATTCCTAAGGACAATAAATGTTATATGTAGGGATGTGAATCGTTTTCCATATCGTCTTAACGATAGAAATCGTGTGGCAGGGCAAGAAAATCGTGTTAGGCACGATTTTTTAGTTAAAAAATCGTTAAAAATCGTTTTTTCCGATTAGTGCGCACTAACTCGAGTTAGTGCGCACTAACGGGAGTTAGTGCCACTAACGGAGAGTTAGTGCGCACTAACTGAAAATGATACAATTTGACACTTTTCAGGTCAGTTAAGGTCAGTTTAGGAATGAATATGTATTCCTATTGGCTGCCCTCTTATTTATTCATGTTACCAAGCTTCCCACTGACAGTATATGGGGGATGGGAAATGGAAACAGTTGGTAGCTTGACAAAACAAGTAATGTGATCAGTCAATGTGACTAGAACTTGTGCCCTGACCCTGATACCAGGGGTATTGTGATCTTCCTGCACACAGTGCCCTATTCCTGATACCGGGGGTGTTGGGATCTTCTTGCACACATCCCGGTATCAGGGATAGGGCACTGCATGCAGGAAGATCACAACACCCCTGGTATTAGGGATAGGGCACTGCGTGCAGGAAGATCACAACACTCCTGGTATTAATAGGGATAGGGCACTGCATGCAGGAAGATCACAACACCCCTGGTATCAGGGATAGGGCACTGTGTGCAGGAAGATCACCCCGGAGGAGTGAGGGTCAGGCAGCTCCCCCCTGTCTGTGAAGCCAGCCTCTCACTAGTAATGCAGGGAGGGAGCTGTCTCAGACTTCACCATCCTCCTCCCCCCCCCCCCCTCACCCACACACCATTCGCTAGCTGGGACATGGGGGAAGTCAGGAGTGAGGGTCAGGCAGCTCCCCCCTGTCTGTGAAGCCAGCCTCTCACTAGTAATGCAGGGAGGGAGCTGTCTCAGACTTCACCATCCTCCTCCCCCCCCCCTCACCCACACACCATTCACTAGCTGGGACATGGGGGAAGTCAGGAGTGAGGGTCAGGCAGCTCCCCCCTGTCTGTGAAGCCAGCCTCTCGCTAGTAATGCAGGGAGGGAGCTGTCTCAGACTTCACCATCCTCCCCCCCCCCCCTCACCCACACACCATTCACTAGCTGGGACATGGGGGAAGTCAGGAGTGAGGGTCAGGCAGCTCCCCCCTGTCTGTGAAGCCAGCCTCTCACTAGTAATGCAGGGGGGGAGCTGTCTCAGACTTCACCATCCTCCTCCCCCCCCCCCCTCACCCACACACCATTCACTAGCTGGGACATGGGGGAAGTCAGGAGTGAGGGTCCGGCAGCTCCCCCCTGTCTGTGAAGCCAGCCTCTCACTAGTAATGCAGGGAGGGAGCTGTCTCAGACTTCACCATCCTCCCCCCCCCTCACCCATGCACCATTCACTAGCTGGGACATGGGGGAAGTCAGGAGTGAGGGTCAGGCAGCTCCCCCCCTGTCTGTGAAGCCAGCCTCTCACTAGTAATGCAGGGAGGGAGCTGTCTCAGACTTCACCATCCTCCCTCCCCCCCCTCGCCCACACACCATTCACTAGCTGGGACATGGGGGAAGTCAGGAGTGAGGGTCAGGCAGCTCCCCCCTGTCTGTGAAGCCAGCCTCTCACTAGTAATGCAGGGAGGGAGCTGTCTCAGACTTCACCATCCTCCTCCCCCCCCCCCCCTCACCCACACGCCATTCACTAGCTGGGACATGGGGGAAGTCAGGAGTGAGGGTCAGGCAGCTCCCCCCTGTCTGTGAAGCCAGCCTCTCACTAGTAATGCAGGGAGGGAGCTGTCTCAGACTTCACCATCCTCCCCCCCCCCCTCACCCACACTCCATTCACTAGCTGGGACATGGGGGAAGTCAGGAGTGAGGGTCCGGCAGCTCCCCCCTGTCTGTGAAGCCAGCCTCTCACTAGTAATGCAGGGAGGGAGCTGTCTCAGACTTCACCATCCTCCCTCCCCCCCCTCACCCACACACCATTCACTAGCTGGGACATGGGGGAAGTCAGGAGTGAGGGTCAGGCAGCTCCCCCCTGTCTGTGAAGCCAGCCTCTCACTAGTAATGCAGGGAGGGAGCTGTCTCAGACTTCACCATCCTCCCTCCCCCCCCTCACCCACACTCCATTCACTAGCTGGGACATGGGGGAAGTCAGGAGTGAGGGTCCGGCAGCTCCCCCCTGTCTGTGAAGCCAGCCTCTCACTAGTAATGCAGGGAGGGAGCTGTCTCAGACTTCACCATCCTCCCTCCCCCCCCTCACCCACACACCATTCACTAGCTGGGACATGGGGGAAGTCAGGAGTGAGGGTCAGGCAGCTCCCCCCTGTCTGTGAAGCCAGCCTCTCACTAGTAATGCAGGGAGGGAGCTGTCTCAGACTTCACCATCCTCCCCCCCCCCCCCCCTCACCCACACACCATTCACTAGCTGGGACATGGGGGAAGTCAGGAGTGAGGGTCAGGCAGCTCCCCCCTGTCTGTGAAGCCAGCCTCTCACTAGTAATGCAGGGAGGGAGCTGTCTCAGACTGGTATCAGGGTTAGGGCACTGTGTGCAGGAAGATCACAACACCCCTGGTGCCAGGGTTAGGGCACTGTGTGCAGGAAAATCACTTAAAATCTACACTTACCAACAATCAATTACATATATTTGAACTGTGTACAGTTCCAGCCAGGACCACCTTTCTAAAATGCACAGTGATTGGCAAATTCAACATGCACTAGCATTTCAGGTGCCTGCTAACAAAAATAATAAACAAACAAGTTCTAGTCACGTGAGTGCTGATCATTACATTACTTTTTTTGTCAAGCTTCCAACTGTTTCCATTTCACATCCCCCCAACCACTACCTCAGTGTTAGCCTTGGTAACATCAATAGATAAGAGCACAGCCAGCCAATAGGAATACATATTCATTCCTAAGTGACCTTTACTGACCTGGGAAGTGTGAACACTTTGTTTCATTTTCTGTTGGTGTTCGTTAGTTTCCAGTTCCATTTCCCATCCCCCCAACCATCACCTCAGTGGTAACCTTGGTAACATCAATAGATAAGAGGGCAGCCAGCCAATAGGAACACATATTCATTCCTAACTGACCTTCAGTGACCTGGAAAATGTTTATTTGTATCATTTTCAGTTAGTGCGCACTAAATCGAGTTAGTGCGCACTAACTCCCGTTAGTGCGCACTAACACGATTTAACGATTTTTAACGATAAATCGTTAGAATTTCTATTGTATCGTGTTCTATAACGATTTAAGACGATATTAACATTATCGGACGATAATTTTAATCGTTGAAAAACGATTCACATCCCTAGTTATATGCATATAACTATACACACTGAATCTTCTGAAATGTCTACACCAGATGTAAAGGAAGGAGTGAGATCTTTGTTATGAAAAATTGCATGTGTGTTCCTTTCAAGGTAGTAGTTCTCAACCTGGTCCTTCTGGACATCCATAATGAATATGCATGAGATATATTTTCGTAAAAATAATGCATGCAAATACATTTCATGCATATTCATTGCAGATATCCTGAAAACCCAACTAACAGATTAGTCTGGGGTTATTAGGGTGAAAATCACTGCATTGTTATTGGAATTTTAAAAATAACTTGCCAGGTTTTTTGGGGGTGAGGTAATAATTTGTTTTTTATATAGATTCAAAAAAATAGTCCCCCACATCCACAAATAAATAAAAGCAGGAAGAATTTACAAAGTTGACAAATGTAGGATAAGAGGGTAAGAATGCATTACTAATGTACGTTAGAAATCTGGTAACTATAAATGCGGATTCAGTTTTCAAAACACATGCAGTATATCTATAGTTCAAATACCATAGACTTATTGCTGCATTGGCATAGTCTCTTGACTAAGCTGCCTTTTGGCCTTATTCATGTCTTTTTTCTTTTTCAGCCCTATTTGTTATTAAATGTAATTGGTTTTCTTTAAAAAATTAAAGGTGTGTGCTTATTAGGGCCATGTTCCACCCATTCCATTTTACATAGTTCATGCCTCATTTCAACTCCTAAACATATAGTGGTGTGATACCTGCATGAGGTTCTAATAGTTTAACATAGACCCCCTTCTCCACCCCCCCCTCCCCGCCCCAAATTTATATAGATTTATAGTAGTGTGACTGGGTTATTGCATCCTCTCTCTTTATTTCTTCCTTCCTACATTGCATTTTTTTCTAAGTATATCTAATTTTCCTTTAAAGCTTTCATTTCTCTCTTACCTGAGTGCAACCTCTTCAAATCTTATCACTTTCTTTCTTCTGAATCAAATCTTTCATACTTGCCTGTCTTCACCATCCTGTCTCCCTTAGCACTAGTGTGCACACTTTCTCCCAGCATGGCTGAATATCCTCCCTAGCCAGTCAGAGTAACACTAGGGACTGTCAGGAGCGGCCGCAGCACACCGCCATCCCAGCGGCTGGGAGGGGTTTCTTGGGGGAACTGGATGACGAGGGAGAAGAGAAGGCTTTGGAATGTGATTTTTGGTAACTAGGGAAGGGGTGCGGGAAAGGGGGAGGCCATGACTAGACCTGAGATAAGCAAATGTTTAAACTTACAAGGAGGAGATTGGGAGAGTGGTGGGGCTTGGACTGGCAGGACCCCTTTTTTAAAGACTGAGTGGGGCCCATGCTGCACTTTTTTTTTTTTTCTACTCTGTGCCACGTAAGTGTTTGATATAGCCATTTAAATCTAAAGGTATCTGGAAATGCACAGCCAGATTACTTCAGGACTTCTCTGAGGCAGACCTATAGTTGAAAATCAGTTAAGTTAGCTGGATACTACAGTTCCATCCCAGACTGCCCCTGTTATTCAGCTAAATTTTAGCCAGACAATGACTTATCCGGCTGAAATTTATCCTAAATGCCGAAAATATTCAAAAATCGGCATTTAACCAGATTAACTGCCTTTCCAAATCTGAAATATGAAACAACAGAACGAAAATAAGGCTGCAGTTACCTGGAATTCCAATTATTTGTTTCAGTAGATGCAAATTCCTGATGATCTTTTCACTACAGCAACCTACAGAATGAAGACCGAGCAAATACACAGGTGCATTGGTGTTCTAGGTTTTGTAAAAGAATCCTCCTTTATTTTGCACCCTCTTACATGCACTGCAGTCACAAAAATTTGCAAGCTTAAGAAAGGGAAGGCGGCATCAACAAGGCAAAATTACAGACCTAAATTGTCTCAAGAGTTATAGTTGCAAAGAATGATATTTTCATTTTCAATACTGTTATTGATATGCAAATATTAAATCAAGGCTTCTTAAACTTGTCCTGATAAATAATTAAAGTCCAGTTTTAAGGATATCCACAATGAATAGACATGAGCTAAATTTGCATACAGTACACTGGAGATCCATTACATGCAGATTTAGTTCATGTCTATTCATTATGGATATCTTGAAAACACATCTAGAAGTGTGGTCAGCAGGACAGGGTTTGGAAGCCCTATATTAACACTACTGAAAAGTAACTATTTTTGCTGAAAACTGGGCACCTCTGCCAGGTGCATGTAACTGCAATACCTTCTTTATATACTGTATGTATTTTATGCACATTATTTTGACATGTAAACTGTGCAGAGTAAAGATTCTGTAAAGCATATTAACATAGATTTCCCTGTGAAATGGAGTTATAATAAAGGAAAAGGAAGAAAAAAATGAATGAGATGGAGTGAAAATATCCTGCTTCACTGAGATGATTCAGTAAATGATTATATTTCCAAATGCAATCTCTGTTATCCCCACTTGAACTGATCTGCCCAATAACAAGAAGGTTTTAGAGCTGGTGTGAAAGGACACGACAATGAATTAGCATACATGTCCCCAGTTTAACACAGAGCTCAGAGACATCCAAAGTTCATCTCTTTCATTTATCTTCTGCATACATGACAGAAATTACTTCTCCGCTGTAGAAAAAGTGGTTGAATGAGAGGAAATGAGCTAATTCTGGGCATTTGAACACACAAAGTGATGAATAAGGCCACGTGGCTTTTGAAAATTTGATATATAATTCCATGTCAATCTATGATCTTATTCTTTTGATGTAAGGGTGAAAAGAAAAGAGAAAGAGGCAAAAAAGAAAAGATTTTTAAATGTAAGGTGGTCCCAATATTCTCCTTACTAGTATGTGGTTTCAGAGGTTGCCGTCTCTGATGGCAGTAGAAGTTAGAGGGGGTGAATATGCAGATTTTTCTTTCATAGATGGGAGTAATTTATGATGTAAGCTGTCGGTGTAAAGCCCTTGTGTGAGGAGGTCAGGATTTTTTATTTTCCTATCCTTAGGATCCACAAAGCTCTGGAGCAGTGGCTGGACTCTAAGGAATCAATTCTTGGGCCAAGGAGCCTATGATTTGAAGAATGTGCCACAGTTCACAATCTGTTCTATCAACAGATTACTAGAGGAGGAATCAAGGAGTTAGAGGAGAGGAAAAGATTCTTTGAACCACCAGGAGACAGGAGTGCAAGAAGAAGCTTGGCTGGAGGGCTGGAGCACTGCTGGCTGCTGAGTAGGACAGATAATTGGAAAGTAGAGACAGAACTGAGAGATCCCAAGATTTCATCACAGTGTCTCAACTTTTCAACTTTCTTATTCCTGAATTGGATATTTCTACAGACCTGTAAATTGTTTTGTTTTTTAAAAATATTTATTTGGTAAAATATTTTTGCAGTCAATACAGACTGCACTTTGGCCTTTGTTAGAAGTGTCACTTGGAGGGGTGAGAGGAATACACCAGAGAAGTAGGGTCTTGAAAGTAAGCCGTTCCCCCTGCCCAATATGAGCCCAGAGGCAAGGGGTATAGAATGCCAGCCTCTACCCACCAAGATACCCCACTTCTTCCACAGAGTAGAGATGTGCATTAGTTTAAAATGAAAGTGTAAAACATTTCAAATGAGTCCATTTTTGTTTCATTTCAATCTGAAAAATTTATAAAACAAAACAAAATTTTGACAATTTTCAATTTTGGGGAAACAGTACACCCTATTTCCCAAAAACAAAAAATATGAAGAAAAAAAACCCCCAAAACAAAAAAGGAGAAAAAATTTCTGAAAAACAAAAACATGAATTGAAGTAAAAAAAGTTAGGGCCAGATCTTAAAAGATACGTGTGGGCGTAGATTTGTTCGCGCAACCAGGCGCGCACATGTTATAAAATCCAGGGTCGGCGCACGCAAGGGAGTGTACACTTGTGCACGTTGCGCGTGCTGAGCCCTAAGGGAGCCCCGATGGCTTTCCCAGTTCCCTCCCACCACCCCCCACCTTCCCCTCCCTTCCCCTACCTAACCCGCCCCCAGCCCTACATAAACCCCCATCCTGACCTTTGTTGCAGAAATTATGCCTGCCTCCGGGCAGGTGTAACTTGCACGCACCAGCCGGCTGCCGGCGCACCATTCCCCGGCACAGCCGCAACAAAGGAAGCCTCAGTCCTGCCCTCGGACCCCCGCCATGCCCCGGACCCGCCCCCTTCTCGCCCCTTTTTCGAAGCCCCAGGACATACACGCGTCCCGGGGCTTGCGCGCACCGCCGAGCCTATGCAAGATAGGCTCGGCATGTGCAGGGGCAGCTTGGGGTAGCTTTTCGGGGGTTACACGCGTATGTTACACACGTAAGCCTTTCAAAATCTGCCCCTTAGTGTACACATCCCTATCATGGAGAGTCACCAGGGCTATAAAAATATATAGGACCAGGGACATTTCACCATTTCACTTTTTGCACAGATAGGAAACATTCTGGGAAATTATGTAAAATATTCCTGATGTGATATATCATACAAGAGCAAAGCTTTATCCACAAAAACAAAAGGAATTGCTGAATGTGAGATCACTGTGAGAGTTATCTCAAACAACTGCACCATGTTTACATTTGATGAGAAATGCCCAGGCATCTTTCTGATGATCATATCAATCACTTCTTATTCCATGCACAACACTGGATTTAAATTAAGAAACTAATAATGATGATATCAATTTAATGATTGAGGAGAGAAGTAGAGATTTAGTAAAAGGAATGACTTTGGAGATCTCATGCCTTTGCTCAACTGGTAATGACAAAATCTTGTTCTCAGTAATCAAAACCTTATTAATAAGGAGTACACTTGTAGATAATGGTATAAACCAAAAGGACTAGCCACCTTTAAAATATCCTCTACTGCAGAGCTTTCCAAAGTGTGTGTCGGGACACATTAGTGTGTCGCCTGTAGTGTGGAGGTGTGTTGCCCGGTCCACAGGGCCGGCGGAAGCAGGGAACTATAGCAGGAAGATCGGCGGGCAGTGGTGGAGCTTACATCACCACGGCCCGAAGAAAAGGGTCACGTTCACTCCTCCTCCTTCCTGCCTGTGCAGTCCTGGAAGAAAAACGTTGCCGGAGCCGCGTGGGCAGGAAGGAGGAGGAGCATCTGCTGCGTACAGAAGAAGAGCAGCATTAATGGGCCCTTGCGGATCCCACGTCGCGACGGCCCGGTTTCCTCCGATAGCAGCGGCCCTGCTATCGGAGGAAACCCGATAGCAGGGCCGCTGCGGATCCCACGTCGCAGCAGCCCGAGAAGAGGAGGAAACCCGATAGCAGGGCCGCTGCAGATCCCATGTCATGGCCAGGGAAGATCAGGGCCTCTGAAGAGCCCATCCTTCGGCAACCCGTGCAGAGGGACAGCATGTGCCAGTGAGAGCCTGTGCTTGAGCAAGAGAGCATGTAGGAGTGAGAGAGCCTGTGTGTGTGAGAGTGAGACAGCATGTGCACGAGAGAGACAGTATGTATGTATGTATGAGAGAGAGGCATGTGAGAGTGAGAGCTGTGGATGTGTGAGATTGCATGTGAGTGAGAGCCTGTGTGTGTGAGAATGTGTGAGATAGCGTGTGAGAATGAGAACCTGATTATGTGTTTGAGGAAAGACAGATGGAGAGAAAAGAAATAGAAAAAAAGACCCTGTAAAAGGAATTGGCAAAAAAACAAGAAAGGAAAGCTGGGAAAAAAAGCCTGTGACCAACCGATTAGAAAACTAAGATCAGACAGCAAAGGTAAAAAAAAAAATTACTTTTTAGTGATTGGCACATGTAATCTTTGGGAATGTGCAAGAGTAGCACTTTCTCTATGCCGATCTCACAATGTATGAGATCAGCATGGAGGAAGTGGAAGCCTGCAAATATTTATTATGAGATAGGTTGTGTTGTAAAACATTTTATTTATGTATATATTTAAGGAAACATACATAAATTGTTGAAATACATTTTGTTCGTTTAACCTTTAACTTCTGGTTTTCTGGTAGACTGAATTACTGTGTCACGAAATTATGTTTGTCTAAAAAGTGTGTCACCAACATGAAAAGTTTGGAAAGCCCTGCTCTACTGGAACTAAGAATTTCCACTTTAAGGCTGACAAGAAACTTGCTGACTCAAAGGGAGGGGATTTTTAGTCCCAGGTTATAAATCCCAGCAGAAAAAAGGAGACCAGAGCTACCAAGCACAAGCAGGCACTGCATAGTGACGACCTTAAAGCTAGTGATGAGAATGGACCAAGAAGAGAAGAGAGAGACTGAGGGAGTCTGCTTGCTCAGTTGCAGATCATATGTTTTTTGCTTATATTTCTTTTGAAGCTAATTTTAAGAACAGAAGAACATAAAAAGTGCCTTGCGGGGTCAGACCAAAGCCTATAGAACTCATCGACTTGTCTCTGACAGTGGCCAATCCATGTCACGAGTGCCTGGCAGATCCCCAATAGCTGATCTATTTCTTGTATCACATTCTCAGGGATATTCACTGGCTTTCCCCAAGTCTACCTGGCTGATAACTGTTTATGACCTTTTTCTTCAACTAGTTCCATTCTTTTTCAGGACAGGTTGATCCAATCCATGTTTTAGCCCAGGATTATACATGGACTCTTGGTTCCGATTTTCATAAGAAAAGCAGGACTATAAATCCATTCATTCATTATTGGATTTATATTCTGTACTTCCTGAAGCTCAGAGAGGATTACAAGGAATAAAATAGTTACAGAGAGCAGCCCATGCATGCAGTGGGGTAAAATCAGGACTGGATCAGAATATTCTGAAAATATGGAGGCAATTGGTAATTCTATTTGGAACTTGGTACAGTTTGGTGCTGGATAACAAAGTCTTGTCTGAACATATATCTGCATTTCCCTTATTATTTACATGGGATGACGCACCCTGAATTGTATTTATAAATCCAGCTAGCTCTCAACTGATCACAAGGGCTAGATGGCTTGAGAGAACCGGTATTAATCATTTGAGAACCACATACAAGCATGGCATAGGTTGGTAGCCCATTTTGCTATTTAGAATCCAGGTATCTAGGTTGAAATACTAGAGCCAAGAAGGAGAAGAAAAAAGTCATCAGTAGAATTTTGGGCCAGGTCAGACAATCAAAACCGTATCCCAGACTTCCTTCAAGGATCTCACAACTAACATCTGCCAGTAAGGATGTACAAATAAGTATCTCTTTTGGGAAAGAATTTTACAAAATTTGAATGATGCAGTCGTCTTCATGAAAGCTTTTGACATAAGATTATTGAAAAAATCTTTCAGGCAAACAATAAAAATGTGGTGAAAGATTTTTTGCTAACATGAAAAATGAGTGATAAACTTCCAAGGTAAAAAGTGGTAGCCGCATTTCAGAAGAGATGAATGTTGTGGTTGTGGTGTGAAAAGTTTTCAAACAGCTCTGTTTGCTTGTTCCAGTTCTGCAAATCAGACGAGAAGTAACCCTGATAAATGACTAGATAGCATTTCCAGAGGCTGGTAAGGCAATAAGCTGATAAAAAAGAAACTGAGAACACCCAGAATATCGAAACTGATGGAAGATTGAGATCACAAGATCCATCTATCAACTCACTACCACAGTTAAGCAGATTTATCAATTCTGCAGTGCTAGCATTTGAGGAGGAGCTACTGGACAGGCTTCCTCTTCTGCTATGGCCTTCTGCTTCTTCCGCTGCCAGTGGGATCGGGTCCACCAGTGGCACCATGAGCCTCCTGCTTCTTCCGCTGCTGGTGGGATTGGGTCCACCAGCAGCATCACGGGTCTCTTGCTTCTTCTGCCGCTGGTGGGATCGGGTCCATTGGTGGCACCATGGATCTCTTGCTTCTTCCGCCACCAGTGTGATTGAGTCCACCAACAGCAGCCGGGCCTCTCCCTGCTCCCACCGCTGCCCCACTGGGTGTGCTGCCCTGTGCAACTGCATGGTTTGCACGCTTGGTAGTGCCGCATCTGTGCCCCAATTCATCTGCAGCAGATAAAGGATGCTCCTGTACTGCTTGCATTGGCTATGGGGAGTTTAGCAAGTGGCCAGGAGCCCTGGGAAGCTCCTTCCATTGAAATCAGGTGGTGATGTCATCATCACTGCAACCATTAAAAAGGGCTGGTTTGCAGAAGTGGAGATGCCATGGGACTAAAAGAAAAGAAAATGAGCTAAAGGAATACAAAGAAATAAAAGTAAAATAAAATAAAATAAAAATAAGGGTCAAGGAGCAAAGCGCACAATGGCATCAGGGGGCCCTGAGCAAGCCCCCACCACAGCAATAAATGTCCACTATCATGCATAGCACCACAGGGAGATCATGCACTTATGCAAGGGGCCCAGGGAAAACCTTAGGGCATATTTATTTGGCCAGGGAAAGCTCCTTTGCGGGGCTCCAGTCCGAACAGGATTCCATGCTGGTTTTTACCTCCAGCTCTCTGTTCTACCTCCTGCAGCTCCCTGAACTGAGGGGAAGGTTAATATGGCAACCACAGAAGCACAAGGCATAGCATTGTGACTATAATGGGTGAAATGGCTGGCTAGTAGAAGGACACCAGGGGAATACAGAAATCAGCCCCTGGGATCTTTGCACAGCTACTGTACAAAAATGGTAGAAATTAAATAGAAGCAGTTGGCATCTGTGCCATGTTATGGAGAAGGCTGGAAAGTGCAAGGTTAAGGTATGTAGCAACTTAAAATGGCACTAGTTTTGAGTGATAGCAAGAGAGAAAGGATATGCTTTGTGGGGAGCACGGTTTTTACATGGTAAGCTTGGGCACAAGACAGGTGGTGCTGGACAAGAACAGAAGCATTGTTCACTTGCTCTACTGGATCCAAACGAAATCTTGGAGGAGCCAACCATCACTTAAGGTGAAACTTCTACAGTATTAGTATACCTGTATTAATGTGTACCTGAGAGGACTGAAAGAGGAAAAAGTGATTTTGATTCAAAGTTGCTTCTCTGCTCTGTGCCAAGATAAGGAACAGATTAATTAATTGTAAGTGAATTAGATAGGAATGTGGAATATTACACCTGTCCTTCATAGAGGAAGTTTGTGAAAAATAGTGAGTGGAAGTACAAGGACTATTCTATAACTTTAAATTTAAACAGTGAATTGGTTGATTATCTTTTAATTTGTCATAGATAGCAAATCTGTTCAACAAGCCAATGGACACCTCACTAGAGAACTCCTAGCTGGTGAAAGATTCTTGGTATCAGGAAGTTAGGCTTTGTTATGGTTTTGCACAGTTAAGCCCGAATTTTAAAAGTGCTGCACACAGTGAAATCAGGGGTTACGTGCGTGGTTGGGCCTTGCGCATGCCACACAAATTTTAGAATGGGCTCGGCCACACGCGTAACCCCTGATATACGCAGAAGTGCCAGGCTTGCTAAAAGGGGTGGGTCGGGGGGGGGGGGGGCGAGATCTGGGTGGGGGATCGGGCCAGGACAGAGCCATTAGATGTTGTCCTGGGAAAGCGCACCCCAGAAGCCGGCTGGCACACAGAGCTTACTTCTGCTCTGGAGGAGCAGTAAGTATTAAAAACAAATTTGGGATAGCTAGGGTAGGTTTAGGGGTCAGGGAGGAGAGGGGAAAGGGAGGAAGGCTAGGGTTAAGGTTAGAGAACTGGGAAAAAGGTCGATCGCGTTGTCGTGCTTCATTGAAAAATTCCCCCACTGCACCCATGAATGGGGCACCCACTCGCACATGCACGTGCCAATTATAAAATCGGGCACGCATGTGCATGCAGATATCGTATTTTATAACATGCACACGGCGATGCGCGCATGTTATAAAATTGGTACATCCATTTGCACGGGCCGGGAACCATGTGCGTGACTTTTAAAATCGACCCCTGAGGGAATAGTTAACCCTGGAAAAGAGAATGCTGATGAAGGACGGACCAACATTTACTACTGCTGGACCTATCACCCAGGAGGCACCCGCTGCCACAGAAACCATGGCACCACAGCTATGACCAAAACAAAACAAAGGACAAGAGGTAAGTGTGCACTCTCACCTTCAAGAAACATACACTAGGATTGGCCAGAGTAATAGGGTTTTGTGAACTAAATAGCAAAATAACACCAAAAGAAAAAAACCATAAGAAGAAAATAAACACACACACACACACAGAAAAAAGCATATGTCCCACAATGGATTCTGTAAAAGAAGACCCTAAAAAGAAATTTTACACAAAGAATCCATTTTAAAAAAATAAAAACTGTAAATAGAGCACAGTTAAAAAATATATAAAGACAATTCTTATCTGATAGGGATGTTCAGGGTCCATAAATTCAGTTTGTTCATTCATTTTGTAGGTTATAGTCTTTTATCAGGTTTGTTTGGAATGGAAATCAGGTTTGTCTGGAATGGAAAAAAAATAATTTGTTCCTTTGTTTCATTCATTTTTTCATTTTACTTTGAATTCAATGTCCAGTTCTAGAACAGAGGTCTAGGATTAGGCTCAACACTTTGGCCTGGCCAAGTCTGGGTCCTGTTTCAGAGGCCCAGGCTGTACCGAGGCCAGGTCTAGTCACTGTGGCTTGGTCCTGGGTCTAGGATCAGGCCCAAGGCCTAGGCCTGGATACCTAGGACCAGGCCTTCCACTGTCTTTTTTCTTCTTCAAGAGACTAAAAATTATGTCATCTGCCCAAAGGATATGCCATAGTGACACTTGAGCACATGGCATCATTTTGAGGTATTGCCATGCAACAATATGGCATCATCTGATCTAAAGGAAGGCACAGCAATGGCACCACTGCTATGCATCCTTCAGGCAGAGAATGTCATTTTTAGTCTCTGGAAGAAGAAAAAAGACAGTGGAAGGTCTGGTCCTGGACCTCCAAGCCTAAGCCTCAGGCCCTAGGTTCAGGCTTTGGCAATAGGACTTAGCCTTGTCTGGGCCCCTGCATCAAACTTGGCCCTAGGCCTGGGCCTCAGTGATGGGATCTGGCCTCAGCTGAGCTCCTGTGTCTGTTCTGGACCTCTGAGATGTTTCCCAGCCTTGGGCCAGGCCCTGGCATTGAGCCTAGGGCCCTGTCCAGGCCATGGCCTTGGCAACTAGACCTTGTATATGACTCGGGTCTAGGCCTGGGCCTTGGTGATGGGATCTGGCCTTATTTGAGCCCTGGCATTGGACCTAGGCCTTGGCACAGGCCCTGACCTTGATGATAGGACTTGGTGACTAGACTAGGGTGATGGAGTAAGGCGACTGGACTAGGTGAGAAAACTATGTTCTCTCTGGGCTTCGGTGACTGGACTAGGGTGAGAATTGATCCCTCCCTGTTTTTCTAATAGTGCACACTATTTCCCAAAAACAAAAAAATTCACAAATCTCATTTTCAGGAAAAAAAAACTTTGATTCATTCATCATGTTTTTCATTTTTGTTTCAACCGAATACACATCCCAATTATCTGACTGTAATGGATCCTCCTGTCTTATTACCATTAGTAATCCTAGTCTATCTTAGCTAATACAGTTTAGGTTAGTGAATATGGGGAGGAGCCATTCATGTGCAGACTCTCCTTTTGAGGGAGCTGGAATGGCCGTCTCTCTACCAAGCAGGGGCAGATTAGCCTATAGGGGGATCGGGCTTCCCCCGGTGGGCCGGTCGCTCCCATCACGTGATTTTTTTTTTTTTACTTCCCGGCCAAAGACAAGAAGAGGGTCTGCTGGCACTGCGGCCCGAAGAGAAACCTGTGGGGTCGCGGCAGAGCCATCCTGCCACAGCCGGAAGACAGCCATGTAGGGCCGGAAGAGAGGCCTGCAAGGCCACGGCAGAGCCCCCAGCAGAGCCCAAGCAGAAGGGGTCATAAGCCGCTGTTGGAGCCCAAGCCAGCGGCGGCTGAAGAAAGTGAAGAGAAACCCGATTGATGTCCAAGAGGAAAAAAGAGGCCACGAGCCACCGCCGGAACCCAAGCCAGTGGCGGTCAAAGAAAAGGAAAGGAGGCCATGGGCCAACGCGAGAGCCCAGGTTGGCAGTGGTAGAAGAATGGGATAAGGACCAGCAGCAGTGTTAGTGGAAGCTGGCAACTGCGGCTGGGCCTTTTCTTCTTCCCGCACCTGCCCCCCCTGGCCCGGAACAGGAAGTGACGTTCAGTGGGGTGCGCAGGAAGAAGAAAGAGCCATGCTGCATGAAAAAATAGTGGCGGCAGCGGCGGCCCCGAGCAGTAGTGTGGGCCCGAAGCAAAATTAGAAGCAGCCAGAAATCGGCACAGGAGACAGCAGAATTAGCCTCCTGTGGCCGATGGGATTCTTCTTTCTTGGCATGCGTGGGCTAGAGGAAGAGGCTGCTGCAGCTACCATTTGTGCTCGGTGGGGGGGGGGGGGGGGGGGGGGGCAGGAAATGAGAGAGAGAGAGAGAGAAAGCCAGCCAGCCTGTCTGTAAGTGAGAACATGTATGTGTGATTGAGAGTGTGCATGTGTAACTGTGACTGAGAGCCTGTGTGTAAGTGAGAGCATTTGATTGAGATCATCTATGTAAAATGTGTGAGAGAGACCATGTGTGTGATTGAGAGAAACTGGTCAGAGAGGTTATGTGTGTATATATAGGAGAGACAATGGAAGTGACTGGTCAGGGAGATGACTGGAGTGTGTGTCTGTGAGAGAGAAAGTGATTATGGGAATGAGAAGCCTGTGCATGTGGCGAGAGCTAGCATAACAGTAAGAAACCTGGGTGTGTGTGAGACACAGCATGGGAGTGAGAAGTCTGTATATGTAAGACAGAACATGGGAGTGGGAAGCCTGTGTGTGTGCATGAGAGAGAGACTGATCAGGAAGGTGACTGGTGTGTATGTAAGAGAAAGACTGATCGGAAGATGATTGGTGTGTGAAAGACAGAAACTGGTCATGGGGGTGTAACATGTGTGTGTGTGTGTGTGTGTGTGTGTGAGAGAGAGAGACAGAGAGATTGGTTATGTGCCCTAAGGAAGAGGACCATGAGTACAGAGCTTCAGCCACTACTGCTTCTGGTGTGTGCTACTGGCCTGCATGGAAGAGGAGTAGGAGAGTTGCTGGAGGGGGTTAGTAGAGGTGGCTTTTTAAGTTTATTTGTCTTGATTGACTGCCATTTTAATTACTGAATATTATGTGATGTGTCTGCTGTTTTGAAAAATTTTATTGGTGTTTGGAGAATGTTAAATAATTTTTATGAGTTTTTAATTGTTGGATATTATTATGTTCATAGTTGTTGTGAAACATTTATTCTGCTTATTAGTATAGTTATACAATTATTTCTGTGTTGGGATCTGTAGCTGCTTGGCTAGTTCTGTTTTCCTAATAGGAGGTGTATTGGTGTTTAGGGCCTGATTTAATATTTGTAGTGTTGCCTTTTCATAAGTAGGGTTGTTACTGATTGAATGCATTCCATAATACAAGTGTAACTGTGTGCGGATTAGTTTATGTGCATTACTGCAGATCCTAGGAGTATGTTAGGTCGGTTCTGTGTATGTGACCGAGGTGAGGTATTTTACTGTATCGGTCGTATTTGTTTTATTTTCTCAAGAGTACATGCATTAGTGATAAACTGCTGTCTTTTCATAAGTAGGGCTATTGAGCCTGGTAGTTGGAGTTTGTGTTGCTGTTACTGAGATGACACTAGAACCAGAATATATTTTTTGTAAGGTGAGTTGTACGAGGAATGTCATAATTCTGCTGTACATCCATAATTGTGGGTCAGGGGGGTTCCTGTGGATGCAAACTGTACTTTTACATTTATCCCTATGATGGTCTTGTGTTCAGTGTGTCACGCATGTTAGAACCATCTGTCAGGTGTGTCCCGACAGAAAAAAGGTTGAGAACCACTGTGCTAGAGAACAACTAATTCATGACCATCTCAAGGTGACTGGAATTAAAAGTTCCCAGGTATGGAGAACCGGGGATTTTTTCTATCCTTATTAGTTTTAATTATTGAATATTATTTGATGTCTCCTCTTTTTTAAATATTTTATTGGTGTTATATACAAATTTTTGAAAATTTCCCTGAGTTAAATTACTGGAGGTTCTATTCATCAGCAATTTTCTATTTCCTATTGTGATGTTTTATAGTTCTTGATTTTATTGTTTGATGTTTTATGAGGAATGATGGTATTTTCTGTTTCTCCATTGCTGCATTACATATAGTCTAACTTGTTGTGATTTCCAGTTCAGTTTGTCTGAGCATTTCTGTGTATATTTTATGGTCCCTTTATTCTGTATTTGGTGACTCACCAAATTGTATGTGTAATTGAGTACCCATAGGCCAGTATGGAGAAAAATCCCCCGGGTCACTATTTTCCCACAATCCGCCCCTGCTACCAAGAGACTGTGGGGAGTGCTTTTAGGTTTTTGGAGAGTTAGATGGCAGTGAGGAGCAGTTATTTTATTGGATTTTCAGGCCTACTTGGAGGATCCAGGTACACCTCGCCTGAGGATCCTAAGGAAGGTTGGGAAGTGCATCTTTCCAATCCACTAACTGGCTGGCTGGGGCTTTTCCTTTGGATATATTTTGGGATTTTGTATTTTCATGATAGGAGCCTTGTGAGACCCTGGGTACCACATGGATTTAGGCCTGGGGCTGCCCAGGTTAGGGAAGACTTACCCCTCTGCCCTTCAATGAGGCAAGGAGCAACTCCTGCATTAACTTCATTTTTGGAGAAAAAGAACTTTTTCATTGTAAGAATTAGGAGGAAGATTTCTGTTGCCCCCTTCCTGCCTGAAGAGGAACAGTGAGAGAGAGCTGCAGGTACCTGAGAGAATCCTTCCCACTGGTTTCCAATCAAGAGAGAAAACAACAAAGAATCATCACCTGAGTGTGAGTAAGAAATCATTTGAGATCTTTGAGGACACCCATCTGGAGGTTTTGCCCCAGGGAGAGAGAAGATTTTGAATTCTCTAGGCATTGGACTGTCTTACCCTTTTTGCCAGTTTTGGAAGGGGTTTTCCTGCCCACTTGGGAACCTCACTGAGCCAAAACCTGGAAGATGAGAGATTCCCCTGTATTGGTGCTGGGAGACCCATGCACAGATAGAAAGGAAACAGACTTTAAGTAAAAGAACTTCTGTGGTGCTGAGGACTTATTTATTTGTGCCATATTTCACCTGCTTTATCTCCAGTACACACAGTGGAGAAAAATGTATTTCGCCTCTCCCAGGGAAAGTTATCAAAAGTCACCCCCGTCACTCTGGGCCCTGAAAGTTAAGACTTCCCCCAACCAACAAAGAATCCTGACCTTGAGGGAAAGAGGGACAGAGCTAGTTAGGAGTGGTTCCAGCCCCGAAGATTGTATCATTTTCTTTTCTGGGCCCATCAGTGTGCAGTCCGCACAGAGGGATGGCGTTACATGACATATTAGCTTAAAATCCTACAAGAAAAAAAAATATATAATTGTTATCAATGTGTAATATACTGTTTTTCTATGCTAAAAGAAATAAAAGGTTTGAATGCATTGAAATTCCAAATTGTTTAAGTATATAAAAAAATCTTTTCTTGATGGATTATTTAGGAAATACTTGTTGAAAGGTCTTAAGTATATGTTGTATTTATTTATTTTATTTATTTATTTAACTTTATATACCGACTTTCAAATACATGTCAAGGCGGTTTACATCCATGTAATTTGCAGTAGCAAATTTAAAAAAAAAACAACTTATCAGTTTAACTATTACAATCTTTCAATAATATTAATCTAAAAATAGTATTAAAATATACAATTAAAACATAAAACTCTTTGAAATAAATTTTAAAATTAAAAATAATTCTACCCTTTGCCTCAACATACCCGGGCTCAATTAACTTAGTCAATTAACTTGAGTAAAGGCCTGTTGGAATAGCCAGGTCTTTATCAGTTTCTTAAAACTGCTGATGTTATCCTCTAATCGAATATCCACCGGAAGGGAATTCCACAGCTTAGGACCTGCCAGGGACAATGACCTCTCTCTCACTGATCCCAAATGAGCTAACTTGGGTGATGGAATTGTTAATAGTGCCTGCCCAAGTGATCTTAAATTCCGGACTGGAACATGAATTGTTTATTACCAGCCAGTTTTAATTTTCTCTAGTAAAATAAAATGATTAAACCTATTATCACTGACTCATTTAATGCAGAGGTTTTCTGCGCAAACATTGCCACACAAGTTGTTTTTCCTGATTTTAACCCTGCTTTCCCTCCTAACCCCTGGGAGACGGAATGGGTTGTTTATACCTGACCACACAAATCCCCCGCAGGAAGGAAGGCTTTTCATGTGTGCCAGCCTCAAGGAAACCTTTGTGGGTCTCTACCTACTTGCACTCTCTTGCCCCAGGACACCAAAGTGAGAGGCTCCCCACCCTGAGGGCGGCTCACGGTAGCCCGACTTTTCAGTACCGTATTTTTGATTGTCCATGGCATTTTGTCCCTTTCCCATATGCTAAAAAGACTTAGGAGTAATCATGTCTAATGATATGAAGACTACTAGTTAGTATGATGATGCAAGCGGCAATAAGAAAAGCATTATTGTGTATATAATAAGAGATATAACAACTATTTTGGAAAAGGGCCCTTTACTTATTTATTTATTTATTTATTTATTTATTTAGACATTTTATATACCGTCATTCCATGTGTAGATCACAACAGTTTACAAAATGACATTCATAAACGAGGACTGGTTACAGGAGAGGTCTTCATAGTCAGGCATTGATGTCTATATATTAAAAATGATCTAGCACATAGGCAATGAGGATGGGTGATTGAACGAAAAGATAGTTTTAACGTCTTAGTCAGTGAGTTGTTTTGAGAAACTTGAAATACAATTATCCTTTTCCAGGACAACAGTGAGAGTCATCTTCAAATACCATGTTCACTTCTAGAGGTCACAGCTTTTGTAATGACATTGAGAAAATGGAAAAAGTTAGGTGAAGGCTATCAGATTTTTGTGGGGCCTGTAATACAAGCCCTGCACAGAAAGGCTTAAGGCACGCCAAATAAATGCTTCATAAGACAGAAGGAAAAGAAGAATATGATGGAAACATTCAAACATCTAGCGTACATAATAAAGTACAAGAGGGTTGTATTTTTGAAAGAAACAGGAGATCAAGGACAAGCTTAATTGTGAGAAAAATAATCCTTTATTTCTTAGAATAGCCTACCCATAGATGCAGTGAAATCACAAATGGTAGCAAATTTCAAACATGTACTGGACAGATGCAAAAGATAGCGCTAAGGGCAAAGGAGGGCGATAATCAGGAGATGGAGTAGAATATGTGGTGGTATGCTGGCTGGGTGTAACGGGGCAGACTGGGTGGCCCTTCTGAGCCAGCAATCACTATGCTTCTATGCTAGGAAGAGAGAAACAGTGAAATGCAGGAGCTGATCAAATGAAACATGGAATATTGATTACAGCAGCTATTATTCTCTAATGTGCATGAGATATTAATTGCACACATTATAAGGACAACTAAAAAGGCAGGAGAACCAATCCATTTTCTTGGCCATGATAATTATATGAGCAGAGCAACTGGCAGAAGCTCAACCCTTTATATATTGCCAGATTATCTTCTTTTATGGATCGCATGGGCCAGGGACAGATTATGTCATGCTTTTGTGAATACAGAACAAGCCACTTTTTTCTCAATATATTTAATATATTCAAACTGACTAACATCTGAATAAATGGGGGGGTTTATATTATTTATGCTGTAAAAGTGGAATTAAGAGCACCAAGTGCCATGCAAGACACTCAATATATGAAATAAGATAGCTAATTTATATAATTTATACTTTAAGGAATAGATTACACTAGTTTTAATTTTTCAGTGTATTGTCAAAGTACCAGTTTTTGATTCTGAAAGGCTGAACATGTTCCTTGAAATTTAGTTACCCCCAACCTTAAGGATTTTTATAGTACATTGCTATTTTGCTGTCCACCTTCGTGAACAGCTCGTATGTTTTGGAATTTCGTATACTACAAATCAAGTCATAGGAAATGTCACGTTTGCTTATCAATTAAGGTGATCATTTATCAAAATCTCTATTCTGCAAAGTTCTTGAGTCACATGCCAATGGTGGAGAATGTAGAAAGATTCACCTGACTGTATTCTTTTCTCATGCTGCAAAAAAAAGAAAAAGACATTTGGGGCAGCTCAAGAGGTATTTGTCTCAATCCCACAGAGATCGGCTTGCTGTGCAAACATTTTTCACAGTTTTACGGAATGGAAGCGCTCGGGATTTCTCTCATCCTGCGTCAAGGGAGGGGGCTAGGTGGGTGGGCGGGGAAAGATTGTTGATTTATGCTGCAAAATCCGTATTTCTACCTGCTTTTATCATATTTCAGTCTTGTCCATTCTCTAGACTATTTCATATGGGAAAGACAATTTTCAAAGGCCATTTATTCAAGTAAATGCTAAAAGTACGTGCAGTGTTCCATAGCCTGCAAACTCTTAATTGAGAAAAGGGGAGCATTCTCCGGGGGGGGGGAAGTTTAGGGCAGGATTAGGGACTAGTGCTTGTATGTTACATGTTCAAGAATACGCGTGCAGTTTCCCAGGCAAGTTAGTTTAGACCGCACAAAAGTCAGGTCCAAAATCCTTTGGCCATCTATACCCATGGGCAGGTTTCAAAGAGAAGGTACATGCGGACTTTCCCTTTGAAAGTATCTGCAACATCTGTGGGTGCAAAGTTCCGGGCTGGCTGTTTTGAAAATTGACCTCCTTCCCTTTCTTTATGACTGGTATTTAGTGCTTTTTACAGTCTTTATCATTTGCCTTTCATTCATAGGACAAGAAGTAGCACTGTAGGTGTGGACTCTACACAGAAATTCATTAAAACTTTAAATATCTTGACACACCGGTTTTCATATGTTTGGAACTGGAGCCGTATAAAACAGATGAATGTCACAAGATATTTCCACTCCATAAATCTTCCATGCAGATTATCTCTAAATTAACATCTTCGGCAGAAATTATAACATTATATTCTCAAAGTTAAAAATGAGATTTGTAGGGAGTAAAAGTTTTTAACATGAGGGCCTGATTTCAAAAAGCATTTACACGCTTAAAATTGGATTTTACCCGTGTAAGTGGCCTTTCGAAAATTGGTAAAATATATGCCATTAAATTGTTCATAGTATATTCCAGTGTAAGTGTTCTTTATGCACATAAAAGGCTTTTAAAAATTGTTATAATAGTATGTTCCAGTTACATTTGTAACTACATTTAAAATTACCTCCATAAGTTTTATCTGCATATCAGAAGGCAATTTTGTAAAATACCACATCTCATGCAAAACATTATTTTGCATGCTGAAGTCCCTTTGAAAATTGTCCCCTTTTGTGTGTAATGGTGTTGAAAAGAGATGGTAAATTGCCTGCTCCTGTTTTGAGTAAACCAACTGATTAAAAACAGGTTATTGCTAGGGATGTGCAGTTCCTTCCCCCAATTTTTGGTTTGGTTTGTTTTCTGTTTTGGGAAGGGTCTTTTTATTTTCCTTTGGTTTGTATAATAATTTTTTAGGTTTGGTTCATTTGCCAAACTGAATAA
Source organism: Rhinatrema bivittatum (assembly GCF_901001135.1). Classification (NCBI taxonomy): domain Eukaryota; kingdom Metazoa; phylum Chordata; class Amphibia; order Gymnophiona; family Rhinatrematidae; genus Rhinatrema; species Rhinatrema bivittatum. The sequence goes on along the minus strand of NC_042618.1, from coordinate 399,175,322 downwards.
AAAACATTAAACAAGAAAAAAAAATCCGGAAACAAAACAAAACAAAATCTGCCCAGGCACTTTCAACCAGTATGGCCAGAAACATTTTGGAGTACTGCTGTGCAGCAAAATGGTGCTGTTTGCACCAGAGGAAGGCACCAAAGTGATGTTACTTTGGCACAATCCTCCTGGTAGCATCACTTTTAAACACTGGAAGCTGAGCAGCAGCAACTGGAGGCTCTAGCCTGGGCCTAGCCCTTGGCTTCAGACTCAGAATTGGTGCCAGGCCCCAGCACTAGGACAAGGACTTAGGTTGGTCCCAGCCTAGCTCTCTGAGCTAGGTGCGGCCTGGGCCTAGGCCTTGGTACTATAGCTGGAGCCTAGGCCTCAGCAACAAGGCCTCAGCTCATGCTTAGGCCTTGGAACTAGGCCTGGCACAGGCCTACCTTTTAGTGTGGATGCTGGGCCCTGGCCTAGGCTTAGTCCTCAGCACTGTACCCAGACCTGGACCTAGGCTCCAGCACTAGGCCTAGGCCTCAGTGCCATGTTCAGTCCAACACTAGGGCCTGACCCTAAGCCCCAGGGCTGGGACTGGGTAGATTTTTTGGCCAGGAAGGCCCAGCCAGAGCTGCCAGAAGCTTGTTTATTAATTTTAAATGTCATGAACTGAAAATGAATTAATTCATTGCCTTTCTGCCATTCATTACAAATGAAAGTACATCCCTAATTATTGCATTATAAGTACTTTCAGTCTTTTTATTTGTGAAAAAGATTTCCTTACTCTCAGTTTTAGAAAATAAACAGAATCACATCGATTGATGTAGCATCGATATTAGCATTTTCATTTATACTTTGTTTTCAAAGGTGTTAAGAACTGTTAACAAATATTGGTCTTTAGAGGCAAGAATCAAACCGCCTGCATGGGTGCAAACTCCATCGGTACTTTTTACCTGTGCGGTTTGCATAAATTAGCAAAACAAAACCCCTGGAAAATGTACCCACAGAGATTTGCTCCTGTGATTTCTGCAGATATTTTTTCAGTCAAAACAATGCGTGTAGTTTTGAAAATTCAAAAATACACATGATGTTGCCTCTCCTTTCCTAACTCTGCCCACTGAAACACCTTCAAAAAATGCAGATAAAATTGTGCGCATTCTTAATTTTATCTGCATGGAGGGTGGGCAATTTTCAAACAGCTTTGAAAGTTGCCCTCCCCATCTTCAGATGATCATTGAAGAGATTTAAGTAATGAGTTGCCTTTTTTCTTATAGGAGAGTAGAACACTCGAGAAGGCTTGTTTTTCTTTGACTTCTAATACACATTTCTTTCTTCAACTTATGATAACATTTTTAAAATATTTCCTCATTTACCTTAAGTAATATATTTAAGAAAATATATTTCCATCAAATTACTACAATAACAGATATGTTTAAGATATTTTTTCTCCAGCTATTCAGTTCATATGTATTTACTTCTGAATAATCCTTCCTGTTTCCTTGTTATTGTATTGATTTTCTATATTTCTCCTTTAATTACTGGTGGTAAAATAATATTAAACCAATACCAATTAAAATGATGATGAATAGTCTGGTATAATCTAAATATGCCCTTCAGCTGTAAAAGGAATCAAAGTCATCCTACAAAGCAGGAAGGACAAAAGAAGTGTAAAGTGAGAAATATAACAGAATACCAGCTTTGCTGACTCCTGCCAAACACATGCAGGTCAAAGTGTCTGCAGCACCATTTTGGATTCTGTGCCATGGCCAGTAGGAGGGGAACCAGCTCTATTCTTTCATTAAAGATCTGAGGACGCATTGGAAACTGTAAGTGGGGGCCTGGGGATGAGTGGGGACTTGCAGCTTCTGAGGCCTGTCTTTGTTTTGGGCAGAGAAAGGTTCATGGGGACCTAAAAGGCCCATCTTTGTTCCAGATTGGGGACCCAGAAGGCCAGTCTGTATTCTGGAGGGGGGGGGGGGGAGGAGAGAGGTTTGTGGTTATATGCCTAGAGGTCTTGGTTTCAGTTTGGGAGTGTACAGTTGTGTTCATTAATAGTCAACTTTTCCATCTTGAGTGACCCATTTCAAATGTTACAGGTATTAACTGTGAATGATGCATCCAGCATTAATTAAATTCAGTTCAATTTATCTGGTTTATATGCTACCTTTCAAAGTCCCCATTTGTTTATATTGTAGCTTTACTGTTTCAGAAGTGATGGTAATTCTAAAATGCACATGGAGTGTGTATGCATTACTGTGTTTTGTGCATTGGTGTTAACTAATGCTAACATCCGTAGCACATAGATTCCTTAAGGTACCAATTTGCTTAGGTTAAATTTAGCACAATGGAATTCTGTTATGGTGAACATTCCTACAATGAATTTGCTGAAACTTGTCCCAAAGCCCTGTTTCCCTCAAAGTGTTGAAATAAAGGTCAACAAACAGTAAATGTATATGTAAGGTGATATCTTTTGTAATACAAGGTATTAGGCATGTGCATTCATTTTCACGAATTAGACAATTTCAATGAAATTTCAATGAAATTGTCTAATTCGTCATGGTTCGGGGGCACCAAAAACAAACTGAATTTTTCTGAAATCTCAGAAAAATTTGTAGTTCGTGTTTGTGCGTGCTAACCATAGTTAGCGCGCACTAACACGAAAATCGGGAGCCACGAAAAAAAAACCCCAAACTGCGAGAAAAACAAAATTTCCCGCGGGGGCCCGAAAACGAAGCCCGAACCGATAAAAAAAACAATGCACATCTCTACAAGGTATAACTTGAGAACATGCAATAAGCAGACAACCTCATGTCTAGCTGGCACTGTACTATTTAAACCCAGAGTAATTGTACTGTTTCCCCTCTGATGAAGGGAGCAGAGCTCTCAAAAGCTCGTCAAGATGTATTGAGTCTGTCCAATAAAAAGGTTTTGTCCACAACTTGTTTGCTGATCCTTATTTCTGTAAAGCAACAAAACTCATGTTACACTGAATGAAAGATCAGTTACAGTGAGCATGAGCAGCCATGGAATAGCACTGTTCATTTTAATGGCTATGCCCCTTTCTGTTGGTGTTTTATTTTTTCATAGACCAATTAATTATGTAAAAAAAAAAAAAAGAACATAATCTACAATTACAGTGTAACAAAGTGAGACAAATGTAATATAAATGCCTGCGTATCATCTTTATTTTATAGGCCATGTGGTTACATTTTGTTTGGCATATTTTATGGGTGGATATTGTGTGTGTGTATACTTCTGTTCCTGAATCATAACAATTCATCAAAAGCAGAATTTTATTAGGCGAGGACTTCAGACCACTGGGTTGAAATATTAATAGCTATTATTGGACATGGGCAGCACATTCAAGAAGGCTCTAGATACGGCCATTAGCATAATAATATGAAATAAAATGATAATATGCATATGAAAAGTCTGTTAGCTGAAACATTCTTAAATGGGACCGATATGCTAATAAATGTTTCCAAACTGCTCTACAATTAAAGATCAGCCTTTTTGCTGCCTTTTCAAACTGCTCCTTCATTTATGAACACTTAGGGGTAGATTTTAAAAGCCCTGCGCGCGTAAATCCTTCCGGATTTACGCGCGCAGGGCACTTGCGCGCCGGCGCACCTATTTTGCATAGGCCGCCAGCGCGCGTAAAGCCCCGGGACGCGCGTAAGTCCCGGGTCTTCGTAAAAGGGGCGGGAGGGGCGTGTCCGAAGACCAGGGCGGGTCCTGGGGGCGTGCCTGGGGTCAGGGGAGGTCTGAGGCGGGTCTGGGGGCATGGCAAGGCTTCGGGGGTGGGCCGGGAGGGCAGTCCCAAGTCCCCTGGCACTGCGGCCTGTGCCGGGGGCTGACGAGGCGGCTTGCACAAGTTACGCCTGCTTCAAGCAGGCGTAACTTGTACAACAAAGGTAGGGGGGGATTTAGGTAGGGCTGGGGGGTGGGTTAGATAGGGGAAGGGAGGGGAAGGTGGGGGGATGCGGAGAGAACGGAGGCAGGCTGCGCGGCTCGGCGCGCCCAGGCTACCCATTTTGCGCAGCCTTGCGCGCACTGACCCCGGATTTTAAAAGCTACGCGCGGCAATGCGCGTAGCTTTTAAAATCTGGCTTACTTTTGTTCGCGTGCGCGTATTTTTTTAAGATCTACCCCTTATTGTCTTCTTACTAACGCCTACAGGCCTTTTCCAATAGCCTTAGAACTTATAGCATGGGGTGACCAACTCTGGACCTTAAGAGCCACAAACAGGCCAGGTTTCCAAGCTATCCACAATGAATATGCATGAGATACATTTGCATACAATGGAGGTAATACATGCAAATCTATCTCATGTATATTCATTCTGGATATCCTGAAAACCTGGCCTATTTGTGGCTCTCGAGGACCAGCATTGGCCATCCCTGTTATAGCACTTCAGAGATTGCAAAAATCCTTATTTACATCCCCTTGTGAATGTCACATGTTCTGGGAATATTTTAGCATGGGGGAGGGGCATGAATATAAATTGCAAAACACATCCTTATCCCGGTATAATGTTTTAAACAATGAGACAGCACATGAACAAGACATCATTAAGACCTTACATCCAATCTTTCTGGCATCGCAGTGTGCACCCCCTGATCCAGGGCCGAAGACTAGACAGTGAATGGAGTGATTGTAGTGGGAAATCTGTCTAAGCAATGAACCTTGCCAGGAAAATGAACACCTTGTCCTAGATGACCTTGTACTTCATATTTTCAGTTTGTAGTTAAGGTTTTCTGAAGCGGCTCTTAAAGGTGAGTGCATCCATTTCCAATCTCATGGTACGTGATTCACAAATAGCTTTCTGCAAGTGTTTTCAGAGCTTGCCACAGAAATAAAATCTACCAAACTTATTTTTGTCAAATCTATCAAATAATAGATAAGCTCTTCATGTTTGGTTATAGCTGGGTGGTTAGTTGATTTGTTATGTTTGTTTTATGGCTGTAAAGGACATTCATTTTTTGTACCTGAATGGGCCATTTTATCTTGAGTACATGATCCCTGAGTCTCATTTTGTTTTATTTTTTTTTTCATGTAATATGTTAGAGTCACATAATTTCTTTAACTCTTAGAGCTCAGATTTCTTAATTTTTATTCATTAATGATAGATGTCAGCTTATGATTTATTGATTGGTAAAAAAAATAAAACATATAATCAACTGCTCTTGTAGTCTAGCATTATTGAATAATTTATACATGTAAGGTCCAATTTTCAATAATCTGTATTAGTTATCAAATATGTAGGTGAGTAGGCATGCAGAGATTTCTACTAGTTTGGCGCGAGCAGCAGTTTATGAAATACTGCATATTTCTTATGTTCTTATGTTCTGCCCCAAAGTATACATGTATGTTTCAGTACACTTATATATTTGTAATGCAGAAAACCCCCATACTTCCGTTACCCATTTTATAAACGTACAAGCATATATTTTATGGGCAGATAATAATTGTAACATGAGCACATAATAACCTAGTGTTATATGTGGATGCCTGTATTTTATAATTCTAAAAATATTTGTACATGTACTTGGAATCACCAGTTTATTGACACCTCCATCTGTTCACCCTTACCTCCAGCATTTCACCCTGACCCCTACACTTAACTCCGAGCTCCCACATAAAAACTACAGGCAAACACAATTGTTGTTTCATTTCTATGACATAATAGTAGGTGTAAAAGTGTAAGGACAAGTTTGGTAATGTATGCGCGTATACAGCTTACAAATTAGCAACTTGTGCAGGCACTTCCAAACCCCACCTTGCAATACCCCTAAACCACCCCTTTTTATCCCTGTTAACATTTACGTGCAACTGCAAAATTATGCCCTGTACTTATGATTGTTTCCAAAATAGCATACATGCATGCACAGGCATACCACATAACTCTTTGAAAGTTACCCCATTATATGAATGTAGTGATCTTTATGAACTGAAACTCATATTCTCTACTTCTGTAGTTTTAAGATGCTACTAGATAAAGTGACTACAAAAGTATATTAATAGGTTATTATGATATTATATATAGTACATTTAAGGATTAAGGAGCAGGTCTTTATCCCACTGGTTAGTTCTCCAAACATCGAAGCAGGAAATTCAAATTCAATTATTGACTTGAGCTTCTGCTTCTCTGAGCAGCTAAGGCTGGAAGAGCAATGTTAGCTTATTATAAAGATCTTATGAATTTAGTGGTACTACAAATAATTTTTTATAAACTGTAATTCACACTTTCTCCAAGCATTGCATGATGACTTTTCCTGTTAGAAAATTCAACAACACAGTGATTTGCTCAGTTACAGTCCATACTAAAATTAAAGATATAGATTTAGTATTTAGTTATTTAATGAAACTCCATTACTACTTATACAGTATTAATTTAATTACTTTTGTATTTCTATTCCACCTTTCATAACTGGTCAACCATTTCAAAGCAGAATAGATAATGGATCATTAGTAATATTAAAGCATAATATTATAGGAGGCATTATATTACAGGTAGTTTGTATGCATAATGGTGTGATCATGCAATAGGTTATGATCTACAAAGAACAATAGTTGCAATTATGGTATTCAAAGAACAGCTTATTCAATTAATGTATTAATTAATTGGTAGGATTCAATCTATATGGCCATAGTTCTTGGCATTTTTCTATCAAAAATATAAAACCTGAGAATCAAATTATCCATCTTGAACCTCATCTGGCAAATAAAGCCAAGATGTAAGTCACGTATGAGCCAAACATCATTTGAATCAACCCTATATTGACTTTTGATATAGTGAAATATCCAGCATTGAAAAGTAACTGCAGAAAATTAATTTCATGTAAGTTACTGACAATTAAAAGCAAGCTAATAATGTGATTGTCCACATTTTTCTTTAAGCATAATGACAAACCTTTTCACTTTATGAGTTAACATTTTTTTAAAAATGAGGTTGAATCTAGAGATACCGGTAACCATGCAGAAGGGATTAAATTGGTCTGGAGCCATTTGGAAATGTGAGCATCTGGTCTAGGGCATTTTTTTTCTATTGAAAGCACATCAATACCTTACTGAGGCTAAGTGACAAGCTGACTGAGTGAGATTTCACTCTCTAGTCAAAGTGGATGGAGCATTAATCTTACAAAAATGGCCCTGGATTCCAAGGACAGAAATATACAAGGGGCTCACCTGGGGTTTGCACATATAAAATTGGGATATATGAGACATAGGTAGTCTCTGTGTACAGTAAGCAAATTTTCAGAAGGGAGGGAGTGTGCACCTTCATGTATAAACTGAGAGTGATTACATACACATCTTACAATTATCTGATGCGTAAAATATATGAGTGTACTTCATTAAAAAATGCATGGGGTAGATTTTTAAAGTTATGCGCGGGCGTAGATTTGTTCGCGCAACCCGGTGCGAACAAATCTATGCCCGATTTTATAACATGCGCTCGCTGCTGCACGCATGTTATAAAATCCAGGGTCAGCGCGCGCACGGGGTGCACAATTGTGCTACCTGCGCGCGCCGAGCTGAGCAGCCTGCCTCCGTTCCTTCCAAGGCCACTCTGAAATCGGAGTGGCCTCGGAGGGAACTTTTTTTCCGGCTCCTCCACCTTCCCCTCCCTTCCCCTACCTAACCCTCCCCCCCCCCCCAGCCATAACTAAATCTCCCCCTATGCCCAGGGGCTGGTTCGGAGGCCTCGGGCACGCCCCTGGACGCCCCCGGGCCAGCACCATGCCCACGGCCCCACACCAGAATGCCACCGAATGCCGCACCGCCCCCAACATGCCCCCAAGCAAAGCCCCGGGACTTACGCGCGTCCCGGGGCTTTGCGCGTGCCGGCGGCCTATGCAACATAGGCGCACCGGCACGCAAGTCTTTTAAAGGCTTTTAAAATCTGCCCCAATGTGTACGGCAGCATATGCATGTAATTTTGGGGCAGTGATACACATAGGGATAGATTTTTAAACGTACAGTTGTGCAGATTTTATAACATGCGCGCATATGTGAGGGCGGCACATGCAAGAGAGGGGGACTTATGCAATTTTCATGCGGCGACGCATCCTGACCTTCCCCAGTTCCCTCCTATTAAGGAGCGGACTGGGAGGGAACTTCCCTATCCCCCTGTCCACACTTCCTCCCTCGTCCCCTGTCCTTCCCAGTGCCCACCCCCTAAACCCTTTTTTCTACCTTTCACTTTTTTTGTTAAGTTGCTTACTGTGTGTTGAAGCAGAAGCAACTTGCATGCGCCGGCCAAGTGCTGGCGTGCATTTCCACGGCACCTCCAGCCCCGCCTCTCCCCGCGCCCTTGACCGCCCCTTTCCTTCAGCCCAGCTCTTCTGTGTGGAACAGGAGTTACGCGCATGGCCGGGCCCCTTTGGAAATGCGCATGGCACGTGCAAGGCCCGGCCACGAACGTAACCCCTGTTTTTTACGCATGTGGCCAATTAAAAATTCAGCCAACATTTTATAAAATTTGTGACTCCCACTGCACAATTTATAAATTATAGGCATAATTTTAGACACCTCTACTTATGCATGTATATGCTGAGTTATACATACTATTGAAAATTACACTTAAAGTGCTGTAACTTTTACTTTTAGTTTGTTTAAAAGGACATATTGAAGTACTGCTGTATCTGCAAGCAAGGAGGGATTATCACACCCCTATAAGAACAGGGCGGGGTGCAGTCACCAGAAAGACACAGTGGCTTGAATGCCAGAAAATACTGAAACATTTTAAAATGATGTTTAGTCTCGTAAGTAGACCTGTGCACTCAGTCTACTACCATTCCAACTAGTGATCCAGGATTCATTTAGATTTTTGTAATCCTACTCAATTTTTGGATTATGATCCACATAGCAACTCCTTGAAGGGCTGGTTCTGATTAATACAGAATGATCCTTTGTCTGCTGCCCTTCCTAGTCTGACCAAATATGCCATAAACTATCCTGGCTGCATTTCTGTATCTCTCTGCTTGCTTACTTATGCAAAAGATACCTTTTCTATCAGCATTTCCTTCCATGTTTGAATCAATACACCCAAGAACAAAGTCATCTTCTGTGCCTAAATCCACCCAGTGGTATGCCAGGACTGATACACTGCACTTTATTTTTTATAAACTGAGAGCCTGCAGTTCCCCTTTCTCTACCCAGTTAAGGCAATACCAATTGTTTTATTTAAAAAAGAAATGCAAAATCAGTAGATGGTAACCCCCCTCCCCAATGGATACTTTTATCTGTGATGTGAGGGGGCAGGGACAGGGGTCTTTTGTTTTGAAATCCCTGTGTGTGCTTGTGAAGGAGTGTATGTTGGACTCTCCTTAAAAGCTCAGGACTAGAATGGCAACTATATACTACTTTATTCAAATGGCCTGTAAGCTATGTAAATTGATGTAAATTTTTTTATAACATCATGCACGTTTCAACAGGTACTTTCTACGTACATACATGAGAAATGGGCAAAGATAGCCCTGTAGCAATCAATTATAAGAGAGGTTGAATTCAAATGTATGAATGGGAGCTGGAGTAGGAACATGCAAACATTATTTATAACAAAATAATCAGCCTTACGTTTTACAGCTACACAGATGGTTAAGAATGCCCACATTAATGTCTTAGAAGCAATGTTAAAAAGGCACACAATAACAAAGACAGAGACTGGCATGCCAGGGTCAGGATGTGCGGTGGGAATACATTTCTCTTCTAGTACAACCTCTAATGCAGAGCAAGACTGATCTCTAGTGGCTAATCTAGAACACTGCATGCAAACATTAAAAATGTGTTATTTTATCACTCTAGAACAGTCTAGTGACTGCAACCAACCATTAAATAGTTTTTGTACTTGAAAGAACTCACGTTCAGCTGTTTTGTGACTATTTGCTATCTGAAAATTGGTACAGGTAACTTATTTATACAAGGAAAAGTCAATTACACAATAATAAAAAAATACTAGTTAGAGACTTTCCTTTGTTAATGAGTCATAAAATAAAAAGGAACAGAATGGATGTGGGTAAGATACATACATATATATATATATAGAGGGAGAGAGAAAAAGAGAAAATCACATTATCGAAATTCAGCATTTAAAACAAAGATAGGATAGAAGGATGGTTACAGAACTTGTGAGGAATATATACTAGAAATGTTATCTATAACTTATATTCTTATTTGAATTACTATATCTATAATTTTAAATTGTATGTCTGGACCACACTGCAATGTATAGAGATGTGCATTCGTTTTTGCCGAATTGGAAAATTTCAACGAAATTCTCCAATTCGGCATGGATCGGAGGACCCAAAAAACGATCGGGTTTTCCCTGAAATTTCGGGGAAAAATCATTTTTCGGGTTAGCATGGGGGTTTGAGCGCCTCATGGAAAATGTCATTTTCCTGTTGATTGTTTTTTTTTCGGCGATTTTCGATGAAACCCCCCACCCCCACCGGAAACCCTTCAAATTTACTTAATTACAAACCCCTGCCATCCCAATCCCCCCCAAGACTTACTGAAAGCCCTGGTGGTCCAGCGGGGGTCCCGGGAGCGATCTTCCTCTCTCGGGCCATCGGGCCTGCCAGGAATCAAAATGGCACCAGTGGCCCTTTGCCCTTACCATGTGACAGGGGCTACCGGTGCCATTGGTCAGCCCCTGTCACATGGTAGGAGCAATGGACGGCTGGCGCCATCTGAGAAAATGGCACGCGATATACGCGATATAATACAAGTTAGAGCATTACTGTGGTTTGCCGCAGCTCCATATAATACTAAATTGAGGAGCTCAATCTTTTTTGAACGTTGGCCTTCTAATTACCATTAAAACCAATATAATTTGAACAATATGATGGTAATTTAAAAATGAGTGCACGTGCACCCATACATGCATGTATAAGCACGTAAGCAAAGATATGCTGGAATTTAAAATTGTGCGAGCATTTGCGCTTGTATGTTTTCAAATATGCCAACTGCGCAGAAGTATGCCCCAAATTTTAAGAGGTTATTTGAGCAAAGCTAGCACGCTTGTCTTCTATAGGACTTTGTTGGCTTTTACGCATATATGTCAGTAGATTTTAAAATATGGTCTCATGAGGCACTTTCCCAGTTTTCCAACTAGTCCACCAGGTTGTCCAAGTAAAATCAAAGTCTTTCAGACCCCTCTGATTCTTCATCTTGCACACTGCTCAGTTGATCCAGAACCCTCGCCTTGTCTTTTAAGCCCAAGAACTCAAGCTCTACAGACTTGCTCCTCATCAGGCGCTTCTCCCTACCAACCCAACACCACCAGCTCTAAACTTCACCACCACATGCTCCCCCAGAGCTACCCTAGATTCCTTCGAGCCCACCACCCCGCTGGAGATAGAATCAACACTGAAGAAGCTGAAACCATCCAGCCACCCGATAGACCACATCCCAACGAAACTTCTGCTCCTTATCCCAGGCACCATCTCCAGATCTCTGGCCGACATCATTAACTGCTCCCTAGCCCAAGGAGTATACCCGGATGACCTTAAAACAGCTTCTATTAAACCTCTCTTGAAGAAACCCAACCTGGACACTAATGAGCTCTCCAACTTCCGACCCATATCCAACCTCCCGCTGCTAGCAAAACTCACCGAGAAGGTGGTGAACACACAGCTTTCGGACTACCTGGAGGAACACAAAATCCTATACCCCTCCCAGTATGGCTTCCGCAAGTCTTCCAGTACCGAAACCCTCCTCATCTCGCTAACAGACCACATCCTCATGGGCCTGGATAAAGGGATTTCATTCCTGCTAGTTCTCTTAGACATCTCCATGGCGTTTGACACCTTGAACCATAGCATCCTCCTCAATCGTCTCTCAGACATTGGATTATCTGGATACGCCTTCCAATGGTTCAGCTCATTCCTCAATAATAGAAGCTCCAAGATCACTATCAATAACAAAGAATCTCCTAACTTCAATTCTACACTAGGTGTTCCCCAAGGCTCCTCTCTATCCCCCACCCTCTTCAATATCTACCTACTGCCTCTTTGCCAGCTCCTCACAAACCTTAACCTAATCCACTACTTATATGCTGATGACGTTCAGATCCTGATCCCAATAAAAGAATCCCTTCCAAAAACGCTCTCCTTCTGGGAGAACTGCCTTAAGTCCATCAACTAGTTACTCACCAGCCTGAACCTGGTCCTCAATGCAGCCAAAACAGAAATCCTCCTCATCTCCACCGACCAATCTTCCAACCATGATCAGACAACCTCTATTCCTCAGACCACTCAAGTTAGAGATTTAGGAGTCACCACTGATAACCATTTGAACCTAATAAAATCTATCAACAATATTACGAAGGATTGTTTCTTCAAGCTCCAAGTTATGAAAAGACTCAAACCCCTCCTCCATCTCCAGGACTTCAGAACTGTCCTTCAGTCAACAATATTCTCCAAAACTGACTACTGTAACACTCTCCTCTTAGGACTCCCAATCTCTGCCACTAGACCACTACAGATGCTCCAGAATACAGCAGCCAGGATATTAACCAACACCAACCGGAGAACTCATATCACTCCTATACTTAGAAACCTACACTGGCTACCTATTAAATACAGAATTTTGCACAAAGCACTCACCATTATCCACAAATCCATATACAACCAACTACCTTTAGACCTTCAGTTCCCACTCAAACTATACACATCTGCAAGACCCATCAGAGCGGCACACAAAGGAACCCTTCAAGTTCCCCCAACTAAATCTTCTCGTCTAACCTCCACGAAAGAACGGGCATTCTCCACAGCTGGCCCCATCATCTGGAACAACCTGCCGACTGATCTAAGACTGGAACCCTGCCTGATTACCTTCCGAAAAAAACTCAAGACTTGGCTTTTCATCCAAGCCTTCCCATAAGCCAAACATTACAACAGTTCTTTCGTTTAGCCCAATAGACTAAATGACCGACCCAGCCACTATATATTCATAAGTTCTTATGCTCCAGTTTTTTCTGTCCTTTATTTCCTGGCTACTCTAGCCCCCAAGTTCTTTCTCCCTGTTATTTGTAACTGCGCTTCGGCCTTCCTGTTATATGGTTTTGTTCAGTTAACCCCTAAGTTCGATGTAAACCGGCCTGATATGAAGCTTGTCATGAAGTTTGGTATAGAAAAATGTTAAATAAATAAATAAATAAATCAGGCGCAGCAGTAAAGTTATATGGATATCTCACATACACATGCTGCGGTTTCAGTTTTAAAATATGGAGGTATGTGTAACCATTGGCCCTGTCCTGGCATGCCCATGAACTCCCACTGCTAGAGCTCTTTCCAACGTAAGCCCTGTGTGTCAGCCAGTGGCATACCAAGGGGGGTGGGGGGCCACTTCCCGGGCTAAGGGGGGATGCAGCATTCCCAGTCTTCTCCAATCCCCATGTATAAATGTAAGCCAGAAGCTTATGATATTGTTCTTACTCTGACTTGCAAAGGTGAATTAAATTGCAAAGGGAGAACTGTAAAAGCAAATGGTGACATGTGAATTATTTGGCAGTACCTTTGTTGGTCCAGACAGAGAGAGGTCAATGCAAATTATTTCCTTTGAAGCCTACATTTGCTAGCATTAAATGGATATTACCACAGAAGGAAACTTTTGAGTGACTGGACCTATGGTAGTTCTTGGAATTAGAACTTGGGGTGTAATCCTGGACCAGAGCCAATGAGGAGCAGGGGATCGCTTGCTAATAAACTTTTTAAATTAGATATAAAAGAAAGGTTGTCTTTTATGTACAGTCAGAGCAGAGCAGGGAAAAGATAGAAGTACATAACAATGAGGTGAGGTTCCTACCACTAGCCACATTGCTGCTACCGCAAAGGAAAGAGAAGTTGCAGATAGATGGGAGGGTTCCTCAGAGCCATAGTCTGTAATATATAGCAGTGCAGGGAAAGCAGTGGTTTATTATTTTGTAGTGAAGGAAAAGAGAGTGAGTTCAAGTATTTCCTGACCTTTTGTTTCATTTATAGCTAGAAGGAAAATATTTAGAATAGTATCTGCATACATTTAGTATCAAGCTGACATAGCTGCAGGGAAATTCGGAAGATTTGTCACAATTTTATATAGAGAGGGAATTTATGTTGGGTTTTTTTGTGAGAACCGAGACTTCCAATCTCTTGTTGAGTATGTGTGAGAGAGAGAGGATAAAGTTTGTGCACCCCCCCTAATACTCGACAATCTCCGAATGACTGGAAATCAAGATTTCCCAGGTATAAACAGCAGGGGCTTATTTTTTTTATCCTTATTAATTTTAATAATTGGGTGTTATTTGATATATGTGTTGTTTTTAAATATTTTATGGTGCTTAGGAAATTTTTAAAAAATGTATATGATTTTAATTAATAGAAGTTATTCTATTTGTCAGTAGTTTTAAAATATTCTTTTATTAGTATGGTTTTACTATTATAATTGCTGCTTTATGTTTCTTGATTTTATTTGTTTTATGAAGAATGGTGGTTCTGTTTTTCCATTGTTACATACTGAGTCTGGCTTCTTGGGGTTTCCATTTCAGTTTTTGTCTGCATATTGCTGGTTCTAATTTGGATTCCTTTTTCTGTATTTGGTGAGCGTCTGTCTGCTCTGTGTGTTTGACCAAAGGGAGAGATTCTGCTAGTGTATAGCTTCTGTGTAGGGATCTATAGCAATTGGGTTTGTTTTGTAGGGATGTGAATCGGGCTTCGGACGATTGAAAATATCGTACGATATTTTCAAAATCGTAAGAAATCGGGGGCTCCCCCAAAATGATAGGAAAACCCCACGATATTGTTCATGGGGGTTCTCTTATCATTTTCGGGGAGGGCGGGAAAAACAGCACACAAAAATAACCTCTAAACCCACCCCGACCCTTTAAAACGAATCCCTTAGCTTCCCCCACCCTCCTGACCCCCCCAAAAACTTTTTACAGGTACCTGGTGGTCCAGTGGGGGTCCTGGGAGCGATCTCCTGCTTCCGGGCTGTCGGCAGCCACTAATCAAAATGGCACCGATGGCCCTTTGCCCTTACCATGTGACAGGGTATCCATGCCATTGGCCGGCCCCTGTCACATGGTAGGAGCACTGGATGGCCCGCGCCATTTTATGATAGGTTTGCTGTATAGATTTTGAGTATCTTTTTTGCAGGGTTATGTGTTCACTAGGGATGTGAATTGTTTTTGAACAATTAAAATTATCGTCAGATAATTTTAAAATCGTCCTAAATCGTCAGCGTGCATGATACAATACAAATGCCCCCGATTTATCGTCATAAATCATCCTAAATCGTTAAATAGGGCACGGGAATTATTTGGGGGAGGGCGGGAAAACTGGCACACCAAAACAACCCCTAAACCCACCCCGACCCTTTAAAACCAATTCCTTACCCTCCCCCACCCTCCCGAACCCCACCAAAATGTTGAATTACCTGGTGGTCCAGTGGGGGGGGAGGGGGTCCCGGCGCGATCTCCCGCTCTCAGGCCATCGGCGCCATTTTGGCTGCCACTAATTAAAATGGCGCCGATGGCCCGATAAAAAAACCCCACCCAACCCTTTAAATCGACCACCCTCCCGACCCCCCCGAAACCTTTTAAAATTACCTGGTGGTCCAGGGGGCCCTCAGGGAGCGATTTCCCGATCCCAGGCATCAGCTGCGCTAAAAAAAATGGCGCCGATGCCCCTTTGCCCTTACCATGTAACAGGTTATCCGTGCCACTGGACGGCCCCTGTCACATGGTAGGAGCACTGGATGGCCGGGGCCATCTTTAAAGATGGCCCCGGCCATCTTTACTCATCAGCCCCTATTATAGAGTATACTCATCAGCCCCTATTATACTATACTCTATAATAGGGGCTGATGAGTAAAGATGGCCGGCGCCATCTTTAAAGATGGCGCCAGCCATCCAGTGCTCCTACCATGTGACAGGGGCCGGCCAATGGCACGGATACCCTGTCACATGGTAAGGGCAAAGGGGCATCGGCGCCATTTTTATTTAGCGCAGCTGATGCCTGGGAACGGGAAATCGCTCCCCGAGGCCCCCCTGGACCACCAGGTAATTTTAAAAGGTTTTGGGGGGGTCGGGAGGGTGGGGGAGGCTAAGGGGGGTCGATTTAAAGGGTCAGGTGGGTTGTTTTTTTAGCTGCGCGGGCCTCCCTAAAAAAAAATTTTGCGATGTGAATTGGAATCGGAAACGATTCCAATTCACATATCTTATCGATCAGATTCCCCCCCCCCCCAGCCGAACCTGAATGTTAAGACGATCTGGCACACGATTCACATCTCTAGTGTTCACAACATGTCTGGCAGTGGAAGGTGTTTGTGCTGCTATTACTGTGAGATGACACCAGATTTTGAAAATATTTTTTGTATGATAAGCTGTAAGGGAAACATCCAACCTCCATTATGGGGGAAATTTCTGTGGATGCACAGAACTGGAGGTGCCGGATTTATATGGACATGCTTTCCCTTCCTGTATACATTCCAGACCACTATCATAGCCATGTAGAATTAGTTAAATGAAGATATCAAAGAATTTTAATAGTAGTTTTACTAGACGTTTGAAACTAGCCAGCTTTTTTAAATTATGCAGAAGACCCATTGGACTTTCTTAATAAGAAATGTTTATAGCCAATTTTAAAGCAGGGGCCATGCTATGGAGGTGGGTGTGATATGAGGAAATGTCATTTTGGCTCCCCCCCCCCCCCCTCCTGAATTCTTCTGTCTAGTGACACCACTGATTTTCTGTGACCTTAAGCATTAGTACAAGAATGATGGGGGGGGGGACCTGCTGGAGAGGCACACAAATGCATTGGCTGCCGGGTATTGGAGACCCTTGGTACACCACTGGTGTCAGCAGACTGAATTCCACATGGGCCAGTCAAACCCATCTAAGAATTGTTCCAGAAGTAAATGTTGGGCTACTTTAAGGACAATCTTTGCCGCCGGCTGTAACCACTTCCACCCAGCATCATTCATGTGATTAATAGGTTTCGAGGGCTTTCCCCAGGCTGCAGGAATCCCCGCTGGAACTGCTGTTGGTATGTTTCTGAGGTGTATCCAGCTCTCTCCAGGATAGAGGCCTTAACTTCCGCATAGGTAACCCTCCCATCCAGGGCTTGAAAAGCCACTTAACTCCTGCCCATGAGCAAGTTAGTCAAGTATGTAGTCCAACTAGCTTCGGGCCAAGCCAACAGGCAGGAGGTCCTCTCAAAGTTTTTCAGGAAGACCTCCAGGTCCTCGCCTGCCTTTATTTTAAACAGGATGTGAAGAACCCTGGTCACAGCGGTCTGCACTGTCTATACTACCTGTCAGGCCAATACAGAAAAACGCGTGGGGGAGCCGGCGAGCGCCCGCTCACCCGGCGCACGCATAGACCACTCTCCTGAGCGTGCGATTCAGGAGGGTGGCCTATGCAAATTAGGGCCCGTGGTAAAAAGAGGCGCTAGCGACTCTAGCGCGTCCCTAGCACCTCCTTTTTGACTGGAACGGTGGCTGTCAGCAGGTTTGACAGCCGACGCTCAATTTTGCCGGCGTCGGTTCTCAAACCTGCTGACAGCCATGGGTTCGGAAAACGGATGCCGGCATAATTGAGCATCCGTCTTCCGACCCGCGGGCCGATTTTAATTTTTTTTTTTTTTTAATTTTTGATTTTTTTATTTTTGGGGCCTCCGACAATATCGCTATGATATTAAGTCGGAGGGTGTACAGAAAAGCAGTTTTTTCTGCTTTTCTGTACACTTCCCCAGTGCCGGCAGAAATTAACGCCAGCCTTTGGGCAGGCGTTAATTTTTGAAAGTAAAATGTGCGGCTTCGCTGCACATTTTGCTTTCTGGATTGCGCGGGAATAACTAATAGGGTCATCAACATGCATTTGCATGTTGCGGGCGCTATTAGTTTCGGGGGGGTTGGCCGTGCGTTTTCAACATGCAGGCTTTACCCCTTATACCGGAGTGCACTGTACTGTATTGGCCCGTGTGTTAGCACTGTGTTTTGCTGTATAAATTGTTCTTGCAGTACCTGCTGCTGGTCAGTTTGAGTTTGTTGGGTGTTCTGCAATTGCTGCTCCCCTGTAGCAAGGACCTGGATCACAGGCTCCATTTTCCCTGCTTTTTGAGCCACCTTCAAACTGGGTTCCTCTCTGGAGAATAAAACGGGAGGAACCGGTTGGCCTGTCTGGCCCTGACTCATTGCTTGATCCTTGACTGCACAGGCGGGGTTACTCCTCTTGGTCTGTTGTAGCTTCAAATGGGTGAGTGGAACTGGGAGGTCCCAGCAGAAGAGAAAAAAAATACTGTAGGATTTTTTTTTATCTTCTCTGCTGAGGCTGTGGGCTTCTGCCTGTGCTCCCTGCTTAGGCAAGAGATCCCTCTTCTAACACCATATGTGATGCTGAGTGGATAGGACTAGCCAGAAAACAGGATCCAGGCTGAACTCTGGCAAAATCTTTATAAGATTCTTTGTTTGTGAACAATAATAAACAAAACAACTTAGCTGGATTATGCAGTTCCACAAAACAATTGTAACTTGCAGTAAGTTAACTTGAGGCTTCTGTCTCTAGGCTTTCCTCATCCCTTGGACCCTGGCCTCTTATCCCTGCTTGCAATAATCCACCCTAGTCCAGAATCCCTTGCTGGGTTGGGAGTTAAGGAGGACGGGTACAGATAACTCTAGCTGGTCCTTTAAGGTTTTCTGAGGGAATTTCTTATGTGTTCCTCGCATATATTAAAATAATTTTCAAATGTCCATTTACTCACGTAAAACCCAGTTTTACATGTGTAAATGCTTTTTATAAACAGGTTCTTAGGGTCAGTCTGAGCTCAATCATTACTCTTACATCGCACCTCTGTTCCAACCCTGTTTAAGGGATTCACTCAATAGCATACTCATATCAAAATTCACATTCAGTGGGGACCAAAAGCAACTTTCCATTTACATGATCTATTCACACTTTTATGGGCTTTGATCTTTCCTTTGGCTCCACAGCACCATACTCCCAGTGCAAGTTCTCCAGAATACTGCACTCCTGGAACACTCTTCATTTCCCTGGCATCAAAGCGAAGGATGGCCTCTTCTGCATTCCACCTCCTACCTAGTCCATTCTTAGGTCCACCTCTTGGTTAGTTCCTCGAGAGGAGCAAAACACCTACTCCTTCTTCATGACCTCAGGCCTCTCCCCTTGAGGAGAAGAACTCCTACAGAGTCCCACTCCCACTGGAAGGGTCTCTGGCTCAACAGCCCACAGGTTGGTTACTCCAGCTGGTCACATCTCTAGAGATGCCTATTTCCCACCCTACTCTGGAAAGGGCAGGAATCATAGAGCAAAAACCTGCCAAAAGTTCCCACTTTTCTAGCTCTCATTACCTTGATCATCCAATCATTAACAGCCCAAATCTCTAAGGGAACATATACCCTCTTTCCACAACATCATAATAAAAGACAATGCTCATTCATATAAAATGCCATCCAGTGGGTTTTTTTTAGTAGTAGTACAACAACAGATTTATATTATAATAGATTTTTCTCAAAGATGGTTAACATGGACACAGAGTCTCTTGAACGGCTACCAAGTTCAAAATGAATGAACCATATTTGGGGGTGGTTTGCATGCTACATAGAAAAGGCCCATTTGTAATTTAAGGTTCTTATTTTGATGTTTAGTGCCTTGTAATGGGCTTCAGAACCTGAAAAAAAAAATCAGTTTGTTACTGCCTGCAAATAACAGTTAAGATCTAGTTAAAGTGACCTTCTCTCTGTTTCTTCATTTAAAGAGATGGGTCGAGTCGATTGCGGGCAAAGGCTTTTTTAGTAGTTGAGTCCGCTTTGTGGAACAGGTTGCTCGCAGATAATAGGACAGAGCAGAATTACTTTGCCTTTTTCCAAAAGGTGAAAACATGTTTGTTTTCTTAGCTTTGATAATGTTCTGATGCCTGTGAAGGATTAATAATTTGGGCTGTATACTAGGATTGCTGCATTACGAGGTAATCAGTCATTAGTAAGGTAAGGTTGATTGAGATTGGAGATGGATTTTTAGGTTTTGAATTTTAATGATTGGTTTTTGATTTTTCAGGATGTGGGGGGATGTAGTTGTTTTTAGATTTGGGGTTTTATGTTATGGGGTAGTGAAGGAGTGCAAGGTATACCCTCCGTAACAGAGTAGGACCAGGCATTCGGCCTGGTCCACCTTAAGAGAGCACAGAAAGCTGGTTAGCTATCCTGGCTCCCCTGAGATCAGGGATAAGAGTTTGAGCTCAGGTGGGAACAGACAGGCCCCAGGAACTCCAGGAGAAGGCAGCTCCTGTAACATATCTGTCCTATTTGTGAGAAGAAGGATAAGCAGTCTTTTTAATGTAACTGACCTACAGGGTCAGTTCCTCCCCCACCTAGTGCCTCACTGGATATTCCCACCAATATAATTTTTGTATCATTTTGTAGGCCATTTAGTTTGGAATTTAACAGTACCTTATACATTGATCTATTATTTATGGTCAGAACATACAATAGAAAAAACAGCATCAGATTGACCATATTAAAGGGTTGATTTTAAGACCTGTGCGCACGGTTCCCGGCACGTGCACTTGGACGCACCGGTTTTATAATATGCGCGCATCACCGTGTGTTTTAAAATATGATGTCCAGGTGTACATTTCTGCTGGATTTTAATATCTGCATGCACATGTGAGGGTGGCCCGCGGCTCGCATGTGCGGGGAGGATTTTCAAATTATGCACGGCGACACAATCGGGACTTTGCCCAGTTCCCTCCCAGTCTGCTCTAATTAAGAGCAGACTGAGAGGGAACTGTCCTTCCTCCTTCTTCCCCTCTCCTCCCCGACCCCTAAACTAACTCTAACCTTCCCCATTTTTTAAATTTTTATACTTCCTGCTCCTCGGGAGCCAAAGTAAACTCCACACGCCAGCTGGCTGCTGGCATGCACTTCCCCAGGACAGCAGCTAATGATGCTACCCAGCCCGCCCCGCCCCTCCCCTCCCAGACCACGCTCCCTGGCCGCCCCTTTTTCATGGCCTGGCATTTCTGCGTGTAACGGGGGTTATGCCCATGTCTGGGCCCTTTGTAAAATACGTGAGGCGTGCGCAGGGCCTGGCCATGAACATAAGCCCCATTTTTTACATGCATGGGCCTTTTAAAATCAGGCTAAGTGTATTGCATTTTGTGAGAAAGGTGATGTTGGAGCAACCGTTATTATGAAAAAGTGGATGCGGAAAAATTAGGTCAAAGCAAATGTTGGGTTCAGAGGACATGGGGCAAGACTGCCAACTAGTGTTTTATGGGATTTGGTGATGGTCAACTGCTAAAATTATCTCAAGAAAGCTAAAAGATTATTGAAAATTCCAGCAACAAGCATAAAAAAAGTTGTTACCCTGCTTGTTTTAAAGCCGTTTTGTGAGCTAACAGTGGGCACACCAACTATTAATTATATGTTATTTAATTCCATTTTGAATGCTGATTAAAATGGTATATTGCATGTTTCTATCAGATTTCTGGTTGCTGCTGAAATGGGGGAGGCAAAGGTTATGAAACACCCTGTATTTCTGAGTGATGCTGTAATTGAAGAATACTAATGTATTTTTATTTGCATTGTAAATAAAACCACTTATAAAAGCCTAAAACTGCTCACACTGTGCCACATTGGGTATTATTAATTTTGAGGCAATGATTTGGGAAGGGTGGTGAGGGGGGGATGTGTTGATGTTCTAGGGGAAGGAGGAAGTAATATTGATAATGGTTATGTGTTTATGCAAGTATGTGGTTAGTTATTCCAGCATTGAGGGTTTAGATTTTATGTATATGAATTTTATTATATGTACTGTAATTTTTGCTTTGTACAATACCTTAGGTGGCCTATTTGTGTCAGGGTTAATAAAGCTTTTAAAATAAATAAACAAAACCGGAAATAATACACAGAGATGCAGTGTTCATGGATAATTCAATTGCATTTTTCTCTAAAACAGTTACAAACATTCCCCAGCTTATTTTCTAGAGACAGAAAATATGTAGGGTTGCTTACCTTATTTGCAAACAAATAACTTTTAGGCATTGCACCAGAACGGATTCCCTTCTGTCTTGGACTAGCATAGTCTAGCAGCCTACCAAAGGCTCAGTGCTAGTTTTCAGTTCTACAGTTCTTAAATAAACAGCATTCAATTTATAGCCGTGCAGTCCCACATAATTTCATTGCCTTTTACTAAAGGTGGGTTACCCAGTCCTGCAGTCCTGCATGGACAGTCCTGTTCTATGCAGCATTTTCCTTATTTTTCACGTCAATCCTGAGAGTGAGCCACCAAGAACTTCCAACAGAAGGTCAGGATACATTGGGAGGACATATTATTTAGTGATGGGTGGGTGAGGATTAAGTTAAAGAGGTCCAAAGCAGACCAAGTTGGGCTGGATATGTGGCTAAGTTTAAAAGAAATCAAGAAGCTAGTCACATGTCTAAGGGGGAATATTCAATGTTCAGACTTTCCTTCAGAAGAGCTTAAAGCTAGGGAGACCTTCTTGATCAATCAGGATGGCCTCCCTCTAATGAGTCATCAGTTCTCAGTCATCTTACAGGCCAGCTTGGGATTCATTGGGTTGGATTATAGAGTGTTTGGAACCCGCTCTTTTTAGATAGCTGTAGCAAAGGCTTGAAGAACTTAGACAAACAGGACACAGGGGGTTCTAAGAGGTTTATGGGCCCTTTTTGGTAAGCAACAAAACAGGGTGAGGTGCTCTGAGAAAAAAAAAAAAGAAAAGAAGAAATGAAAAGAGGTTAATTTGTCACTGATTTCATTTCATTATTTGCATTCCATCTTCCTTCTCACCCCCCTATTTGCTATTTCTTATGTCAAAACAGTTGAAGTATGTTTGGATCTGTGGACATTCTTACAATATCTGGACTAAGAAAAGAGATGTAAAAAGGAGCTGGGGGGAGTATTTGGGCCTTAAAAAGAAGGATTTGAGGCTTTGATGGAAAGCATCCCATAGTGATAAGGTGGAATCAGCTGATCCCCCACAGTCCTCCATTTCTATAGGATGCTCCCTGTCTTGGATATACTTCTTGTCCTCCTATGTGGTGACGATCTGGGCACAATAAAGGGTGCATTGCTGGTTAACAAAATCAAGAGGTCATTAACCCTGTGGGGGGTTTGTTGGATGACTTGAAGGTCATTTGATGTGACATAGCAAATGTGTGTCTCTTCAGTAATGTCTAAACAAAGTTATATGCTCAATAGTGCAACCTGTAAGAGAATTAAATATCAACACAATTATCTCAATGGCACATAATTTCTCAGTGAGGTGATATTTATCATGACTTAAGAGCATAATATCCAACTTTATTTTTCATTATGAAATTACATATTTTTGGTTTAGTTTATTCAATTTTCTTGATAGCCTTTCTAGCAGAAAATCAAGATGATTTACAACTAAAATAAATATAAATTAATAACAAAAGTTAACATTAAATTCAATAATGTACAAAAACAAATTATTGAATGTAGATAATCATAACATAATTAACGAACATACAGACTAAATATTCTCTAAAAAAATACAACTATAAAAAAAGTCTAAAACATATAAATAGCCTAAAATGAAGGATTTGTTTTATTTTATTTATTTTTAGACATTTTATGTACCATCGTTCCATGTATAGATCACAACAGTTTACAAAGTGACTTTCATAGTTATAACTCAACAAACAAACAAACAAATAGGGTCATTAATCAAAATGCATTATGGCATTAATGAATGCATAACGCATTAACATGAGCATTAATGCCATATGTGATAAGAACAGTAATGCATGGCGTGAATGCACATTTTTGGGAGGGGTGGGATCAGGGAGCAGTTTGGCTGGGATTTCGGAAAATGAGAGTCAATATTGCACCATGCTATAGCATAATGCATGCTATTGTATGGTTTTAATGCTGGAAATAACTACACCTTTTATCCTGGTGTTAGGCTGTGTGATATGTCTGAAATGGCCATAAAACAATTTGTGATACATTTTTAGAATTGCATTCTGGCCATTTCTGGGCTGGGGAAGGAGAGAGAGAGAAGGAAGAGGAGTAAAATAGAATAGAATAGAATAGAATAGAGTAGAGAGAGAGAGCCTCTAGGAAGGGCCTCATAGTGTGCAACTATTTATATCTCTATAGGAGGGCTATCTAATATGTCGAGGTGAAGTGTTGGTAGTGTTTTAGGATTTAGGGGCCAGTTTCTCAAGTAGAGTGAGACATTCAAACAGCATAGTACACCATGGTAAAGATTTGACATAATTTGGAGTGAGGAAAGTCTCACAAAGATTAAATTTTGTACTATGTTCTCTCATCCTAGCTTGATGGACTTTATAACAGGATACCATCAAGCTAGGGTGAGATAACATAGTAGAAATGGCATCTTTGTGAGACTTTCCTCACTCCAAATGACGACAAATCTTCACAAGGTGTACTGTGCTGTTCATTCATCTCACTATACATGAGGAAATTGGCCCCTAAACCCTAAAGCACCACCAACACCTCACGTCAAACTATTAGATGACCCTCCTATAGAGATATAAATACTTCACTACTAGGAAGTAGATAGTCTCCCTCTTTCTCTCTCAGTCAGTGTTATTGCAGGGTAGTGATACTGCCAATGCAAAGTGGTATGTTACCTTGTGGTAATTCTAAATTTTCCTAAACACATCTCTTTTTGTTATCAATGCGATATTAACACATTTTAATGAATCTAGGGGAAAGGTTGGTTACAGAGGTGGTATTCATAGATAAGCATTAATATCTATCAAGTGAAATTTTACATATTAAAATTGATCTAGTACATAAGGCAAAGAGTATGGATAATTAAAGCGAAATGATAGCTTTAACAGTCAGTGGGTTGTTTTGAGAATCACTGAAAGATATATAAACTAACATACATTCAAAATTAAATTTAACAATAAAATGGAGGATATCCACAAGGAGGTAATCAAACGATATAAAACAGGATTAGCAGAAAACTTTAGAAAACAAACAATCCTTCAAGTATTTCCTAAATTTCGCATGATTTAGTCATTTTCAGTGAAAACATTAAACAAAAATATTCCATTGAAGCACCAGCTGTAATATTAATTATAAAAATATGTGGAACAACAGAATGCAATGAGTATATACAAGCAACATCAGACATTCAAATATTTGTCATTTCCATAAAGGGGCACTCAGATGTGTGACCTGAAATATTCAGAGATCTGTCATTTTAATTATGGCCTGAAATGTCTCTTGTCGAGTTTTTGTTAAGTTTTTATTATGCCAATAAAACTTGCCGATGATATACTGATAGCAGCTCGAGTTGATAAAACTTATTTGTAAAGGTGAAGCTCCTTACCAGCTGTCCTGACACAGCTGTAATGGCAGGTGACCTCAGGATGTTTCTGGATATTTACTGTACACCTGTAGCAGGCACTGTATGGGGCAGATTTTCAAAGGGTTACGTGCGTAAGATACGCGCGTAACCCCCGTAAAGCTGCCCCTTCCACCCCTTCCACCCCCTGCGACAGCGCACGCATGTTATAAAATCGGGAGTAGATTTGTTCGCGCCGGGTTGCGCGAAGAAATCTACTCCCGCGCACCTTTTAAAATCTACCCCTATGTGTATAAACACTGCCACATCGTGTCCGCTGGCACACTGCTAATCTCTGTCTCAACACCCACAAAGTACACTGGCCACTTTCTAATACCTGCACATGAGCAGTTTCCCAGCTGGCTGGCCTGCTGTGCTAATCTTAAACATCATGAGAGTAATGCAGCTGGCCCACACATTTTGAAAATGATAGCAGTGCCTACACTGGGGAGGGAGTGGCATGTTGGGAGGAAAGTGTGGCATGCATGCCAGGATTCACCAACCACTAGATCACTCTGACCACTAGATCACTCCTCAGTAAAGTCTGAGTCATGGAATTTATCACCAAGATTTTATAAACTTGTACCAGCAGATTATACCAAGGGGATCACTGCTTCTTATAAATCAATGCCTCTTGGTCAATATGTAGCTTATGATTTTTTTTAGAATAATGGCTGCTTAAGGGAACATTTATTTATTTATTTATTTATTTATTTAACATTTTTATATACCGGCATTCGTAGGACACATCATGTCGGTTCACAATTAACTGAGAAAGGAATTTCCATGTCATTATTTACCACGTTTTGTTAAAGTCTGTGTAAAATACTGGCTATGATAAATTTAATACCACCTTGTTGTCTGTTTTCTGGATAAGAATTCTAAGCCTTATGCTGCTTATACTGTTGCGGTCCGCTCCGCGACCCTCGCGTCCCGACCCTTACCTCTGGTTCCCAGCCGGTTTCCTCCCGACTCCGGCTTGCTTCCTGGGCGTCCCCGGTTTGCTCCTGACTCCGGCTTGCTTCCTGGGCGTCCCCGCGGGGGAGACGCCATTTCCCCGAGCCCCCTAGGTGTGCGCGCCCCCCGACGCGGCACTTATCTAGCCCTATTCCTGCCAGAGCGCGCTCCGCCCATAGCCCTGATGTCAGACGCCTAGTCCTATTTAGGCTTGCCGCGGATCTCACTGCAGCGCCTTGCAACCGGGCTCCTCCTTGACCCTAGTTGCGCTTGGCCCCGACGTGTTCTCGGGCCTGCCTGCTTGCCTGCCTACCAAGAGCCTGCCTGCCTAGCTTGTGTGTGACTCTTCTAGCACTTTTGCTAACCGCTCTTGAGTTCCAGCCTGCCGCAGTTCCTGTCTGGTTCCTGATCTGCCTGACTTCTGCCTGCCGCAGTTCCTGTCTGGTTCCTGCACTGTCTGCTTCGGCCTGCCGCCATTCCTGCTTGGTTCCTGATCTGCCTGACTTCTGCCTGCCGCAGTTCCTGTCTGGTTCCTGCACTGTCTGCTTCTGCCTGCCGCAGTTCCTGCTTGGTTCCTGCACTGACAGACCTCTTCCTGCCTCAGCTCCTGCCTAGTACCTGCCGGCCCCAGCTCCAGCTCGTCTGGACCTGGACTAGCGACCTCCTAAGTCCCAGCGGCTGGGCCCCCAAGGGCTCCTCCCGAGGGGGGCACAGGCTTCCTGGGGTGAATCGCCTAAGCCTCAAGCGGCTGGGCTCCCTAGGGCTCCTTCCGGGGGAGCACCAGCTTCCGGGGTGAGGCCAGCCTGTTCCAGCCTGCCCGGTCTGCCTCCCGGCCTGTAGTTCTGAGACTGTTGTACACCTTCTCCCAAGTCTCCAGCAGGTCGGCCCAAGGGTCCACTTCACGCCCGTTCACAACATTTACATCCTCTTGCATTTTTTGTATCATCTCAGAAACATGCACATCACTGTATTACAAAAATTAAATTAGTAAGCTACATTTTTTTAAAAAGTGTGAGAAATGACAATATTGGGCAGACTGGGGACCGCTGTTTTGTATATATAACATACTGTGCACACCCACAGAATATGCATGCCTTGGTCTGAATAATTCCAGTACAATTTTGAGATGTCATTGCCCCTGCCTTGGCTCAGTATTTGTCATGCAAAACTGGAGAAAACCTTTTCTCAGCTTATTGATATTGTTTATTTTTGACAACTTAAGTGCATTTTACCACCTTGAAATGATCCCACAAGAAATAATACAGTCATACCACAAAGACAGGCTGCTCAGGTGGTTGCAATTATTTGATTTATGCACCCGAGGTGAGGCCTGCCCGCTTCCACCAAAAGCCAAACACCCTGTCAAATGTTATTACTTGCTTGAATGGAGTGTTATGATCTAATACATGAAAATGCCATTCAGAGGACAGAATAGACCACTGGAGGGAAAGGGTTTTGTTTTTGTTTTTTTTTAATGTAATTTCCAATATTAGCTTCCATTATTTGCATGTGTTGAAGAACAAAGTCATGTGAAAATGCTTGTACAGAATAAAAGACTCCAATAGCCAATGCCCCGTTATTGTGATAGACAGACCATTTTGTACCAGTAACTATATGGGTCAACCAGTTTATTGATTTATTCAGTGTTTTTCTATACAAAAATATCAGCATGCATTTTAATATATAGTGGTAAATGTTTTTATGATGGCTTTTGCTTTAGAAAATGGTTATATAAAAGAATAAAAATAACAGACTTGTTAGTATCACAAACCACTTTTCAATAGGGATGTGCGTTCGTTTCTTTCATTTCATTTAATATGTCTTAAATATTGCAACACACCCTAAATGTTCTAGTGCACATCTTCTAGAATGTTTAGTGTGTACTGTACGTTAACATGTACTAAAATGGTTTTAGGGCATGCTGATAAAAATAACGTGCACTAAAACAAAGCTACAAAAAGAAAAAAATAAGGAAACAGAAAGGAAACTACATGAAATTGTTGCAGTTGGGGACTGCAGTCAGGATAGTGGACCCTTGGGCCGGTCTACCCAGGGAGGCAGGGTAGGCCGGGAGGCGGAGCCACAGGCTAGCGGTGTTCACCCGGGAACCAGAAACCCCCCAGGAGGAGCCCGTAGGGCCCTGGAACCTTGGGACTTAGGAGAATGCTCAGAGTCTATAAACAGAGAAAGCCTGGGCAGAGGGTGTAGCGAAGAAAGTCCAAAGAGAACACAAAAGTCTGTAGGCCAGCAATGCTGGTAGAGAACCGGCTGAAGGTAGGACAGCGGGCAGCAACAACACCTGTGGCAAGTTGGCCCGTGCGGCAGGAGTTGAAGACAGGCTGTGAACCAGAGCAGGCTGAAGACTGGAACGGAGTTTGTAACTGGCTGTGAACCGGAGCAGGCTGAAGACTGGAACGGGGCCTGCAGCTGGCTGCGACCCGGAGCAGGCTGAAGCGGAGCCAGGAACGGACCAGGGTCAGAGGAAGGCGGCAAGCTGAAGCGGTCAGGAATGGTCCAAGGTCGGAGGCAGGCGGCAAGCTGAAGCGAAGTCAAGGCGATCCAAAGGTCAAGTCAGGAGCGAGGAACAGACGAAAGCGCAACTCAGAACTACTAGGCAGTAGTGAACCTCGTTGCAAGGCAAGGAGAAGGCGTCCGGACGCCGGTTAAATCAGGCTTAGGGCGTGGCGTCGTTAGCACAGGCGGGGCCAGACTTCCGGGAGCTGTGCGCACATAGGGGCGGATTTTAAAAGGCGCGCGAATAGCCTACTTTTGTTTGCGCTCCAGGCGCAAACAAAAGTACGCTGGATTTTAATAGATACGCGCGGAGCCGCGCGTATCTGCTAAAAACCTGGATCGGCGCGCGCAAGGCTATCGATTTTGTATAGCCGGCGCGCGCCGAGCCGCGCAGCCTACCCCCGTTCCCTCCAAGGCCGCTCCGAAATCGGAGCGGCCTCGGAGGGAACTTTCCTTTGCCCTCCCCTCACCTTCCCCTCCCTTCCCCTACCTAACCCACCCACCCGGCCCTGTCTAAAACCCCCCCTTACCTTTGTCGGGGGATTTACGCCTCCCGGAGGGAGGCGTAAATCCCCGCGCGCGAGCGGGCCTCCTGCGCGCCGGGCCACGACCTGGGGGCGGGTACGGAGGGCACAGCCACGCCCCCGGACCGCCCCGGGCCGTAGCCCCGCCCCTGTACCCGCCCCCAAAACGCTGCCGACACGCCCCCGAAACGCCGCGACGACCGGGCCCGCCCCCGACACGCCCCGGACACGCCCCCCTCGGAGAACCCCGGGACTTACGCGAGTCCCGGGGCTCTGCGCGCGCCGGGAGGCCTATGTAAAATAGGCTTCCCGGCGCGCAGGGCCCTGCTCGCGTAAATCCGCC
This sequence comes from Rhinatrema bivittatum, assembly GCF_901001135.1. Lineage (NCBI taxonomy): Eukaryota > Metazoa > Chordata > Amphibia > Gymnophiona > Rhinatrematidae > Rhinatrema > Rhinatrema bivittatum. Next base: position 399,145,641 of record NC_042618.1, on the reverse strand, counting down.
CGGTTTTGGGCGGATTTACGCGAGCAGGGCTCTGAAAATCCGCCCCTAGGGGGCGGATTTTAAAACGAGCGCGAATAGCCTACTTTTGTTTGCGCTCCAGGCGCAAACAAAAGTACGCTGGATTTTAGTAGATACGCGAGGAGCCGCGCGTATCCGCTAAAATCCTGGATCGGCGCGCGCAAGGCTATCGATTTCGTATAGCCAGCGCGCGCCGAGCCGCGCAGCCTACCCCTGTTCCCTCCAAGGCCGCTCCTAAATCGGAGCGGCCTCGGAGGGAACTTTCCTTTGCCCTCCCCTCACCTTCCCCTCCCTTCCCCTACCTAACCCACCCGCCCGGCCCTGTCTAAACCCCCCCCCTTACCTTTGTCGGGGGATTTACGCCTCCCAGAGGGAGGCGTAAATCCCCGCGCGTCAGCAGGCCTCCTGCGCGCCGGGACGCGACCTGGGGGCGGGTCCGGAGGGCGCGGCCACGCCCCCGGGCTGCCCCGGGCCGTAGCCACGCCCCCGGAACGCTCCCGACACGCCCCGAAAACGCCGCGCGGTTCGGGCCCGCCCCCTGACACGCCCCCTCCGAAAACCCCGGGACTTACGCGAGTCCCGGGGCTCTGCGCGCGCCGGTAGGCCTATGTAAAATAGGCTTCCCGGCGCGCAGGGCCCTGCTCGCGTAAATCCGCCCGGTTTTGGGCGGATTTACGCGAGCAGGGCTCTGAAAATCCGCCCCATAATGTGCGTCCTCACGCTCGTGCGAGGCAGCGGGGAGACAGGCAAGCAATGGCGGACATCATGAGGAACCGGCAGAGCCGCAGGGGTCCCGGGCGTATGGAACGCAGCGCCTCCAGTAGTGAAGGTGAGCCCTGTTCAGGGAAAGAGAAGGGGAAGCGGTGGAGACCGCAACAGAAATAACAGAAAAAAATATTTTTGGATACACCCCTCTCCCCCTTGTTTTTCAAACTCATTTGATGCATAATTCTAGGGCAACAGTTAATGAAAAGTCTACTTTAACAATGTTTGGTGGCTCCCTGGGTACCGCTGACTAGAGATGTGCATCGTTTTTTGTGTTAGTGTCGTTCTTCGTTTTTCGGCCGCCATGGAAAATGTCGTTTTTTTTCGGTTCGGGTCTTTTTTTTCGCGAAAAATCGATTTTTAGTTAGTGCGCGCTAACTCCCCGTTAGTGCGCGCTAACTCCCGTTAGCGCGCGCTAACAAAAACCGTTAGATTTTGTTACTTTTTGTTAGTTTTTGTTAGCGCGCGCTAACGGGAGATAGCGCGCACTAACAGGGAGTTAGCGCGCACTGACTCCCGTTAGTGCGCACTAATCGGAAAAACGAATTTTTGCGAAAAAATGGGAAAATCCTGATTTTTTTCAGGCTCCCTGAAACATGCCGAATTGGACAATTTCGTTGCTATTTTCCAATTCGGCAAAAACGAATGCACATCTCTACCGCTGACAGCATTTTTCTTTTCAAACAATAAAAGAACCTGTTGTCTGCTGGTGGGTAGTTGCCATGTTAACAATAAATAACAGGGGGTTTTTTTCTGTTGCATTTATACTCTTTTTTAAAAGTGTCTCTTCTCTTTTTGAAAGCACAAGTAACAGGACTCTTCATTGCCCACCACTACCACCAGATAAGTAGAGAAAATTGTCAATCTGATTGAGAAAATGTTCAATATCAAATGAAAAGAGATAGAATAAAAATTTTGTACAACAAAGGGAATTTTCATAAACGTATAATGATTCATAAATCATAGTTAAGTACATCAAAAATAGGGCAATATTTGCCTGTAAATGTTTGAATTTATACTCAGGAATATAGATGGGACATATATTGCTACTTCTAATACAAGACAACTGACATTCTATATATACTTTCTACTGCTAGCATTATGTCAGATTTTGTTTTCTTTCTGTAGACATTAATAAAAAATAAAAAAGAATATGGCTAGAAAAGACTGTGTTTATACAGAAAGGAAAAGAGGTATCATCATACAGTCTAGTTTTTTTTTTTTTAATTTTGTACTTATGAAATTATACAAATTAATATGACAAGAAAATTTGCTTTAGAAATATTAGATATGCAGACACTGAATAAAAACATACTAATTTAGCTTTCCATACAGGCAATAATACAAAGGCCAGCAATCCATATTAGTTGCTAATATTTAAACAGGGAGAGTCAGAAAAAGAGGGGAGGCTAAGGAAAATGAAGAAGAAAAAAAAAAAGCATTAGGAATAAAACAGCCAGGCCCACTAAAGCTCTCCAACATACTTTACAAAAGAAGAGTTGATCTGGTAAATTATAATCTAATATGGCTAAAAATGGCTAAAAGAAAGCATAAATAATCAATCTGGAGCAGCTGCTCGATCGCTGAAATGTAGAAATATTGAAAACTTAAATACCGATTTATGAATTATTTGTTGAAACTGGTGTTTAACAACATTTTATGACACCTGCCCTATATTCAGTGTATACTGGTATAAATGAATAATTTGTATAATAATTTTAAAAAATATTAAGGAGTAGAGGGAAAGTTTCATATAAACTCAATGGTGTCTCGGCACCACGGTTATGTGGTGGTATAATCATTAACTGACCCCCTCCTCCTGTGTGCAATTTTTTTTATACTATAAAAGGTTTTTTTTCACCTATTGAATTCTCAGGTTAATGAATGTGACATTTGAGTAGTAACTGAATTCACTCTAAACACCAGCTGACCTGAAACCAAAGCTGAGACCAGCTTACTGGCAGATATGCTGCTCATTCTGTTAGACCGTACAGAAATCTAAGTTGTTGGGGGACCATTTTCAGGCCATTGGCCTAGGTTCAGTACCTATGGACATTGTACCTCATTTTCAAAGGGGCAATACTGAACCTGAGTACTTTCCTTATAAAAATTGCCATGGCTTCATTCATACCCATGTATACCACATGCATACAACCCCATACATAGATTTTGAAAAAAGAAATTGCCATGGGTGCAAATTGTCCGTGAACTTTATGCATCTTTCTTTCTTTTTTTTTTAAATATTTCACCCTTTGTGATGCTTCAAAGTGAATTACATTCAGGAACTGTAGGTGTTTCTTTACCCTCAAAGGGCTCACAATCTGAAGGGTAGATTTACTTAGCTTTGCTAAAAAATAAGAAATATTGTGCATTATGGACATTAATGCTCACGTGATTAAAAAAATGGGCATGTTTAGGAATATTTCCCAAATAGCAAATCATGTTATAAATGATTGTTTCTCACATTTTTTTGTTGCTTCTCACATTTTTTTGTTGCTTCTCACATTATTTTATCGGAGTGAACAGAGGTCTTCTCAGGATTGGGGGAGGGGCTCATACTTATGCACATACTTTTGCATTTTCTAAAGTATTTATGTTAAACTCCCTCAAAAATTCCTGCACACAGTTTAGCATGTGTAATTCAGTGAAGGCAGTTTTGGTGGGATAATTTTCAAAAGGAAAAGTACGCATATGCATAATTGCATTCTTTCTCTTTGAAAATTGGTATAACTTATGCACATATTTGCAGTTACAAAATTACATCCAGCATGTATTATTTGTCCAATAAAAAGGCATCACCTTATATTTTTTATATTGGTAGTGTTGAGCTGCACTGGGCGAGAGCACCAGGGGACGCTCTCCAGCACAGAACGAGATGTGTGCCCTTGCGGTAAGACATCCCTGACCCTCAACTGAACCTGCGCACTTCCTTGAGACCATCAATGCAATGCAATGGTAGTCTCTGAATGGTCCTCCGACCGTTCCAAGCCCTTTCGGACTGACGCTAGGGAGTGGCGGGAAGCAGCAGGCCGGACAGAGGACAAGGCGGTCGAAGACATGGCACAAGACGAAGAGTCATAGAGGAAGAAGAAGACATCAGGCTTGGCAAGGCAGACAAAGACATCGGGCGAGGCAAGGCAGATGAAGACATCAGACGTGGCAGGGCAGACAAAGACTCAAGATGTAGCAGGGCAGACGAAGACTCAAGACGTTGCTGGGTAGACAAAGACTCAAGGCATGGCAAGGTACGGACTGGCAAGGCAAGGCATGGCATGGTAAGTCAAGACTAAAACCATTGGTTAAAAGTCCGGAACCTCCAGGCAAACAATGTCCATACTGGCACCCTTCTCAGCCCAGCCGGGCTGAGTCGCGGACCACACGAGAAGGCATCAGAGCCACAGAAATCCAAGGACAGGAGCAAGCAGGCAACCAGATCACTCAAGTGCCGGACTGGTTGCAGACCAGACCCATCCAGGGAAGGAAGACATCAGGCAAGAACATTTATTTAGGGTTTTATTTAGGGTTTTTATATACCGACATTCTCGATATACATATCGAATCAAGTCGGTTTCCATAGAACAAAACAGTCGCTGGTAGGGCGTTACATTAAACAATAAACAGAGTATTGAACAAAAAACGTACGGCGTTACATTAAACAATAAACATCAGGGCAGACTCAGAAACAAGGCAGGTCAAACAAGAGGTGAGATGACTCCATGGCACTGTCAGATGGAATGACCCACCAGCGCCCTACACAGTCCAGCTGGACTGGTCATGGACCACTGGGCCACTACGTGCCCTACTCAGCCCAGCCGGGCTGGTCGCAGACCTGAAGACATCAGGAACAGGCGGGCATCTGGACATCAGGAACAGGTGGACAACTGGACATCATGGAACATTGAAGACATCAAAGCAGAGACCGGAACAAGGAACAATGACGAAGACACGGGATCCCACATGAAACAGAGTGCCTAGGAGGAGAAGCAGATGTGGAGTCCTAAGGAAGACTTACTCCTTGCGAAGGCCAGGAAGGAATGAAGACTGAAGTTTTTTATACTGCAGGATGGGGTGGACATCAGTACTGCACCACTCCCTCACTGTCCCTTTAAGAAGGGAAGGAAGACACAGCCTCGCCCCCTAGGAGGAAGCAGGAAGCAGTGCAGGACCCTGGACAGCAGCCCTGCTGCACAGGAAGACACCGAGCTAAAGCAGGAGCTGAAGACAGGCCTCAGGGCAGGCCCCGATGTCCCAGGCGGCTTCCTGCCGCTGAAGAAGAACCAGAGGCGGCTTAGGATGCAGGCAAGGCCGGGGATGATGGCCCTCTTCCACGGAGGGCCCATGGTAATGTTAGCGACCTCCGGGTCGCATGAGGGCATTGTTGGCAGCCTCCTGGCTGCTTGAGCTACACCCGAATGGCTCCCTGCCACCAGGTAGGACAGGAAGGGAAGACAGCAATCCCCTGCACGGCTCCTGCCGCGTGAGGACAAGCCCCCAGGCCTGATTTAGAAGATGGCGGCCTCCGGGCCACGGAGGAAGACCTGCGCAGCTCCGTGCTGCAAGGAAGAACCCCGGCACGGCTCCTGCCACGGGAGGGATCGCAATAGGTAGACTTTATGTTTCTGTAAAAAATATATACTTCAAATCCAATTATAGATATGAACTCTTGCCGCATTCAGTTCCCCTTCAATCTACAGTATATGACAGTTAAATCTTATGTAATTTTGGCTGGACTCACTGTGTCTCTGGGACTGATAATTTACTAGGATTCCACATAATGCGAAGGATTTATTACAGTATTGTTGCAGTTGAAAATCGCACCAAACAAAACGGCTCTTATACCTCAGCTTGAATCCCCGCCTTCTCCCAGTTTGGTCCACAAATATTTACATTAACCTGAACCAGTCAGTTGCAGCTAGCTTTGTGGTGGATTTTAAAAGCCCTATGCATGCCAAATCAGGGAGATATGTGTGTCTTTCGGGCCAGCGTGCGGTGCGCGTATTTTAAGAAGCGTCCATAGACAGGCATATCTCCCAGGATGCACACAAAGGAAAAAGTCCAAAAAAAGGGGTGGGGTGTGGGCGGGGTCGAGGTGGGGCATGGACGTTCTGGGAATTTAAATGGAAACCAGCGCGTAAGTATTTTCGTGCACAAGTGTGCGCCGGGGTCCCCTTCCACGTAACTTTGCTTCTGCTATAGATGGCGTGTAAGTTATAAAACAATAAAACTAGGCTGGTCGTGGGGTTTTAAGGGTTGGGGGCAGGTAGGGTAAAAGAGAGGTTAGTCAGCTAGTGGGGTTAGGAAGTCCTATCCTGTAACTGGACAAACTTCCTGGGAAGTTTTTCTCCTCCTTTTGTATCCCCTCCCGTTCTCCTAACTACCTCTACAACTACTACTTATCATTTCTGTAGCACTATTAGAAGTACACTTAGTTCAGTCATTGTAGTGAAAGTCCCTGGCTGGCTCTTTATGGAACCGTGCAATCATAGGTCCTAAGTCCAACCACTGGGTGTCACTATTGCATGATGACTGGGGCTTCCTCTACCTCCCGCCCCCCTCCCCCCCTCTCCAGGGAGTGGAAATGCTGCTTCTGCAGCTTCCCCAGTCCTGGTCACTAAGCCATTGGGGCTGGCCCCAGGATTTGTATTTTTTTATTTTAGTATTCTACATGTTTTTAAACTCTAAAGTCACATTGCCACAGTAAAGTATTGACAGCTGTTCCACTAAAATTCATCAGCAATTATTACCACTACGATGGAAATTTGGGTAAAGGGAAGGCACTGATTCATGGACTTACCATCATTGAAACACATTGCTACATATCAAACACAGCAAACATACTTACTGTCCTGTATTAACCAGCACTGTGATGATTATCTCAGAAAATGTTTGGATCCTTCTTGTTGGTATCTAGTTTACCCTACATTAAAGCCAAAAACAAAGATTTTGTGTTTTCCTGAGCTACTTCACAATTCTGTAAAGTTATGTAGGATTATTTTACATATTAGCACGTCCTTTTGTTGTATATTGTATGATTTGTTCTGATGTCATTGTCAACTGATTTGATTTTTGTGGAAAAGCAGTAGAGCAAGACAGTGCTTATCTTCAGCAAGAAAAATTTGACATGGTAAATACCATGTTTTCCCTGCATACTACTGGATATATCAGCATTTTTAAACATCTTATTCTCTAAACTGAAATTAAACACAGTTGACAAATCCTTAGTCTCCTGCCATATAGCTGGAACTGTCAGCTTGAAGGAGACAGAGCTCTCTCATTTTGCTATAAAGTAAATCACAGTGTTCAGTTGTCTCACTTCAAAGATACAGATTCATTTAATTCATTTCATTAAAAGACTGACTTCACTTTTCTGCTGTCAAATTTCCTATGTAGGAATTTTGTCACGTTGGCATATGGACATGTAAGGAATTGTTTGAACTGAAGAAGCAAACCCAACTCAACAGCAGAGACTAGATCTGTGCCTCATAGATGGTAAAATTGCAAAGGTCATTGCCAGCGTGCATCATTTTTTGCTCAGTTTTTATTTATTTAAAAATAAAATGTTAGTAAGGCACCAAAGCTCATTGTCCCGGTTACAGTCATCACCTAACGCAAGGCCTTGTGATAAGAATATAAGATATGCCATACTGAGTCAGACCAAGGGTCCATCAAGCCCAGTATTCTGTTTCCAACAGTGTCCAATCCAAGTCACAAGTACCTGGCAATTACCCAAACATTAAATAAATCTGAAGCTACTTTTGCTTTTTAATTAATAGCAGTTAATGGATTTTTCCTCTAGGAACTTATCCAAAACTTTTTTAAACCCAGTTACACTAACTGCCTTAACCACATCCTCGGCAATGAATTCCAGAGCTTAACTATGCACTGAGTGAAAAAGAATTTTCTTTGATTTGTTTTAAATGAGCTACTTGCTAACTTCATGGAGTGCCCCCTAGACCTTCTATAATCTGAGAGAGTAAATAACTGATTTACATTAACCCTTTCAAGTCCTTTCATGATTTTGTAAAGCTCTATCATATCCCACCTCAGTCGTCTCTTCCTCAAACTGAACAGCCCTAACTTCCTTAGCCTTTCATCCCGGGCCAGTGGAAGCACTAGGCGAAATAGGCCTGGGCCTAGGGCTCCGAGCATTAGGGGGCGCCGAGCAGTGGTATACCGAGGGGAGGTCAGGGGGAGCCAATGTGGCTGCTGGTGGACCTCATCCCACTGGCGGCTGAGCAGTGAACTACCGCTGTGCTGTATGCCGGACACACACAGCAGGAAGATCGGCAGTGCCATGGTGGAGCTCATGTCATCACGGCCCGAAGAAAAAGGTCGCATCCAAACCTGCAGGTGCTCCTCCTCCTTCTTGCCCTCATGGCCCCGGAAGAAAACGTTGCTGGAGCCACGTGGACAGGAAGGAGGAGGAGCATCAGCCGCGTGCAGAAGAGGAGCAGCATTTATAGTCATCCGCTGTGGATCCCACATTGCGGGCGGCCTGAGAAGATCAGGGCCGCTGCAGAGCCCATCCTGCGGTGACTTGTAAAGAGGAGGCCCAGAGGCAAGAGAGAGGCTGAGGGCCTGTAGAGTGTGCGTGTGTGTGTGTGTGTGTGTGTATGTGTATGAGATGAGAGATTGTGTGTGCGTATGAGATGAGTTGAGAGATTGTGTTTGCGTATGAGATGAGTTGAGAGATTGTGTGTGTGTGTGTGTGTGAGTGAGTTGAGAGACTGTGTGGGAGTGAGGACCTGAATGTTTGCAGAGGCAGCATGTGAGAGTCTTTGTATGTGTGAGAGAGACAGCATGTGACAGTGAAAGCCTGTGCTTGAGCAAGACAGCATGTGGGAGTGAGAGAGATCCTGTGTGTGTGTGTGAGAGTCAGACAGCATGTGCAAGAGAGACTGTGTGTATGAATGATTGTATGAGAGAGAGCATGTGAGAGTGAGAGCCTGTGTGTGTGTGTATGTGAGAGAGAGAGAAAGAAAGAGAGAGAGAGAAAGCATGTGAGAATGAGAACCTGACTGTGTGTTTGAGGGAAGAAGATAGATGGAGAGGAAATAAATAGAAAAAAGACAATATAAAAGGAATTGGCAAAAAAATAAGAAAGTGAAAATGGAAGAAAAAAGCCTGTGACCAACCAATTAGAAAACTAAGATCAGACAGCAAAGGTAAAAAGAAAAAAAAAATACTTTTTACTGATTGGCACATGTCATCTTTGGTAATGTGCAAGAGTAGCACTTTGTCTATGAGGATCTCACAATGTACGAGATCAGCATGGAGGAAGTGGAAACCCATGGGGCCTGCACAGAGGAGGCAGCAGAATGGGCTTCAGTGCTAGTAGCAGCAATCAGTGCCTCCCCAATAGCCATGCGGCAGCAGTGACAGTGGCAGCAGAGGAATGAGAGAGGCTCCGAGGTTGCTGGCAAAAGAAAGAGATGGGGTCTGCCTTTAATGTGTGCATGTGTATGAATGGGAGTCTGCCTGGGGGTGTATGTGTGTGAATGCATGGGTGGCTGCCTGAGGGTGTGTCTGTGTATGAGAATGAATGGGTGTCTTCCTGGGGGTTTGTTTGTCTGAGAATAGGTGCCTGCCTATGTGTGGTGTATGTGTGTGTGTGTGTGAGAATGAATTGGTGCCTGCCTGGGGGTCTGCATGTGTGAGAATGAATGTGTGCATGCCTGGGGGATGGTGAAGGAGTGGTGTGAAAATGAATGGGAGCCTGCCTGGGGGTCAGTGTGTATGTGTGTGTGTGTGTGTGTGTGTGTGTGTGTGTGTATGTGTGAGAGAATGAATGGGAACTTGCCTGGGTGTGTGTGTTTGTTTGAGAATGATTGGGAGCTTGCCTGGGTGTGTGTGTTTGTGTGTATGTGAGGTTGCCAGTGAGAATGAGAGCATGAGTATGTATGAGAAAATCCAGGGGAGTAAGAGTTTGTGGGGGGTGGGGGGGGGTGGAGGGGTCTTAGAGCCTGAGAGTGTGTCAGTGTCTGTGAGAACAAGAGGTTATGGTGGGTATAAGAGCATGAATGTGTATGTATCTGACAGTGTATGTGTGAGAGAGAATGGACATGTGAGTATGTGTGAGAGAGAGAGGGGATAACCTCCTAATCATCAACAATATCAGGGTGACTGGAAATCAAGATCTCCCACATATGGACAGCAGGGGCTTTTTAAAATCCTTATTAGTTTTAATTATTGGGTGTTATTTGATATATGTGCTGTTTTGAAATATTTTATTGGTGTTTGGGAAATTGTAAAAAATGTATATGATTTTAATTAATAGAAATTCTATGTATCAGTAGTTTTAAAATATTCTTTTATTAGTATGGTTTTACTATTATAACCGATGCTTTATGTTTCTTGATTTTATTTGTTTTATGAAGAATGGTGGTTCTGTTTTTCCATTGTTAATACACAGAGTCTGGCTTCTTGGTGTTTCTATTTCAGTTGTTGTCTAATTTGTGCTCCTTTATTTTGTATTCTGTATTTGGTGAGGGTCTGTCTGACCATGATGAGAGATTCTGCCTGTCTGTATAGGGATCTATAGCAATCGGGTTTGTTTTGTTTCCTCAGTAGGTGGTGTATTGGTATTCTAGGACCCATTGTAATATTTACCCTTGCTTTTTCACAGGTAGGGTTATTGTTGTTTGAGTCCTTGGTGTTATTACTGTTATGTTGTGATGGGATTGCAGTATAGATTTTGAGTGTCTTTTTTGTGGGGTTTTGTGTTAGTTCACAATGTGCCTGGCAGTGGAAGGTGTTTGTGCTGCTGTTACTGTGAGGTGACACCAGAATTTGAAAATATCTTTTAGTATGATGAGCTGTAAGGGAAACATCCAAGCTCCATTGTTTGGGGGGATTTCAGTGGATGCACAGAGTTACAGAACTGGAGGTGCAGGATTTATATTGACATTCTGTCCCTTCCTATATATTCCAGACTTCACTCTCATAGCCATATAGAATTAGTTGAATGAGGCTATCAAATAATTATATAGTGTGAAACTGGCCAGCTTTTAAAAATTAGGCAGAAGACCCTTTGGACTTTTTTATTAACACTTTTTTTATAACCAGTTTTAAAGCAGGATCCATTCTATAGAGGTGGGTGTGATGAAGAAATGTCATTTTGGCTCCCCCCCCAAAAAAAATTCTTCTTTCAAGAGACGCCACTGAGTTTCTGTGACCTTAAGCAGTAGTACAAGAAGGATTAAGGGGGGGATGCGGGAGAGGCACACAAATGCATTGGCCCCCGGGCGCTGGAGACCCTTGGTGCGCCACTGGGTGCGAGCCATGTGGGGCCGCAAGCGGTGGCAAACAGGAGAGGAGATTTGGCGGGCCGCAAGCAGTGCCCAACCTGCTCGCGACCCAGAAAACCACACAGTCGGCGGGCATGATCAAGAATGAGGTAGGAGTTGGGGCCGAGACCGGGGGGGGGGGTGGCAGCACGGCCCAGGGGGGGGCTTAAGGGAGAAGGCTCGCCTAGGGCACCAAATCCCCTTGCACCGGCCCTGCTTTCATTATAGGGCAGCCGTTCCATGTCCCTTATCATTTTGGTCACTCTTCTCTGCACTTTCTTCAGTGCAACTATATCTTTTTTGAGATGCAGCAACCAGAATTGCACACAGTATTCAAGATGTGGTCTCACCATGGAATGATACATCCATCATTTTATTTGCCATTCGCTTTCTAATAATTCCTAACATTCTGTTTGCCTTTTTGATCGCCACAGCACACTAAGTTGACAATTTCAATGTATTATCCACTATGACTCCTAGATCTCTTTCCTGGGTGGTAACTCCTAAGATAGAACCTAACATTGTGTAACTACAACAAGGATTATTTTTCCCTGTATGCATCACTTTGTACTTGTCCACTTTAAATTTCATCTGCCATTTGACCAGTTTCACAAGGACCTCCTGCAGTTTATCACAATCTGCTTGAGATTTAACTACTCTGTATAATTTTGTGTCACCCACAAATCTGATCACCTCACTCGTCGTACCTCTTTCCAGATCATTTATAAATATATTAAAAAGCACTGGTCCAAGTACAGATCCCTGAGGCACTCCACTGTTTACCTTTTTCCACTGTGAAAACTGACCATTTAATCCTACTCTCTGTTTCCTGTCTTTTAACCAGCTTGCAGTCCACAAAAGGACATCGCTTCCTACCCCATGACTTTTTAGTTTTCTTAGAAGTCTCTCATGTGGGACTATGTCGAACACTTTCTGAAAATCCAAATACACCACATCTGCTGATTCACCCTTATCCACATGTTTATTCACCCCTTCAAAAAAATGTAGGCGATTTCTGAGCTAAGACTTCCCTTGGGATGCCTTTGAAGTACATCTTTCCCCATTCTTACTTTATTTTTCACTGTCAAAAATATCATGGAAGAAATTATCTGGTCCATATGAATATAGGCCTCAGCTATATATCTTGGCAGTTGTGCTTAAATGAATTAGATTCTTTTACATATAAATCAAGTGTTGATTGCCATGACACAAAGGAGCTTATTCACAAAAGTTACAAAAAAACAGTTAAAAACATTTTTTATGTGCCTGGGCTAAATCTTTAGGGCCTGATTTTCAAAAGGATTTACAAGCATAAAAATGTGGTTTTATGCACATAAATGGGCTTTTGAAAATTTCATGGGAAGGGTGGGAGGTGCATGTAAAAGTACTCACAGAAGTGATTGCACAGTGACTTTTATGCTCACTAGAAAGAGGCATTCCAGGGGTAGAGCTGAGGCAGGGAAACCATATACATGTATACTTTTGACTTTTAAAAGTATATGCATAAATCTACATGTACGCATTTACACTTGTTAACAAGTAGGTGTAAAAGCATGTGTATATGCCATGCTGCATTCCTTACACACCTACTAATTTTCAAAGCAGACCTATGCATAAAAGTCCACTTTGAAAATTCAGGCTAAAGATCGATGGGTAGATTTTTAAATGTATGCGTGGGTGTAGATTTGTTCACGCAACAAATCTACACCTGATGTTATAACATGTGTGCGCTGTTATAAAATGCATGTTATAAAATGCAGGGTTGGCGCGCGCAGGGGGGTGCACAATTGTGCAACCTGCGGCACGCAAAGCCGAGCAGCCTGCCTCCGTTCCCTCCGCCTCCCCCCACATTCCCCTCCCTTCCCCTCCCTTCCCCTCCCTTCCCCTATCTAAACCACCCCCCAGCCCTACCTAAATCCCCCCACCTTTGTTGTACAAGTTACGCCTGCCTGAGGCAGGCTTAACTTGAGTGTGCCGGCTCGCCATCCTCCTGCACAGGCCGCTGTGCCGGATGACTCGGGACCGCCCCTCGGCCCGCCGCTGAACCATCGTTCCCTCAGCCTGCCCAAACCCCTCCCTCCCCCCCCCCCCCCCCCCCCCCCATGAAGATCAAGGGCCTTTGGCTATCTACACATACATTTCTTAACATTTACAATGAAACCCAACAATGATCAGGACAAGAGTATACAAGTTTTCCTCCCACTCTACTCCCAGTAACTTTAAAAATGGTGCCACCAATTCATCTATTCGCTATACTGCAGCATGCATGATATGGTTACCATCTGGCTGTATGTCATAAAGAAAAGGCGAGTCTATTCCAGGTTTACCTGTTGTATGCAGGGATTTGTCGTTCTGATTGTCCCATTGATTAACCTGAGAAAATCAGAACTACAAGTCCCTAAATACAATAGGGTAAAACCAAGAGTGGATTAGCCTGTACCTTATGACAAGAAGTCAGATGGCAACCCTAGTGCAAGACAAAGTAGCAAAAGAGCCCTGCTCTGCCATTTTCAGAGTTGCTGCAAGTAGGACTGATGAGTGGCTTGCTCCCTCCTGCTTCGATCTTTATTGGAAGGGGTAAGAAGTGGGGCTGGGGACAACCTACCAGATCTATGGCCATTTGATTTTTATGCTTGCAAAGGTAGAGTAATCTGAGACCCTTTGATCTTCTTGTGATGGAGGTCCAAGGACTCTTGATCTTCATGTAAGTGACAAGAGGATGTGATGTTGCAGCCACTGCGTCCCTGACATCATAAGTGCTTTGTGCAGGAAGATTGTGCTACTGGAGGCCTAGAACTTGGGTCCGGGGAGATGAAATCCCCCATGCTAACTGGGCTAAAGTGAAAGGACCTTTGGTTCAAGGATTTCATAAAGCAGCATGCACACTAAATATATAACACCTGGTCTGATGCAGGTGTTAAACTTTTGGCTTTAGCTGGCACACATAAACTGGAGAGTGGGGCGGTAGGAGCTGGCCAGTGAAGTTGGCAGGTCACCTCCAAGAAATACAGGAAGTGGGAAGAGAGGGTAACAAAATTCAAAAAAGCAGAAAAGGTGACTAGGAATATTAGCTGGAAAGCTATGACCACAAAAGCTTGTAGTCTAAGCAATAAAATCCCAGACCTACAGGCCGTAATGGTGAAGGCAGTCTTGGACATTGTTGCTAGTATGGAGACTGATTCTCATGATTTGGATACGGCCATCCTGGGCTATAACAGGGAGGTCAGAAATGGTGGAAGAGTAGGTCTTTATGTCAAAAACTATATCCAAGCAACTGAATTGCAAGAGACATGGGGTAGAGAAGAATTATGGATTTCAGCAAAGCTTTTGATATGGTCCCGCAGAGGAGGCTTGTGAATAAAATAAGAAGCTTGGGAATGAGTGCCAAGGTGGTGGTGTGGATTACAAACTGGTTGACAGATAGAAAACAGTGTGTAATGGTAAATAGAACCTATACTGAAGAGAGAACAGTGTTAAGCCGAGTGCCACAAGGATCAGTGTTGGGACTGGTTTTGTTCAATATCTTTGTGAGTGACATTACAGAAGGGATAGAAGGTAAAGTTTGTCTATTTGCAGATGATATATGGTCTGCAACAGAGTAGACCTACTGAAAGGAGTAGAGAGAATGAGACATGATTTAAAGAAGCTTGAACAATGGTCAACCCCAGAGACCTTTGCCTAAGTCTTGCCGGCCCTGGTACCCAAAGACTCAATCCGAGGGGAACGAGGGCTGGTATATGTGAAGTTTAGACAAGTCTCTGCTTCACCTGGGTCCACCTGCTGGCAGTGAGAATGTCCAGGACTCCTTCTTGCTGTAGATCCAATCTCACCCCAGCCCAAGGGTCCATAGCTACAACAATTTGCTGAGGCCATGGACTCGGCAGGCTTGACCTTCCTCCAAGCCATCCCAGGTATAGCTTGCAGGCTGCATGATCAACAAGGAACCTTGGAGCTCCTCACTGTGGCTATGGATTGCCTTACTACCCAACTGGACACCTTGACTGAACCATTTGCACTGCCATCGTCTGACCCGGTGCCACCTCCTCCAGCATCCAATTAGCCTGTTCCTGAACTGCCAGCACCACCCCGGTAGGCAGGGGATCCCAAGCATCAGGGATTCCTCAACCAGTGCAGAATGCACTTTCCGCAGCAGATTCCCCTGTTCCCCAATGACCAAATAAAGATAACCTATATCCTCTCTCTGCTAGATGGGGCAGTGCTGGCTGTGTCTTCCACTTCTGGGAGCAAGGGGTCTCCATCTTGCTCGACCTCCAGTGGTTCTTGGAACAAATTTGCTCTATCTTTGAGGAACCAAATCGAGCAGCCTCAAAAGCCTTTGATCTGCTTCATCTCCACCAAGGTTCCCGTGAGTATGCCATGGAGTTTAGAACCCTGGCCTCTGAACTAAATTGGCGGAAGGACAGCATGGTTGCTATCTTCCTGGAAGGCCGCTCAGGAAAGATAAAGGATCAGTTTGCCTCCCAGGAACTCCCCATCTCGTTGGAGGCTCTCATTGCCCTAACCAGCAAGATAGACTGATGCCTACAGGAAAGTGCCTGAGAGACCCATCCAGCATGTAGAAGCGTCACCTTGGAACCACACTTCCAGTACCCACTCTCATCCACTACTGTGACATGCTTGGCTTCTCTAACACCAGAAGAAGTGATGAAATTGGGCTGCTGCCTCCTGGCCCAAGAAGAGGCTCCATTGCAGGCAACAGGGTCTCTGCCTCTATTGCATGGCTTGGGGTCATTTCCTGACTCACTGTTCCAAGAGCCAGGAAACTTAAATGCTTAGGGTCACTTGAGGAGATGACCCTAGGCCTCACTGTCCCTGCTCCCAACTCATACTGCCAGTTACACTGGAACTGGGCCCAACTCATTTCTCTACCTAGACCTTTGTGGATTCCGGGTATGGGGGTAACTTCATTCTGCAGAACCTGGTCCACCAGCCACAAATCCCCACTGCTCATAATATCCTCAGTCAATGGGGATCCAATCCCAGGACAGGTTACCTGGACCACTGTCCCTCTGACATTAATCATGGATCTCTTGCATATGGAAGAGATTGGTTTCTATGTCATTTCCAGAGCTGTTAATCCTGTGATATTAGGCCTGCCATAGCTCCAAAATCAACCTCAGTTTGATTGGTCCACTTTGGAACTCGCCTGATGGAGGCAAGGATGTGCTGACTCCTGCTTAGTACCCATGGAACCATCTTGCCCAGTGATCATGGCTTCTGTGCTTCCAGGACTTCCTCCTCAATATGTAGAGAATACAAATATTTTTTCTATGAAGAGCACCGGGACCCTGCCACCTCATCACCCTTATGACTGCGGCATCAAGCTCATTCCCAGAGATATGCCCCCATGGGGCCGGGTCTACCCTCTATCTCCACCTGAGACACTTGCCATGTCAATCTACATTCAAGAAAATCTGGCCCCTGGATTCATCCTGCCATCCTCTACCCCAATGGGAACTGGTTTCTTTTTTTGTTGCGAAGAAAGATGGATCTCTCAGACCGTGCATAGATTACCATGGTCTGAATTGTATTACTAAGGACAGATAGTCCCTTCCATTAATAACCAAGCTCTTTGATCCCCAGCAGGGCACCCAGTTATTCACGAAACTGGATTACCAGGGCACGTACAATCTCATTCACATCAAGGCTGGGGACAAATGGAAGACCACTTTTAATGCATGTGATGAGCACTACTAGTATTTGGTAATGCCCTTCAGGCTTTGCTATGCCCCTGCAATCTTTCAGAAGATGGTCAACGAGATTTTATGTGACCTGCTGTACACCTGTGTGTTCATATATTAGGACAACATACTGATTTTTTCACAGACCAGAGTTCCCATCATAGAGATGTTCAGACCATTCTTCAGTGCCTCCAGGAAATAATCTCTATGCCAAATTGGAGATATGTCTCTTCGAGCAAGAATTCCCCTTCTTCAGCAACATAGTCTCTCAAGGTGGATTTCTGATGGATCTGGTCAAGGTAAAAGCCATCCTGGAGTGACCTCGCCCACCCTTAAGAGAAACATGGAGGTATTCTGCACAGAGCAGAAACATGGAGGTATTCTGCACGGAGCAGAAGACTGCTGGGCAGTCTAGATGGGCTATCTGGTCCTTTTCTGCTGTCATTACTGTCATGTTTCATGGACGACAGCATACCATGCTATTTTGTGTGAGCTTAATAAAACCAAATTTATAAGTGGATTCACGTTAACGTGTGGGGAACCCAATTTAGTGTGTATGCTGGGAGTCATTTTTAAACTTTATTTTGGGACAAAAATTGTACATACTTTCTACCCATGAGCTGTGCACCAATTCTCAAAGCGAAAATATGCATATAGCAGGGGTGGCCAAATTTGGCCCTCGAGAGCCACAAACAGGCCTGGTTTTCAGGATATCCACAATAAATATTCATGAGATAGATTTGCATGCACTGTCTCCATTGCATCATATCTATCTCATGCATATTAATTGTGGATATCCTGAAAACCAGGACTGTTTTTGGCTCTCGAGGCCCAGTGTTGGCCATCCCTGACATATATTTTCACTTTGAAATTACCATGGGTACATAGTATGCATGATCTCTTGCACCTGTTCTTTCTGTGGGTAGATTTTTGCTGGTAAAGTAGGCACAAAGATTTGAAAATGCATCTATGTATGTATGTATGATAAAGGGGATGGAACAGCTTCCCTATGAGGAAAGGCTGAAGAGGTTAGGGCTGAAGAGGTTAGGGCTGTTCAGCTTGGAGAAGAGACAGCTGAGGGGGGATATGATAGAGGTCTTTAAGGTCTTTAAGATCATGAGAGGTCTTGAACGAGTAGATGTGACTCGGTTATTTTCACTTTCGAATAATAGAAGGACTAGGGGGCATTCCATGAAGTTAGCAAGTAGCACATTTAAGACTAATCGGAGAAAATTCTTTTTCACTCAACGCACAATAAAGCTCTGGAATTTGTTGCCAGAGGATGTGGTTAATGCAGTTAGTGTAGCTGGGTTCAAAAAAGGTTTGGATAAGTTCTTGGAGGAGAAGTCCATTAATGGCTATTAATCAATTTTACTTAGGGAATAACCACTGCTATTAATTGCATCAGTAGCTTGGGATCTTCTTAGTGTTTGGGTAATTGCCAGGTTCTTGTGGCCTGGTTTTGGCCTCTGTTGGAAACAGGATGCTGGGCTTGATGGACCCTTGGTCTGACCCAGCATGGCAATTTCTTATGTTCTTATGTTTTCTCCCCTGACCTAAACCTCCTGGAATGCTTTCTTTCAATGTTTGCTAGAAGTACGTTTGTTGTTTCACAGCTCGCAAACTTTTAGTTGCACTGAAGCAACATAAATTTCAGATAGCTGATTAACACGGATAAAACACTTTTTTCCCACATAAATTGATTGGAAAATTGTCCTTGTTGTTTTTCGTTTGCATGATAAATGGTCTTACCTTGCACACTGAGCTTTAGTGCATAGGCCCCAAAACGTTCTTTAGAGATTCATATTCAAAGGGGTTTGTCTGGGTAAGTTAAGCTTTCAGTTAACCAGACAAAAACCTGTAAGTGAACATTTTCCGTTTCTTGCCAGTTATATTATATTCAGGTGAAAAAAAGCGAGAGGGGACAATCCAGGGATGGAGCTTATGTTGAGCTAGATAGTTACCAGGGTAAACTTGCTTGGGCACATCCCCACTCCCTGCACTGCTGAATTTGGACCTCTAGATGTGCTTACATGATTGGGTTTATCCCAAAGGAATTGACTTTTAAAGTATTTCCATTTCATTCCTTTGCCTTGAGAACATTTTTATGATATGTACCAGCCTGACTGATTGCCAGAAGCAGGAATGTGTAGCAAATTAATTATAGATGTATGTTAAATTATTTTCATTACCACTCTGAGTTCTGGGATGAGTTTTTGTGAGTAGAATGACTGATGAATAAGTATTTTAATATGTCTTCGTGGCAATGACCATTTTTTTACTAAAAGAAAATTTTTGCAGAGCTAACATTTGAAGCCCAAAGAACATTATTTATTGTACATGTATATGCCACCCTAGAAAAGGATACTTTTGCAATAATTAAAGGTTTGCAAACAACATTGCAAAAGAAATGGTGGAGAATGTTAACAATTAGAATCTAGAGCAACAGGTCATGGTAAGAGGCTCAGAATCCACCAGAAAATATTTCCTCACAGAAAAGGATGGTATATGCAATGCATAGGATGACTTCTCAGGGAAGGTGCCTCCCCTCGCCTGCTAGGGACATGCAGTGACATTTTTTTTGGGTTCAGTTAGTTTTATTCATATTCAAGCCAATTTTTGCCTGAACTTTATTTCATGGCATTTTTTTTTTTTTAGGAGAGTGAGGGGTTCCTTTATATAAAATAGTGTGCACTATCTACAAATAGCACTTTTTTGAAAATAAAAAAATCTGGACATTTGTTTAGGGTAAAATAAACCAATACAAAGAGGGCTGTTTCAGTTCCGATAGCCATTTGTTTTTAAACTGACCTGGAAATGAATCCCAGGCCAGGTATCTATCCATCCACTATCTATCCAACTGCCTCCCATCCTATGCCCTTTATATCTACTAGGGGTGTGCATTCGGATTGACCGCATTAGTAAAACGCAACTCATATTTTTTTTTTACTTAAAAAATTGATTCGACATAAACGATCGGATTTCCCACATATCGAACATAGATATGTTCGATATGTGGGAAATCGCGATTATTGAGCCAAAATAAAAATATAAACCCCCTCACCCTCCTTAATCCCCCCCCCCGACTTACCACAACTCCCTGGTGATGGAGCGAGGAGTGAGGACGCCATTTCTGCAATCCTTGGCGAGAAGCATGTGACGTCGGCGGCACGTCGAGTGACGCCGGCGTCACGTGATTCCCGGCTCGTTCGCGCCGGACGGCTCGTTCGGCCCAAAAAGAACTTTTGGCCAGCTTGGGGGGGCTTGGGGGGGCTCGGGGGGGCTTGGGGGGGCTCGTTCGGCCCAAAAAGAACTTTTGGCCAGCTTGGGGGGGTCAGGAGGCCCCCCCAAGCTGGCCAAAAGTTCTTTTTGGGCCGAACGAGCCGTCCGGCGCGAACGAGCCGGGAATCACGTGACGCCGCGTCACTCGACGTGCCACCGACGTCACATGCTTCTCGCCAAGGATTGCAGATATGACGTCCTCACTCCTCGCTCGATCACCAGGGAGTTGTGGTAAGTCTGGGGGGGGGATTAAGGAGGGTGAGGGGGTTTAAATTTTTTTTTGCACATATGTACATATACCCAACTCATTGGATTTTTTTTATGTCCATATTGGCCGCAAGTGGGACCCCCTTTCGGACATAAAAAATATGAACATAAAATTTTGCTCTGCACATCCCTAATATCTACCATTAGATAACTATGACATTATTTTAAAAAAAGTTTGATTACAGGAACAGAGACAAGAAACCCTTTTGAAAATATAACCATTTTCCTACAATTTTTGTAAACACTTTAACCAATCCTTCAACTCCATATTTCATAAACTTAGATTACTACTTCACATTAGAGATTCCATCTAGGTTAGTCACTAATTACTAGAGTGATTTTCTGTATGATGGTTTCAATTTCGAATTCCATATTACTTTCAATAGTTTTTATAAGTGTACCATATAAACACTGTGCTATTTAATAATCTAAATACAAAGTTAGCTGGCTAAATGAATATGTGGGTACTTATCTGGCTAACTTATAACCAGCTTATAGGAAAGCTGGCTAATTTAATAGCTTTCTGGGGTATAAATTTTAGAGATGTGAATCGGAACCGGAATCGGTTCGGATTCCGGTTCAGATTCACATGTGGGTTTTTTCCCATCGGGCCCGATCGCGTTTTGTTTATCGGCTGCCCGATTTCCTACTGGAAATACGGCCTGAGTGCAGGAGGTCGCTCCCGGACCCCCGCTGGACATTTGGCAAGTTTTGTGGGGGTCAGGAGGCCCCCCCAAGCTGGCCAAAAGTCCCTGGGGGTCCAGCGGGGATCCTGGAGCGATCTCCTGCACTCGTGCCGTCGGGTGCCAGGAACAAAAATGGCGCCGATAGCCTTGCCCTTACTATGTCACAGGGGCTACCGGTGCCATTGGTCAGCCCCTGTCACATGGTAGGAGCACAAGATGGCGCCGGCCATCCAGTGCTCCTACCATGTGACAGGATCCGGCCAATGGCACGGATACCCTGTCACAAGGTAAGGGCAAAGGACGGCCCGGTAGCCGGAGGACGGCCCGGAGCGGGATATCGCTCCCGGGACCCCCACTGGACCACCAGGTACCTGTAAAAAGGTTTTGGGGGGGGGGTCGGGAGGGTGGGGGAAGCTAAGGGGTTACTTTTAAAGAGTCAGGGTGGGTTTAGGCATTATTTTTGTGTGCCGTTTTTCCCGCCCTCCCCCAAAACGATAAGGGAAGCCCCACGATCAATATCATGGGGTTTTCCTATTGTTTTGGGAGAGCCCCCGATTTCTGACGATTTTGAAAATATCGACGATATTTTCAATCGTCCGAAGCCCGATTCACATCCCTAGTAAATTTAGGCCTAGAGTCATCATTTTGCTAAATAGCACTTGTGATTTAAAAAAGGGACATGGTTAGGATACTTTTTCAGATATTGTAGCAGGTGGAGATAGAGGGTAGACCCGGCCCCATGGGGGCATATCTCTGGGAATGAGCTTGATGCCGCAGTCATAAGGGTGATGAGGTGGCAGGGTCCCGGTGCTCTTCATAGAAAAAATATTTGTATTCTCTACATATTGAGGAGGAAGTCCTGGAAGCACAGAAGCCATGATCACTGGGCAAGATGGTTCCATGGGTACTAAGCAGGAGTCAGCACATCCTTGCCTCCATCAGGCGAGTTCCAAAGTGGACCAATCAAACTGAGGTTGATGTTGGAGCTATGGCAGGCCTAATATCACAGGATTAACAGCTCTGGAAATGACATAGAAACCAATCTCTTCCATATGCAAGAGATCCATGATTAATGTCAGAGGGACAGTGGTCCAGGAAGGTAAAGCCAGTTTACCCAAGATCACACAAAAGAGAGTCAATGGTAGGGATGTGAATCGTGTCCTCGATCGTCTTAACGATCGATTTCGGCTGGGAGGGGGAGGGAATCGTATTGTTGCCGTTTGGGGGGGTAAAATATCGTGAAAAATCGTTAAAAATCGTTAAAAATCGAAAAATCGAAAAACCGGCACATTAAAACCCCCTAAAACCCACCCCCGACCCTTTAAATTAAATCCCCCCCCCTCCCGAACCCCCCCCCCCAAATAACTTAAATAACCTGCGGGTCCAGCGGCGGTCCAGAACGGCAGCGGTCCGGAACGGGCTCCTGCTCTGAATCTTGTCGTCTTCAGCCGGCGCCATTTTCCAAAATGGCGCCGAAAAATGGCGGCGGCCATAGACAAAAAAGATTGGACGGCAGGAGGTCCTTCCGGACCCCCGCTGGACTTTTGGCAAGTCTCGTGGGGGTCAGGAGGCCCCCCACAAGCTGGCCAAAAGTTCCTGGAGGTCCAGCGGGGGTCAGGGAGCGATTTCCCGCCGCGAATCGTTTTCGTACGGAAAATGGCGCTGGCAGGAGATCGACTGCAGGAGGTCGTTCAGCGAGGCGCCGGAACCCTCGCTGAACGACCTCCTGCAGTCGATCTCCTGCCGGCGCCATTTTCCGTACGAAAACGATTCGCGGCGGGAAATCGCTCCCTGACCCCCGCTGGACCTCCAGGAACTTTTGGCCAGCTTGTGGGGGGCCTCCTGACCCCCACGAGACTTGCCAAAAGTCCAGCGGGGGTCCGGAAGGACCTCCTGCCGTCCAATCTTTTTCGTCTATGGCCGCCGCCATTTTTCGGCGCCATTTTGGAAAATGGCGCCGGCTGAAGACGACAAGATTCAGAGCAGGAGCCCGTTCCGGACCGCTGCCGTTCCGGACCGCCGCTGGACCCACAGGTTATTTAAGTTATTTGGGGGGGGTTCGGGAGGGTGGGGGATTTAATTTAAAGGGTCGGGGGTGGGTTTTAGGGGGTTTTAGTGTGCCGGCTCACGATTCTAACGATTTATAACGATAAATCGTTAGAATCTGTATTGTATTGTGTTCCATAACGGTTTAAGACGATATTAAAATTATCGGACGATAATTTTAATCGTCCTAAAACGATTCACATCCCTAGTCAATGGCAATGATGAGTCTTGAACTCATGGCTCAGATTTTTACCTAAGTCTTGGTTTGCATATTAACAGCTATGAAAGAAAAAAAGAAGTGTGTGAACCGCACAATAAAGATGAAAACAACAGGAGTGGTACACTAAAAGTGCACTACTCCTGTTTTCATATTAACAGCTATACCACTTTCCCTCTTTCATAAATTAGAAAAAAAATAGATAATTCCACAGGTCATTCTCTCTAGCTTATCCATCATGTCTAAATTATTTTAGATTAGATACACAGTGAAGCTGAATTTTAACATGTGTTTGCTTTTTCACTATTGAGCAGTAAAATACAAGAACTGCTAATGTGACTAACCACTAAGTACTTGGAAAATGTGTTCAATGCATACCTAAAGGAGCACTATTTTGAGTCCGTAGCTTTTCTTTACAATTCACATCCAAATTGTCAACCAATTATAGTCAAAGGAAGTGCGTCAAAGCATGCACATTTGTTTTTTATTTATATACTGTACATCTAACATTTCATGCAGGGACATTCACTCTGATGGCACCGATAAATTCCAACAATCTTAAGTAATGTGGCCTGTTGAATACCCATGTAGAAATGGAAATGTAGAAGATATCAGCAGAAAAGGACCACTCGGTCCACCCAGTCTGCCCATTTATACCTGCCTACTAGGGATGTGCATTCATTTGAAATGAAATAAGAAAGGTCAATGATATTTCTTATTTCATTTCATTATATTTTCTACATTTTTATTGGTTTACTTCAGTTTCATTTTATAAATATATTTAGAAAAAAAAACTTTTGGGGTCCACCAATTCCTCCACCCCCAAAGAGTTAAAGTACTGGAGGCTAGGAACCACCCCGGCCCTCACCCCCATCTGCAGGGGTCAGGATGGGCAGGAAGGATGCCTACTCACCTCCTGCCCTGATGAAATCCACATACCAGGCAATGGCTTGGCTGGCCAGTGACATACTATGATGTTTAAAATGGTGACGTCTCAAGGCTGGCCTCAAGTCTAAATGTTCATTTCGTTTTTCAGAATTTGATTTCCTGCCTTACACTATGCACATCTGTGGTCTTTGTGTCTGACCTTGCACATGAATGAATTCTGCCAATGTTTTGGCTTTTATGGCTTCTGATGGGAGTTTGTTCTAGACATCCACAACTGTCTTGGTGAAAAAGTATTTTCTCACATTCTTTTTGATCTTCCCTCCCATCATTCATATGAAGATCCTTTGTCCCTGAGCTTTTCATTTTATGGAAAATGCTACCTTATGATACAAATATTCAAGTATCTAACGGCTTCAACAATAAATAAATCTCCCCTTTCCCTTCCTTCATTGAGTGCCCTCAGTCTCTCTGTGTATGGTTTAAAGTGCAGGCTATGCACCATTTAGGTGCCCCTCCTTTGAAGTTCCTCTACCTTGTCAGTATTCTTTTGTAGATGTAGACTCCAGAACAGAACAGGTGGGGGGGGGGGGAGGGGGGTGTCTCACCTTAGATGTGTAAAGAAGTGTTTATTTATATATGGTTTATCCAAAAAGGCCCTAGGTGATTAACATCATATAACAACAATGCTACAAATTATAAGAGATCCTTTCCAAATGACATACTACAGATACTCTAGTTCCTCTTAACACATATAAAAGCAACATTACTTCCCTCTTTCTGCTAGAGATACCTCTCTTTATGCACCCAGATACACAATTAGGGCCGGATTTTAAAAGGGTTATGCGCATAATTCGTTCTAAAAAAATGCACATCCCTAGCAGCCTCTGATCCAGCTATGTTCAGCTGCCACTAGACAGCTAGATAAGTGACTTATCCGGTTAACTTGTGAGTGAGCATTTGGGTGGATTGGGATGGCTCTACTTATCCGGTTAACTTAATCGGATAAGTGGTGATATTTGCTTTTACCTGTTTAAGTTAACCAGATAAGTTAGACCTATCTCTAGGAACCTCTCCTGTTTCAAGGAATAAGTTGAAGAGAGCTATGTGGAGTACACTCAGCACTTCCTTTCGCTTCTTCAACATCTTGAGATGTATCTCAATGTATTCACACCACAGCCACAGTCTTGCCTTTTGCCTGTCACCCTCTCATTCTAGAGTGAATACCAAGCAAAAGTATTTCTTTATGACACCTACTTTCTCTTGTTTCTCTTCTTTATTAAACCTGTCCTTCCTTTTAATAGTTACTAGAACCTTTTTGATCTTGCTATTTTCAGTTATATATCTAAAGAAAGCCTTATCCCCTGCCTTTACTGATTGAGCAATATACTCCTCTGTCTGAGTCTTTGCCTGTCTGTCCTTCCTGCTTTCCTTTGTTTGTCTGCTCTGTTTCTGCAACTGTTTCTATTTCCTGAAAGCCATTTTTGCTCTTACTTATTCTTCTACTTCTTTACTGAACCATAGTGATCTATTTATTCCCTTCTCTTGCTAACATGCCTAATACAATGATTTGTGATCATTTCAATTCTCCTTTTTATTGCTGTCTATATAGTTTCTCTGTATCTCTTAGTAGGAGTTTGCCCCAAATCAAAAATTGTGGGGTTTTTATATGTTTTTAAATTTTACATTTTAC
Organism: Rhinatrema bivittatum; assembly: GCF_901001135.1. Taxonomy (NCBI): domain Eukaryota; kingdom Metazoa; phylum Chordata; class Amphibia; order Gymnophiona; family Rhinatrematidae; genus Rhinatrema; species Rhinatrema bivittatum. Next base: position 399,119,794 of record NC_042618.1, on the reverse strand, counting down.
ATTTTGCTTTTGTTTTGTTTTTCTTTGTGGTAGTTTTCATTTCATTTGATGTTTATTTCTGCTTGTTTCAATTATGTGAAACAAACATCAAAAAGAACAGGAAAAAAATGGAAAAGGAACACATAAGGAAACTAAAGGGCAGTGTTCCCCCACCCCCTGCCATAATGAACTACCACCAAAACTTAAAAATGTAACCCCTTTAGTCCATTTTCCATGCCTCCCTGCTCCCACCAGACATCTCTTATTCCTTCTGTAAGGTCTCAGAAGTCCAAATGGGGTAGGAGCCATACTCAGGTGTTCCTGCTCTACTGTGTCCAGATTTAAAAATGGTACCAGCTGGTCCTGAGGCCTGTATCCTTTTCTTTTACAGCCATATAGCATATGGTCATTCAACAAAATGCACACAAATTGCAAACTGGTATCGCTTAGGGTTGTGAATCGTTTTTTGACGATTTTAAAAAATCGTCCAATATTTTTTAAATCGTCAAAAATCATTAGAGTGCACGATACAATAGAAATTCCCCTGATTTATCGTGAAAAATCGTTAATGGGTTAGTGTCCACTAACGGGAGTTATTTGGGGGGAGGGCGGGAAAACCGGCACACCAAAACAACCCCTAAACCCACCCCGACGCTTTAAAACTAAACCCTTACCTTCCCCCACCCTCCCGAACCCCCCCAAAACATTTTACGAGTACCTGGTAGTCCAGTGGAAGCCCTGGGACCGATCTCCAGCTCTCAGGCCATCAGCGCCATTTTGGCTGCCACTAATAAAAATGGCGCCGATGGCCAGATAAAAATAAAACCCACTGACCCTTTAAAAATGACCCCTTTGCTTCCCCCACCCTCCCGAACCCCCACAAAACCATTTTAAAATTACCTGGTGGTCCAGTGGGGGCACGGGGAGTGATCTCCCGCTCTCGGGCCGTCGGCTGCCACTAATAAAAATGGCCCTTTGCCATTACCATGTGACAGGGTATCCGTGCCATTGGCCGGCCCCTGTCACATGGTACGAGCACTGGATGGCCGGCGCCATCTTTAAAGATGGCGCTGACCATCTTTAAAATCTTTTTAAAGATGGACCAGACATCCAGTGCTCCTACCATGTGACAGGGGCCGGCCAATGGCATGGATATCTTGTCACATGGTAAGGGCAAAGAGCAAAGGGCCATCGGCGCCATTTTTATTAGCGTAGCCGATGGCCTGAGAGCAGGAGATCACTCCCCGTGCCCCCACTGGACCACCAGGTAATTTCAAAACAGTTTTGGGGGGGTTCGGGAAGCAAAGGGGTCATTTTTAAAGGGTCGGGTGGGTTTTTTGTTTATCGGCTCGGGAGCAGCCGATAAACAAAAAACCAATCGTGCCGGACTATAAAAATTGTAAGATTTGAATCGGAACCGGAACCGAACCGATTCCGGTTCCAATTCACATCTCTAGTATCGCTTGAAAATTTGTTGCAAAATAAATAACCCAAGAAACTGAAGAAAAATAAACAAAATGAATTTGAATACAAAAAAGTAAATTTTTCAAAACGTTGCACACGTAAAGTATAACATATACATGCAGAAGTAGCCTCCACTCATGTATTCCATATTTTATAAGAATCAAAAATATGCACATATGTTCACTTTCATGCACACATATACACGTGGAATCAGGCTCGGTCAAGGGGCATTCTGGGATGAGGCTACAGTTCCACATGTAAGTTGCTATTTTAAATAACAGATGCATACATTTTCCAACTTAACTTGCATATTTTTACGCCTGCTAATTAACTGGTCTAAGTGATATTAAAAGTGTTTATTGTGTCTTGAGTCCTACATCCTTCTGTTTTATTTCTATGGCAACAATAGAATGTGTACATCCCCTTATTAGAGTGGTTTTTTCCTTTAGATTTCTCTTCTCATGTGCACAGCAAATAATTAAGTGGAGAAGATGAGCAGTATACTCGCTGGTAATAGACCATGTATCAATGGTATAGAGCTACGGGTTCTAGGATCTTTGTAGAGATGATCAAATCAAAAGCTCAGTGAGGATATTGGTAAAGCATTTCAAGATTTTTATTCAAAGCTTGCAGTAAATTTCGGTCTTCCTTGAACTATTTACACTGCATCATATAAATATAAATAGTCAAGGGGGAACAAAATTTACTGCAAAGCTTTGAATAAATTTACTAGGGATGTGCATTCATTTCATCAATTTCATACGTTTCCTATATAAGCATGTAATATGAAACGTATGAAACATATGAAACAAATGCACATTAATTGACATGTAATGGGAAATGTATGAAACGAATTAAACGAATGAAATAAATGCACATCACTAAAATTTACTGCAAGATTTGAATAAAAATCTGGAAATGTTTTACCAACATCCTCACTGATCTTTTGATTTGATTGTCTCTACAAAGATCCTAGAACCCATAGCGCTATACCATTGATGTCGTGCCTCGCGGCTGCGCGGCATCGGGTCTGCCGCGGCAGTGTCGGGAACTCTGGCCCATTCACCTCCGCACCTTGACGCAGGCTTCTGAGGAGGTTGCTGGCGGGGGAACCGCCTCAGAGCTTCCCTCACGGCGTCGGGCCGTTCCGCACCGCTCCCAGGACCAAGATGGCCACCCTGCCCTTAGGCACGAGGCCAAGCCTCCTCTCTAGATTTAAAGGGGCCTTGCACTCCAAATTGTCTGCACCTGCTCTTGATGGGCTAGGCACAGGGGAAGTATAAAAGGAGACTTCCTCCGCTCACTCCTTGACTTGGCAACAAGTCTGCTCGCTTCGGTGAGTCTCCTGGTGCCTCTGGTTCCTGGTTCCTGCTTCTTCTCGGGCAATTCCTCGGTGTGTGACTTCGGACTGGCAAGCGGTGATCCCTCGGTGTGTGACTTCGGATTGGCAAGCGGCAGTCCTCTGGTACTCAACCTCAGACTTATCCCAGACCTTCCATCTTCAGGGGCCCACCTAAGTCTCAGTGGCCCGGGCCCCTACGGGCTCCTCCTGGGGGGGACATGGGCTTCCAGTGGCGAAGATCCAGTTGGCCCTTGCATCGACCTCATGCCTCCTCGACCTCTCAAAGGTCCACCTAAGTCCCAGCAGCCTGGGTCCCTACAGGCTCCTCCTGGGGGGGCCACGGACTTCCAGTGGTGAAGATCCAGCGGGCCCTTGCTCCGACTTCACACCTCTTCTCCCTCTCAACGGCCATCTGAGTCTCCAGCACCGAAGATCCAGCCAGTCCCAACTTCTGTTCCGCATCGCCACCCGATGGGGGAACCTGAGGAGCCATTCCTAAGGTAATACCAACCTCCTGTCGGTCCAAGGGTTCATGTCCCCTCCTGGTCATAACAATTGATACATTGTCTTCTACAAGCGCGACATCTCAGGTTGTATATACAGTTAAATGTGAAAAACTATATGTTGGGAAAACAATGTGTGCAATTCAAACTCACATCTCAGAACACAGAAGTTTTCTAAAAAAAGAAAAGAAGCTCCATTGGTGACTCATTGATACATGATCATAAGTTTGAGCAACTTCTTTTTTGAGTTATTGACAAGGTAGAGAAACATCTAAAAGGAAGGGATTTAAATCAAGAATTAAGCAGATGGAAACAGTGGTGCGTTTTTAAATTAAACACCATTGAGCCCCACTGACTCAATTTAGAAATCGAATGGCATCATTTTTTGTAAAAAAAAAAAAAAAATGCTCTATTTTTAATTTGACAGCATACTTTTGAACAGATGCAATTTGAATTGGTATAAAACATCATGGAATTGAATGGACTGTGTCCATGATATAATATATTTTTAGATGAAAGTTAAAAAGATGCACATTTAATTCCTCTAGTATCATTCTTGAAGGATATTATTTTTCAAATTCACATCTTATTAAGACTATCAATGGCTATGATAAAAAGAAATTTGAAAACATCATTAGATGCGGATAGAGATAGGTTCATTTAAATTTCCATTTACCAATAAGCATAAGCACAGCTCCAAGATGCCATCTTTACGGAATCAATGTATCACATAAAATTCTGTGCAGTTCTAAAATCATGGGTGAGCAGAAATAAAGAAAAGACTGATATTTTTAATATTTTGTGTTTCAACCAATGACTTTATTTTCTGTAGGAATATACCCTGGAGAAGGGTTGGGCAAACTGGTGGACTAATTCTTCACTCCATCCATACTCCTCCTGCCTGGGAATGAATGTAGATTAATTCCTCCTTGAGGACACAGATGATCCCTTAGTTCCTTCCTGCTCTATGAAAGGCACCAGCTCCTCTGATGTTACATGGATCTGACTTCCTAGGGCCTAGGCTACTCCATCAACATACAAAGGAAAAATTGTACTCAGAAAAAAGAAACCAAAGTAAGAGACAGGAAGGGTGGATAAAACTTCCTCCTCATTCAAAACAGGGTTGCCAAACCCATGGTAGACAGTAGATATAGGTACTCTGCTTCCTGTCTTTGGCCAAGTCTCAATCCCTGAGACCCCAGAATCCTTTAATTGAAAAGTAAACAGAGAACAGCAAAAGACCATGCTGTCCCTAATAGGGACAACTAAAGATTCCATAAAGTAACATGGTGGCATGGACTTATATGGGCTAGGAACTCTCCATTTACTACCCCCATATGGGGGAGTTAATCCCATTCTGAAGCTAACCCTACTCCTCCATACAACATGGATTGTTCCTTCTGGTAAAGATCCTTTACGTTCTCTACAAAATAATAAGGTATCATAACCATGGAACTTTTGCAAGACTTGATACCTAAGGAAACCACACCAGGATCATCATTTTCCACTCTTATAACAAAAAAAAAATAAATTTCAATTTTTAAAAAAATTCTAACAAACAGTGTTCAATGAAAGTTATTTGCAAGTTTTTTAAGTAAGTGATGCCAAACAGTGTAAACATCCAGATATGAACTTATAAAAATTAGCTACTTGCTTCAGTGCAGATTCAGATGTGGAAATGTCTTAGATATGGGCATATCGAAAACAGCTACTTAGCTTCAGTGTGACTTCAGATACTGATGGGTCCCGACACTGGTGTTTCAAACAATTGCATCATGAGACCTGTGCAAATAAATCCCAATGCTGCAGAATAGATTCAAGTGCTCAGCAATACTTACCTTAATTATTATTGTTAAACTTTCAAATTCAGCATTTAATAACAATGGAGTTAGTTTTCAAAGAGCCACTGGAAAGCAAAGTGAACCAGATAATTTTAACTGGTTATCTTTAGGAAATTTTTCATCAAACCCTAACAGGGTAGATTTTTGACTAAAAATTCTCCTAAATTTAGCCACATAAAATATAGCCAATTAGATTTAGGACTGCTATTTGTATGACTGTAATTGCTTACATTTAGCCAGTTAATGCCACGTATCAGTGCTAAACCACTTAAGTCATTAGAATGCCACAGAAACATCTCTGGCTCTGCCCATTTTTTACTAGCTAAATGTATGAATTTTATGCATTTTGCCAACTAAGGCCTAGATTTATCATTTTGCTATAAATTTTGCATGAATAAAGTCTGCGATAAAAAAAAGTGGGCATGATTAGGGTAATTTTTGAGTTATTGCAGCACATACTATTTTACTGCTTTGCATAGGTATTTTACCACAATCTGTGTTAAATTAATCACATCTGTGGTATTTTTCCTTTTTGAGCTGCTCCTGGAGAGAAAGAGAGAGAGAAACTCTGTAAAAGAGTTGCATATAAGTAAACTATTTATACCACTATAGGAGGGTGAACTAGTAACTCGAAGTAAGGTTTTTGTGCTGGTCTAGGGCAGTGATTCTCAACCGGGGTGTCGCCAAGCACTGGCAGGTGTGTTACAGCTCCCAGTGTCCAACTGCCACGGTTGTGCTTCCTTTTTCCTGCCCCTAGTGCCCAATAGGAAACCTCCTTCCTTCTTCCTGCCCCTGCGCAGGCCAATTGGAAGCCTCCTCCCTTCTTCCTGCCAGTGGGAGTAGGAAGAAAGGAGGAAGCCTTTGGCCAGTGGGGCTGGAAGAAGGGATTTCCCATAGCCCGGGGGTAGGGTGGTTTGAGGGGAGCTGGGAGGAGTGGCAGTGTTCAGGCCAGGGTGGCGAAGAAGCCCGACCTCGCTGAAGCAAGGTAGCCATGGGAGCTATTCCTTGTGGTGGTGAAGAGGAAACCCAACCCCCATTGGTACTACAATCTATCATCCTTCCGAAATTGGATTACTGCAACTCACTCCTTCTGGACCTACCCGCTAACACAATCAAACCACTTCAGATGGTCCAGAATGCGACTGCTAGGATCCTCACAAACACCAACAAAAGGGAACACATCACCCCTATCCTTCAGAACCTTCACTGGCTGCCAATTAAATTCAGGATACTCTTTAAAGCCCTCATGATGATCCACAAGGCTCTACACAACATCTCCCCCTTCAACCTAACCTTCCAACTGCAGCCACACACTTCTAATAGACCCATCAGAAGAGCGTACAAGGACATGCTGCACACCCAGCTGGCCAAAACCTCACTAAGGAAACGCGCCCTCTCCACAGCGAGTCCTCCCCTTTGGAACTCGCTCCCACCGGACCTCCGCCAAGAACCCTGCCCTCTGGTTTTCAAAAAGAAACTAAAAACATGGCTATTCAGCCAGGCATTCCCGGAGGGTTAAGGTCCGATGAAAGGTGCTTCACAGCCGTTCTTCCACTTATACCACTGTAAATATGTCATTGTAAATATGTTTTAATTGTACCAATCATGTTAGCTATCATGTTTTAATTGCATCCCTCTTGTTCACTGTAAGTTCGTATCAACCGAAGTTCGTATCAACCTTGTTCCAATGTATCTGCCCCTGGGGCGACAGTTCAGTTCTCTGTAAACCGGTGCGATATGTATTCTATACAGGAACATCGGTATATAAAAATTAAAAATAAATAAATAAATAAATAAATTGAAGCAAGACTGCCACAGGAACTCACCCCCGTGGCATTGAAGAGGAAACCTGACACCACTGGAGCAAGGCCATCACGGGAGCCCATCTCCATGGCAGCAAAGAAGCCTGATCCCAATGAAGCAAGGTCACCACAGTAGCTCATCCCTATGGCGGTGAAAAAGAAGACTTGTTGGAGTAAAGCCACGTTAGAACTGGAGCTCATCCATGCAGTGAAGGAAGAAGAGGTTTGGTGGTGAGGCTGGTGCATGCATGTGAGAATGGGAGCCTGGGTGTGGGTGTTTGCGTGGGTGTGAATGGGTGCCTGGGTGCATGAGTGAGAACTTGTGTGTGGTAGAATGGGTACCTGGGTGTGTGGGTGAGAACTTGTGTGTGTGGTAAAATGGGTGCATGGGTCAGCGCTTGTGTATGTGGTAGAATGGGTGTCTGGGTGCGTGAGAGCTTGTGTGTGTAGTAGAATGGGTGCCTGGGTGCGTGGGTGAGAGCTTGTGTGTGTGGTAGAATGGGTGCCTGGGTGTATGGTTGAGAGTTTGTGTGTGTGTGGTAGAATGGGAGCGAAAGCATTTATGTGTGAGAGACAGACTGGTCAGGGAAGTGACTATGTATGTGAGAGACTGGTCAGAAAGATGATTAGTGTGTGTGTGAGAGACAGGCTGGTCAGGGAAGTGACTATGTATGTGAGAGACTGGTCAGGAAGATGACTGTGTGTGTGTGAGAGACAAAGACTGGTCAGGGAGGTGACTGGTGTGTGTGTGTGTGTGTGAGAGACAGAGGCTGATCGTGTTGTCTGAGGGGGGGGATATGTGTGTGTGTGTGCGAGTGACTGCATTAGGGCCCTAATGTTTGAGATAATGCCCTAACACATTTTGATGAATGACCCTGTAAATTTGACCTCTTGGAGGGGGCCATTTTTAACAACTGAGATTTAACTGGCTAAGTCATAAAGTTAAAAACAATCAAGAGCCAAGCTCTGTCGCTAAACAATTGAATAAACTTTTCAATGGGTAATGTATGTTTTGCAAGTGATTTTAAATAAAGTAAATACCTACACTATCAAATGGAAAAGTTTTGTTTGTTGATGTGATTTATAAAAAATATTTAATGGAGTCAGAGAAAGGTTTCATACTGAGTGTAGGTGCCCTGCACCTCTGTAAGGTGAACATATAATCATCAACCTTCCTCCTCCTCCTCGATTGATTTTTAACAATAATTTTTTTTAAAAAAGATGTTTTTATATATATGCTTGTGTTATCCCTGAAAACACCTACAGGATTCTTCCGTGGCAATGTAATTTTTAAATGCAATGCTGCAAACTATTTTCTCAGTGCTACTCAACGAGAATGTTAATAAAGGGTATAAAAACAGACTTCCCCGTTTGTGGTTGGTGTGTCCATCTTCTTCTGTGTTATCCCAACATGTTTCAGACAGAAATGCCTTTCCTCAGGGGGTTCGATGTTTCCCAAGACCAACTTCACGGAGTCTGCAACCCTCTTCTCAACGGTTTCTCCTGAGCTCAATGTGTTGTGCCCCAAAGCGATCTTCCTCTTCCGGGCGTTCCAGAGAGGAAGATCGCTTTGGGGCACAACACATTGAGCTCAGGAGAAAACCGTTGAGAAGAGGGTTGCAGACTCCGTGAAGTTGGTCTTGGGAAAACATCGAACCCCCTGAGGAAAGGCATTTCTGTCTGAAACATGTTGGGATAACACAGAAGAAGATGGACACACCAAACCACAAACGGGGGAAGTCTGTTTTTATTACCCTTTATTAACATTCTCGTTGAGTAGCACTGAGAAAATAGTTTGCAGCATTGCATTTAAAAATTACATTGCCACGGAAGAATCCTGTAGGTGTTTTCAGGGATAACACAAGCATATATATAAAACATCTTTTTTAAAAAAAATATTGTTATAAAAATCAATCGAGGAGGAGGAGGAAGGTTATGATTATATGTTCACCTTACAGAGGTGCAGGGCACCTACACTCAGTATGAAACCTTTCTCTGACTCCATTAAATATTTTTTTATAAATCACATCAACAAACAAAACTTTTCCATTTGATAGTGTAGGTATTTACTTTATTTAAAATCACTTGCAAAACATACATTACCCATTGAAAAGTTTATTCAATTGTTTAGCGACAGAGCTTGGCTCTTGATTGTTTTTGATTAATAGCAGTTCGCTACTTCGGTGTATTTTTGGATATTTATTGGTAAGTCATAAAGTTAGCCTGTTAAACCTTTTGAAAATCAACCCCGATGTAATAATTAAAGTGCAAGCTAATGGATAGGTTTATTTCTAAATGAAAATATTGTGCAGTGCCATCCAAATACTTTACATGCTATTTCACTGTAGAATGATTTGCATGGTTGGCAGGGGTAAAGGTTATTTGTTGGTAGATAATGTGTCATTGTATTCAAAATTGCACTATTCATTTTTGTAGTTCTTATTTAAAATACTCTACTTACAAGTGAAGGATCTTTGCTGAATAATAGTTATCTCCAAACATACATATTCATTTATTAAATATGTTACTAGAAATGACAAAGCTATAAAACTGGACTCAAAATTTGCCTTCAAGAACCTGGCCTGACAGAATTATGACAGTGGAAGGCCACAATATGACCATCCTGCTAGCACCCTTCCTTTCCTGGATTTTGAAGGGCCCTCTATTTCTCCCTTCATGCTGCTTTCTGAGGAGGGGCAGTGGCTGGAAACAGCTGCTAGTCAGACCTGCAACCTAGCCCCAGTCCCAGTGATGGATCCTTCCCACCTCAGGCTAGGGAGTGAATCCAGGCAAAGGGTGGGGGAGAGTCCAATAACTTCCTCTGTTTAAGTCTCTGGTAGCCTCCTCCCTGATATCTTACATATGGTACTGGCTACTCTTCCTGCTCATTGCACCCATAAGTGCAGCAATATTCCAAACTGCGGGTTGACCTGGGAGGCTTAAGAATGGCAATATTCTCAGTATAAAAAGATGAAAGTTGCCACATTTAGGGCACACAGAAAAATAAACATGAAATGTTATATTGGACAGGGATTCCTACAAGACGAGTTCTATGGGAGTGTGCCAGGATGGGCCTACTCCAAAAGAGAATGACCTATACTGGTGATGTGATCAACATATGCTCTTTTATAAAAGGGTATGAGGGCCTCACTGAAGAGACATGGTGACAAGAATCAAAAGGAGATTTGGTAATAGGATTTTTTTGCAGGATTATTAATAGAGGGAACTCAGTTTTGAGGCCTGGGCTCCTCATAACAACAGAAAGATTATATTACAGGATAGCAATGGTGGGATAGGCCTGGAATGTCATGCTGTAGTGAGACTATGGGATGGGGTGTTTGCCGTGTGTGACCCATTAGAAAAAAGACACACATAAAGAGATACTAGCAAGTAGCAAAGAAATATATAGAGAGAGAGAAGAGAGAGAGAGAGAGAGAGAGAGAGAGATCATAAAAGGCAATGGCTATAAACACGCAACGTAGGCAGCAACACAATTTACTGATAAGAAACACAGTGATTATATTGGACCTTTTATAAGAATGATCCAGAGAGAAATATGAAATAAAGTTAATTAGCAATAGCAAAGATATGCCTTCAGTAACCTGCTCGGCTTGCTTGGACAGGCAATCCAATGAAGTTTGGTGAGTTCCAGTCTCCTGTTCCAGTCCCCTTTGGACAAGCAGGGCAACTCTGATGGTTCTTCTCAGGTTTGGGTGTCAGATCTGTCTATCCTGGGTCTGGGGACTTCAGCACTGGGGTCATAGTGGTCATCGTGGACTGAAATCTGGGTCGGTAGTCCACTCTGTGCCATCTGTCTGTCGTTGGGCTCTTCTTTTTATGCTTCCCAGATCGAATCTGGCCTCATTAAGGTGCAATGTTAGTTTCTTTGCTCTCCGCTGCCCAGTCACCACTGCAATTAGGAAGTACGGGGGAGGGAGAGGCCCATGAGTTACATATTACATGTCATGTATACATCCTTGTTTCATCTCTTATTGAAATAGAAACATACTTCCTCATTCTTGAGCTGACTGCACTTATTGTAATTACCTCCTCTTTCTGAATAGCAGTATGTCTCTTTAATGAAAGGGAAATATTTTCTTTGATTAAATACTTAACAGAAAAGCATTTAAAGTAAGATTTCAGAACAGTCTCTGTATTTCCCCTGAAAAATTATGAGACAGTTTATTCTAAGCAAGCTACAGAACCTCTCTTTTTAGGTCTATTTTGGTCTTTGAGGTAGTTCCTCATTTCTGGACCCTCAGTCATTCTTGGCAGATGTCCAGTTCAGGGCTTATGGCCAGAGATGTCTGATTTTTCTTATCTGAAGAAACAGATGGACTTCTGCAAGACTATTATTTCTTAGCTATCACAAGACTGTCTGGTTCTGATGCCTAAGTGTCAGCCCTAAGGTCTGAAATGGTTACAGGCTTGTCTTTTCTGTCAGGAGAAAATGTCTCCATAGTATCTCAAATGCAGTTTCTATGGTTAACACTACCTATAATATGCTGTATGAATCCTAATGCAATGTCTCAGCCTGCACTTGCCAGTTTATTAAGCAAAACAGTTAATTATAGAAAGCAAGCAGTTATGTACACTATGTGTGTGTGGCTCTTGCAGTGATCCATTTTATCTTGGGGCAACCTAACTCTCTGTATCCTTTTTTCCTAATTCCTAATTCCAAATACACTTGCTTACAAGAGAACATTGGAAATGGTTAGCTTGTACAACTAATCTCTTACAATGCAATATGATGTTTTTTTTTGTGAGATAAGGTGTTGATATTTGTCAGCTTTGCCCAGATGGGGACTGGTCTACCCTGGAGAAGTTTAGGAAAAATGATCTTGCCATTATTTTTGTGTAAACTTTTTATTCTGTATATGTCATTTTGTTTTAGTTAACGACATATGCTGTGGCCATGACTATCCAATATAGAGGGTGCAATTTGGTCTGCAAGATAATTTTCAAATTTAAAAACTCGAGCCACTGGTGGAATGTGGGATTGTAGATGAATTAGTTGGTGTGGATGGGCAGACTAGATAGGCAGAATGGTATTTTTCTGCCATAATGTTTCAATGTTTCAAAATTTCTATATTTCTATCTGCTTTGGAGCAAGTGCAAAGTATGCAAGTGAAAGATCCACGAGGACTTCAAAATGAAATAAATCCTTGCCCGTACTTATCCTCCCTGATCTAACTTTGCCCCTTTTATCTACACTGAGAGGGTTACAATTGGTAAACACCGTTTTACTTCTGTGGGAAGTTTTGAAAATTAACTTCTATAAGAACATCTTTTATTCTAAATACATGCGTGTGACAGCGTTTGCAGACGGGGGGGACCCAGAAGCCAACTACCCGCCTGTATGCATGTTGTGTGGTCTTGATTTTATCCAGAAACGTTTGATACAGGTCAGTTTCAGTTTAAAAGATATGCCTTCTTGAAAATGTGTGATTAATGAGTCTCCCAGCTTGTGATCTCTGACACGTCTGAGTTTTTGCAATCTCTCATTGTGATTCATAATTTGTAATGTCTCAGTCATGGTTCATGATTTGTAAATCAGTTTTAGGAGTATGTGTGTGACTAGTTTACTGAGAAACAGGACCTTTGAACTTATTTAAAGTAGATACATGGTCAGTACAGAGTAGCAAGTTCAAAATATCACTCACTCTAAGGGCCAGAAATACTAAGCTGTTTTCCCATAGACACAAAGGACCTGATTCACCAAACTGTCTTTTTCTATAGGCGTCCATATACTAAATTGGATTAAAATGGACTGCTTTTGCATTGATATTAACACTTTGCATTAGCAGCACTGCTATCGCATGATGTACTTAAAAGAGTAAAGTTTGTGCATTAAAAGCAGACTTTTGTGTCTGAGTTAATTCCACAGGTAACACAAAAGTTTAACTACACTTCTGGGAGGTATAGTTAATTTTTTTCATTAATGGCGGTATTTACATAAATGCATTAATTAATGCAAATTGCACATTCCTGTAATAATTTTAAATGAACTGATCAGCATGTTTTTGTATCTAATTAGCTCATCTAATTTTTTTTTTTTTGCATTAGGCCTTGTTAATGCTAACACAGACTAATGTTCAGTTTCACAGATGTCTGTAAAGCTGCACATTAACTATCACAGGCACTTAACGGGCATTAAGGCCTACGTTAATCCTAATATAATTTAGTATATAGATCCCATAGACCCAGAATGAGAAAAAAAGCCTTAGTGAATCAAACCCAAAATGGGAAAAACCCTTTCCTACATAGGACAAATGAAAGACTTAACGCATCTAGATACATATTGTACATATGCTTTCACTTAATTCTGAGGAACATTGTACATTTCATTCATCAAAAAGTAGGAAATCATTATTAAAAGTAAAAGAGCATTCATTATTGAAAGAATGGTTTGACTACTTCAGTAACTGGTAGATTTTTAAAGGCCTACGTGCGCCAAAGCCAGGAGATACGTGCGTGTCTCTGGCCAGCACGCGCCATGCGGATTTTAAAAAGTGGCCGCATATGTGCGTATCTCCCAGTAAGCACCCAAATGCAAAAAAACAAAAAATGGGTGGGACATGGGAAGAGTCTGGGTGGGATATGGGCGGTTCGAATCTGTAAGTAAAAATGTACACGCAAGTACTTACGTGCACAAGCGTGTGCCGGGTTCCTCTACCGCGTAACTTTACTTATGCTATGGAGGAGAAGTAAGTAGAAAAACAAAAACATCTAGGCTACTCAACAGGGTTTCAAGGGTCGGGGCAGGTAGGATAAAAGAAAGGATAGTTAGCTGGGAGGGTAAGGAAGTATTATCGTTTAATGGAGCAAACTGGGAATGGACTGGGGAAATAGATATTGCTGTCGGCATGCGTATCTTACAAAATCCCCCCACTTACACACTACACAGTAGACTCAGTATTGGCGCACACCCATATAAAACTGTGCGCACATGGATGCGTCCATTTTATAACATGTGCATATATGCACACATGTTATAAAATTGGCAGGATGTGTGTACATGTGCGCACAATTTTATATGGGTGTGCTCAAATACTGAGTCTACTGTGTAAGTGGGGGGGATTTTGTAAGATATGTGCGCCAATGGCAAAAACACACACAAGTGCACCTGCGTGCCAGAATGAAAGTTACTGTATGTTTGTGTGTTCTAATTTCTTAGTTTCTTTTTGCAATGCATCTACTTGCTTATTCAATAGAACTTGGCTCAGCAATCCCAGTCCTCAAATGTCAGTCTACTTTAACCAAACCTTGAAAAAGAATCTGTGCTTGCCAACATATTCTAGTTCGGTACTTAAGAGTATCATAGCATAATTTTTTTTTCAGATTTAATAATTACATAAAGAAATTCTTGATAAAAGAAAAAAGAGAAGACATATTAATGCAAATTAACCATAACAAATAATAAAATATATTAACAATACAAATATTATCATGCTTTCTCTAATACCCACAATATAATTGGGAGATTCATAAGGAAAAACCTGAGAGCCAAGTATCATCAGGAAAAAGAAAAGGGAAAATTAAAAACTCAACCAACCCAGAAACAATATATACAGTATATCATTAGAGACCCAACACTCTACAGTCCACATCTTCATTAATTTGGAACTTCCCATTTCCATCATTTTCTAAGTCAAAATAAGAATAAAAGGTATATGGCTGCACTGTGCTTCCTGGAAGGCATGGGGAAACCTGCACAGTGTGGCAGTTGCAACCCTAAAGGGAACACGACGAATTTGGGGGGTTGGATTCCATGTGAGAATTTGATCTAATTTGAGTAAATGCACATAAAATCGCTGCTGGGCAGACTAGATAGGCCTTTTTGATCTTTATCTGCCATCATTTAGTATGTTACTATTTCCACTAAAAGCACTCATTTGGTAGTGGCATTCCAGTCATGTGGTTGTCTGGCCACTCATGTCAACATCCCCAACACCTATCTGCCTCCTCAGCACCTGTTGACTGTGTCACAGCTGATACTTCTGTGGCACTGTGCAATCTGTGGCATATATTTCCTTGTGTAACCATGTCCCAGTGGCATTTCTCCCTCCAGCATGCTCTCTCTCCAGATAACCATAGTGTCCCTGCCACTGTGACATCACTGACATTTCTTTCCTTCGTCAGGGTCTCAGTGCTAATCCCATTCATCTGCCAATTGCAGTGCATAACTTCTGCAGTCCTGCCTGTCAAACCTTCCTGGGCCAGATTTACATCCCTGAGAGCTAAAGATATGCGTTTGTTTGAAATGAATGGGTAATCTGAAATGAAACAGGACATTTTTCATTTTATTTCATTGAAAACAAATCAAATGGATAGTGCTCCTGAAAATAATAATATTTGTTTTCTTATCTCATTCCAGTCCTTGGGGTACGTTTTTTTCCCTGCTCAAGGCAAGCCAGTACAGCCACTGAAGCTACACTGAATGGCATCAGGATTGGATGGCACAAGGAAAGAACAGGAGCAATCAAGGTCAAGCATTTTTTTCAACAAGCCCATCCCAGTTGGCACTTGCATAGACTGACAATAAGGTCCTCATTTTTATTTCAAATGAATATAGTGATTAGAATAACAGGTTGCGAACCAAGGAAGCCAGGGTTCAAACCTACTTCCATTCCTTATGACCCTTGCAAGTCACTTTACTCTCCATTAACTCAAATACAAACTTACAGAAATATGCAGTATTTTATATGCATCTTTTAGGAATACACAGGCTATAAAATGTGCATATGTTTCCTCATGCAATAATTCCTGCAATGCATTGAAAGCATGTACTTTTCCCACCTGTTTTATAAACAGATGCATGTATATTTTGGGCTGGATTTTAAGAATTATGCGCGGGCGTAGATTTGTGCGCGCAACCCAGCACGCACAAATCTACGCCCGATTTTATAACATGCTCGCGCAGCCGCGCACATGTTATAAAATCCAGGGTCAGCACACGCAAGGGGGTGCACAATTGTGCAACTTGCGCGTGCCGAGAAGCACAGCCTTCCTCCGTTCCTCTCCCTTCCTCTCCCTTCCTCTACCTAACCCCCCCTTACCTTTAACTTTTAAGTTGCGCCTGCCTCCGAGCAGGCGTAGATTGTGCGCGCTGGCAAATGGCCAGCCCGCGATCCCAGGCAAATGGTCGCTGTGCTTGGAGGCTCTGGCCCTGTCCCCTTCCCACCCCGGACCGCCCGCCCATACCCTTCCCATGCCCCGCCCCCTTTTTCAAGCCCCGGGACATATGCACGTCCTGGGGCTTGCGCTCATCGCCGAGCCTGTGCAAAATAGCTAGGCACGCGCAGGAGCGGGTTTTCGATGTTACGCGCGTAATATACGCCACGCGTACCCCTTGGAAAATCCACCCCTTTATGCGCAAAAAATGTATATATAACTTGGTCACATAAAACCCTGATTTATACGAGGAAGTCAGTATATTTTAAAATAATCACACATACTTGAAATTACCAGTGTGCCAATACCTCCACCAGTTCACCCAGTCCTTCTCCTGGTCATCAAGACCCTCCTAGTTCTTCACCCTGAACTCCCCCCAGTTCACCCAGACCTCCCACCCAACAATAGAAGACAATGTACACTGCTTTGAACTGCCTGAAAAGCAGAATATAAATCAAATAAATAAACAACATACACATGTACGTTTGATGTTTATAAAGTAGCATATACATGAGTACAAGCTGCTTACATATGTATATGCTAATTTTAAATGCATAAATGTTCTGACAATTAATTTGTTAGATTGTAAGCCCACTGGGGCACAAGGAAATACCTTCAGGACCTGTATGAAGTGCCTGAAAGGTGAAATATAAATCAAATAAATAAACTTTCAGCCATCACTATTTTTTCCCTTCATTTCTCTACTGGATTTCAGAAGGACAGGTTGTGCTTCTAAAGCTCTTTCTCAGAAAAAAAATGCTTTGAAAAGGAAAAGAAGTAGAACAGAAAATGTGGATTCTTGTCACCCATTTTCACTGAATAAGAGGAGAAACTGAAATGTTCTGTCTATTCAGTGTTACAGAGTTACTGTGGCATTGAACATGCAGAAGCAAGAGGCAGCATGTCTCTCTTTCTCTCTGTGTGCACTTCAAGTGCACAGAAAGATCTATTTTTATTTTAACAGATGCAGTGACCCCACACCCTGACTCCACAGAGAACACCAGCCTTTCTTTTCTTTCTGCTCTCTTTCTGTGAGCGGAAAAAGGAGTCAGTGTGTGACTCTCTTTCTGTATGCTGTGGCATTACATAATCAGTCAGCAAGAAGATTGTGGGTGACACACTTTTTAACAAAAGAGACTCTATGCTATCTGGGTGTCTCTGCTCTCTACACCAGTAGTTCTCAACAGGTGTGTCGGGACACTAGTGTGTCACAAGGTCCCGGGAGGTGTGTCACAAAGCCAGCAGAAGGCTGCTCTTTCCTCATCAGTCTGGGCAGGGGTTGCTCTCGCTTCCTTTTCCTCTTCTTGTCCCAGTGGGAGGTTGTTCCCTCCTCCTTCACCAAGATCAGAGCAAGATACCACCAACATCTGGGCCTGGCAGGACACCAACTTTATCTTCCCCTGCCTGGCCTGGTAGTGAGGCTGCTGATGCTCTCTTCACCCCATGGGGTCTGGATATGAAAGCAGGGGTATGAGGGAGAGAGGTGCATGCTAGGGATGTGAATCGTTTTTGAACGATTAAAATTATCGTCAGATAATTTTAAAATCGTCCAAAATCGTTAGATACGCGATACAATTCAAATGCCCCCAATTTATCGTCAGGGGCATTTGTATTGTATCGTTAAATAGGGCGCGGGAAAACCGGCACACCAAAAAAACCCTAAAACCCACCTGAACCTTTAAAACAAATCCCCCACCCTCCCGAACCCCCCCCCCCCCAAAATGTTTTAAATTACCTGGGGTCCAGTGGGGGGGTCCCGACGCGATCTCCTCCCACTCTCTGGCCACTGCTGCATTGAGAAATGGCGCCGGTGGCCCTTTGCCCTTATCATGTGACAGGGCAAAGGTAGTCCAAGTACAGATCCCTGAGGCACTCCACTGTTTACCCTTTTCTACTGCGAAAATTGACCGTTTAATCCTACTCTCTGTTTCCTGTCTTCTAACCAGTTTGTAATCCACGAAAGGACATCGCCTCCTATCCCATGACTTTTTAGTTTTCGTAGAAGCCTCTCATGAGGGACTTTGTCAAACGCCTTCTGAAAATCCAAATACACTACATCTACCGGTTCACCTTTAGCCACATGTTTATTAACCCCTTCAAAAAAATGAAGCAGATTTGTTAGGCAAGACTTCCCTTGGGTAAATCCATGTTGACTGTGTCCCATTAAATCATGTCTTTCTATATGCTCTACGATTTTGACCTTGAGAATAATTTCCACTATTTTTCCCGGCACTGAAGTCAGGCTCACTGGTCTATAGTTACCCGGATCGCCCCTGGAGCCTTTTTTAAATATTGGGGTTACATTGGCCACCCTCCAGTCTTCAGGTACAATGGATGATTTTAATGATAGGTTACAAATTTTAACTAATAGATCAGAAATTTCATTTTTTAGTTCCTTCAGAACCCTAGGATGCATACCATCCGGTCCAGGTGATTTGCTACTCTTTAGTTTGTCAATCTGGCCTACTACATTTTCCAGGTTCACATTGATTTCGTTCAGTTCGTCTGAGTCATCACCCCTGAAAACCATCTCTGGAACTGGTATCTCCCCAACATCCTCATTAGTAAACACGGAGGCAAAGAATTCATTTAGTCTTTCTGCAATGGCCTTATCTTCCCCTAAGAGCCCTTTTAACCCCTCTGTCATCTAATGGTCCAACCAACTCCCTCACAGGTTTCTTGCTTTGGATATATTTTAAAAAGTTTTTATTATGAGTTTTTGCCTCTATGGCCAACTTCATTTCAAATTCTCTTTTCGCCTGTCTTATCAATGTTTTACACTTACCTTGACAATGCTTATGTTTTATCCTATTTTCTTCAGATGGATCCTTCTTCCAATTTTTGAAGGATGTTTTTTTGGCTAAAATAGCCTCTTTCACCTCACCTTTTAACCACGACAGTAATCGATGGCAGGTCTGTCTGTGTTCTGGTTGTATGTGACTGAGATGAGGTAATTTACTAGCCATGTAGGGATTTGTATCAGCCTTATTTGTTACATTTTCTCAATATGATATTGCACTAGTGGTGAATGTGCTGCCTTTCCATGGGTAGGGTTATTGCTATTTCATTTCTTGGAGTTAGTGCTGCTGTGGTATGGCAGGTTTTATAGACATGGACAGAGTGGAATTTTTATTTTTTTTCCAGGTTTTGTATTATTTACAATTCACCTGATAGTAGAGGGAGTTTGTGAGATAACACCAGAATCAGAATACCTTTTTTGTATGGTGAGTTGTACAGGGAAATGCCTTAGTTCTGCTCTGTACACATTGTTAGGAAGCAGGGGATTCCTGTGGATGCAGAGTACATGTTTATATTTTCTCCCATGATGGTCATGTGATCAGTGTGTCACTCATGTGAGCATCATCTCTCAGGTGTGTCATGATAGAAAAAAGGTTGATAACCATTGATCTGTACAACACTAGTACTGGTGCACAGTACAACAGGACACTACCTTTACTATAAGAAAATCCCTAGCCATTCCTAGTGACTAAGCAACTGGATCAAATGCCATCAGAGGTAGAGGTGGCACTAATAGCATTAACAATGGGAAAGGAAGGCTTTTCCTCCAAAGGAACATAGGGCAAGTGCAAATAGCGATACTGACGATAGCAGCAAGAAGACCAGGACTCCTCCACCCAAGCTAAAGAGAGTTTCTTTTTAGAGAGGGGAAACTACAGGCAGGGTTGGGCAAGAAGAAGCTCAAGCTGGAAAAGCATGCGCTACCTGCTCCCACCCTTATCTCTGTTCCTATGATGCAGTGGCAAGAGAAGGTAGAGTCAATGGAAAATGGTATCAGGAGTGGAGGGCAGGAGCACTAGGACTGGAACACATCTGAGACATCATAAAAGCATGGGACCAGAACCATCTTTGCTTTTTAATGATGTTTCGTAATCACATTAAAAAGTATCAAGTTTGCTGATGTGAAGCAACCTACCATCCATTTCTATGACCTCTTTGCCTGGATACTCATGCAGCTTGATCCACTGTATTATAGTATCAATGAAAGGTATGGCTGAAATGTGACCCCTTATTTTTTTTTAGGATTATGTTTTCCACCCAAATATGAACTTTCGTTTGAATAGGGAATTTTTTTCAATATACCTGAGTTTTTTTAAATGCTACATCTGCAACCAGACTAGGCAGACAAATGATATTGGCAAATGCCTTCTGAATCTAGCTCAGGTTAAATTTTAATGGAGGGGAGGGTAATCAAAAAGGCAATTGCCCTTATTTCCCAAACCACAAGGCACCCTCTTCATAAAATTGAGTAATCACTAAGGCAGAGCTTCAGGGTGTTTAACATTGGCAGGGCCCACTTCTTAATTTCTGCCCTGGGCTGCAGTATATCTGTTGCTGGCTTCTGAAAACATTCTGCTTTTTAATTACAGTTTTTCAATTTACACAAGCTGCCTTTTACCCTATAGCCAGATAATTAATTGTGGCATTTTTTTCTATTTTGTGTGTATAATAAACTGGGCCTTGTTTTTGTGTATGTGCAGATGATCTTCTCCACTGTTAAATCCATATTCACTTTATTCCAAACTGAGGCCTCACTAAACCTCCATGACATATGTGTAATAGAAATATTATCATAATATAAAAGAATGAACATAGTGTAGGAATTTTAACAAGGAATATAAAACAACATCCAGAAAAATCTGAAATTATTCAGAGGAGGAGGAGGAGGATTATTAAGACCCTGGGGGGGGGGGGAGGGGGGCGATATTCAGCTGCATAGCTGCTAGTTACGTTAACTGGATATGGCTATCTGGCTAATTTAATGGGGATATTCAGTGGCGCGGACAACTTTAGGACAGCCCTGCAGCGCGACCAGAGTTAGCCACATTAGTTAAGCTGCTAACTCTGAATATCGACTAACTCTGCTCTGCCCAGAAGCACCTCCCGCCCTCCCCGGAACACCCCCAACTTGTGAGGCTAAATTCTAGCTGCACAAGTCAGTATGCAGCTAGAATTTATCTGCATACGGCTTTGACTATAGCTGGGTAGCCATTTAGATGGCTAACTGGCTTTTGAATTATCCGTCTAAATGGCTTGTGAATATCTACCTCTAGAGCAGTACCACTGTGGCTTAGAGGTTGCTTGCAATGCTGTGACCTGCTTATAATGTGTTCTGGAGAGAGCAACGTGTTATGACAACTTATAAATTATTTATCCACATGATAACATGGCACTGAATCACTTGTCAATCATTTATAGTACAGCTCTAAAATGTTACTGATCTAAGTTATTAAATCCATTGTCAATCCATTCCAAACACAACAAAACACAAAGGGGTTATAGTTTGTTTATTCTTTCTTAAGTATGTTCACAGCTTGCAGAAATGCTATTTTTATTTACAATAAGGTTACTATGTTTGCATTCAGCCTCCACTAGGCAGCATTTTTTGAAATGAGTTCTTTAATTGATTGGATTTGGTGGGAGGTATAAAGTAGTGTGTGCCGTTTGCTGGCATCAATATTTTTTCAGTGCAGCATCCTCTCTCTTTACAGTACAATACAATTTATATTTCTATAGCACTCTTTCAAAAGGGAGTGGTGAGGTGGTTCATGATATAATAACATCGAAATATTATAAAATACCAACAAATACAAAAACACATTGACATCCTCAAACCCCAATCCCCTCGCTCACTAAGGGCAGGGGTAGAGGGAAGCACCCACTATATCAATATCCACCCCAAACAAAACAATAACAATTATCCTTTCCAAAAGGCCTGAAGGAATTCCCAAAGGGGCAAATCCCTTTGCTCTGCCCTTCGGTGGTGACCCACTAAGGGTGCATCACCACCTACAATGAACTTCTACTTATATTTGGCCCCGATGACATCAGCAGGAGAGGGAAGGACTGCAGAGCTAGGGCTACAGCAGCTGGAAGGAGGAACCAGGAAGACCTTCCAGCAGCAGAGGGGAAAAGGGTAAAATAGCTACAGGAGCCCGAGATGCAGCAGCTGTAAAAGAAGTCAGGAACACCCTCAAGCAGCAGAGGAGGCTAGAAAAGATGAATCTCTCCCCCTCCAACAGGTCTTGCCAGTAAAATCTCAGCTGTTTCCTCTCACCTGCAGCAGGCTTTTTTTTTTTTTTTTTTTTTTTTTTTTAAATCTTGGTTGCATAATCCTATGCTGGATAAGCGTGGTTAGGAATACTACAGATGTTTAGTGTAAAAATGTATTTTTGCTAGAAGCCCCTGCACCTGAGGTTTCTGATCCGATTGTGTTTAAAAATTTTGATTTAGGGCCTCATTTTTCAATGTCTTCTCCCACAGACACGGAATGGGAGAAAAGCTTCAATGAATCGGGCCCTTAACATGTTAACTGTACAAGCAGTGCTTTCTTTCTAGAAAAATAAGGTGCCAATATTCACATGCAGGATGCATTTTTTTTTTTTTTTTTGGAGGGACTACAGGGTTTATCAAGCAGGCTCAGGAAAAAGATTCCAGTACTGCGTAACTGCAAGCACCGCCTTCAATAAAGCCCTGCACATCATACCATAAAGGTGAATGTCCAGAAGTTGCTCGCATAAAATAGCACATAAGCAGGTCTATGCTATTTTAAAAACCGCTACATACAAGCGTAAATCAGGGTGCATGGATAAATTTGCACATGTAAAACAAAAAGGGGCGGGCTGGGAACAATCCGGTCAGGGGCCAACATTTATGTTATATAACAACCTGCCAAAGTGAAGCATGTAAGACTTTTATTTGCGTATATTTATACCGGGTCGTTATCTGCTGTAAACGATGATAAATATCTTAAAAGTGTAAAAATGGCTGGGTGGGTGGCGGGGACTGGGTGAAATGGGGGAACTTCAGGCTGAACAGCCAGGAAGGTCCTTCCCAAGCTGGATGAACTGCTAGACTAATTAGTAAAACTGGTCATTTATTTGCCACACACATGTTAGAAAATCCCCTGATTTATGTGTCTAAATACCAACTAACAGGGGGGGGGGGGGGGGGGGGGAGTAAAAAGTAAGTAAAATCTGCTCATGTATCCCTTTAAAAGCTGAAGCATAAATACGCACACACTTATCCAGCTAAATTTCAACTTAGACAAATTTGAACTTTTTTTTACACTTATATGACTATTTTACAAAGCAGGTTAAGTCTGAGAAATGCTACTTAGATGTGATTTTCAGACAACTGCCGCTACTTTTCCAGATAAGTCCAAACTTGCACGGCTTGTTATTTTTACATACATAAGCATTTGTGTGTGTGTTTATGTACTTATATTTTGTAACCTGCTCATATCGTATCCTCGCAGGTTATAAAATACACTAGTAACTTTGCATATGCCCATATATACGCGTAAATGGGCTCACGCAAGCAGTTTTGAAAATTATTTTCTTAGTTATTACACTGGTTTAATGACTTTATTCCACCTGTGAAGACTTTTCACTGAGACTGAGTTCCCAAAACTTAGGCCTCACTATATTGGCAAGCGTTAATTCATTTTCAGTCCAGCAAGAGAGCAGATGTACTAACCATAACTGGATTTATAAGGGGAAAGAAAGTAATTGGGGATGCTTTCATCACTTCCTAGCAGCATTCTGTTGCATTTTATCTGGCTGGAATTCTTCCCTGTGTTTGGGAGGTGGTTATACCTAATCCCACGCAGTCCATCCATTAGGTTTCTGCAAGCTCAGGTATAGGCAGAATGAAGAGAAACTACATGAGCACCTGAAATTCATAGCAACATAGGAGATAACAGCAGAAAATGACCAATTGGCTCATCCCATCTGCTCAGTTATTCCTAGCCACATTGCTTCAAACAGATCCCAGCAGCCAGCCATAGAAGCATGACTGCCTGTAGCATAGCAATTGCTTATCCAAGTCGCTTCTTGTGGTCTTTCTCATTGGCTCTCTACCATTCTGAGATGAGTATATATATTTTATCCCAACCACCCCCCACCCCCAATGTCTCACCATCAAGATTTGGAATAATCTAAACAGTTACCAAAACTAAGTGAGGCTGTTACCCAAACATCTGGCCTACTTGTTCCCCCATGACCTCGCTGGATAGTACCCAGCAACTGCCTACCTGCCAGCACTGAGTCAATTGGTTTCTGGGAAGTTGTAGGCCTCTAGTAACAACCTGGCTATCCTATTTTCTGCTGTAGGCAAGGTTCCTTATATTACTTTCTTCTAGGTAATCAATCGAGTTGCAAATTACTAAAAGTTGGCTTTTCATAATGCTTCTGAATTCTCTCCTGATATTTTCCTATCATTTTGTGTACAAATTTGTAGTTGATTTACTCTACTGGTATGGATTTTATGGGGATTATATTGTAATTACTCATTTCTCCAAATCTGTTATTACTTTCAGACAAATCACCAATATTCAAATTTAAAAAGTAAGAGATTCAAAAAAGAGGATTGCTGATTGAACGCTGATCACACCAGTTGTCTCTCCAACTTTAAGCATCTTCAGCATTAACAATATTTGATTTACATTAACTTACTTAAAGGACTATGGTCCCTAGTCAATAAAAACAAATTTCCATAGGTACAGAGTGGACGAAAAATTGATGTTTTAAATAACTCCATCTGACCTTTCAAGAATTAACAACAAAACATATTCAGATTTCTGCTGTATCTGCTCCCAGCTTAAACGTCCTGTTGCTGGTTTGTTATTTTAGTTTAGGCACAAGTACTCACATCGAACCATTTATTCATTTCCCAGTTCTGGCTAAACTAAAAGATGTTATAGTAAGGCCAATAAATCTTCACGTCAGGAAAGAAAATAAGAGGAAAAAGAGACCAGTATGGTTTTCAAAAGAGGTGGCCAAAAAAGTAAGGGCAAAATGTAGCTTTCAAATAGTACAAAGGATCCCATAAAGAAGAGCACATGGAAGAGTATCTGGTAAAGCTGAAAGAAACAGAGAAGGTAATCCAGAAGATGAAGGCAAAAATGGGAGAAAGGATAGCAAGAATGGAAGATAACTGAAAATAGACTTTTTAGGTATATCAGTGAAAGGAAAAAGTGCCGACGTGGGATGGTAAGATGAGGAGAAGAGGAGGATTGTGTTGAGGGTGACAAGGAAAGAACAAAAATGCTTACATATTTTTGTTCAGTAGTCACTGAAGAAGGGATTGAGATGGACCACTAATAGATGGCAGAGATAGGTGAAAGATCAGGGTAGGGTTGCTGGTATTGGTTTGCATGTGGGAATGTATATGTTCATCTACCCAAGCTGATAGAAACGTAGAGGAACAGACTCAACTGGGCAGACCAAATGGGCAAATTGGTCTTTATTTGCCATCATTTACTGGGTTACTATGGTTCTTCCTTGCCACAAGCTGTCCCTTGATAAGCATCAGGTGACACCGGAGGATATGCAGAGCATTAAATGCAATACTAGGCCCCAAAATAAGAATGGAAAAATAGTTTTAAATGAAAAAGTTTATTTCTGCCTATAGTAAGTGTACGGAGATTCATAATGTTCTATGTGCCTGCAAATCAATATAAATAATGACCAACATGCCATCTACTCTGTTCTATAAAGAGGCTTTTTAAGTATACACATGGCTCTGTAATTCTCATATTGAGGCAGCTTGATCGGAGTAGTGTTGATATGCAGAATGTCAACGTGATGAGAACTGTCTGATCACATGACAGACCATTTCTAATTTTTCAATTCAGAAGGGATTTTTTGGGCTTCTGCACCCTGGATGAGTTCTCACAAACTAGTGTTATGATGGGAGTTGTGTTTTGTCAATAGAGGTTTGTCTTGCCTATTCTGTAAATAAACATGTTCAGTATTGCCCATTATCAGTTGAAAAAAAAACATATTCTGTAATTCAGTGTATAGGTTGTATAGCATTTGATTTGAAATACTTAGGCCCTGGCTCATCAAGGACTTTCTACAGTTGCAAAGTGGGAGAAAAATCTTAAGGCCTGATTTTCAAAAGCATTTACATGCTTAAAACTGGGTCTTACATGTGTAAATGCATTTTACCCAGGTAAGTGGGCTTTTGAAAATTGCTACAATACATGCCATAGAATTGTTCCCAGGATTTACTCACATTAAGTATACTTACATGTGTAAATGGCTTTTGAAGATTGCTATGATAATGTTACATTTACATGCATAACTCCTTTGAAAAATTCACCTGATAATGAATAAAGCTCTTAGTGTAATGCTATATAACACTGGTAAAAAGAAAATAGAGAAACCCCGTATGCATAATTTAAAAATATATTTTTTTTCAGCACACTTACAGCAATTTTATGCCTCTCTATTCCTATGAGATTGTTTTGTTAACCTGTCGAGTTCAATTTTCATGGATTGCACGTGTCCACTTTCATTTTTACACAGATCATTTCCATCATCTTCTGTCTTTAGGTGTCTGGCATTCCTCAGTGTAGTTTCCTTCTGCTGCTGCATCTTTTCTTTTTCAATCATACGATAATTGTAATAGTTCATGATGAAAAGAAATGTCCCAGAAGTTAGCATAATAGTTCCACATTTATAAAACATGTACTTGTAGTCACTAAAAGTGTCTACGAGAATCCCTGTAAAACACAAATTACAAGTGGCATTTTAAAAAATGTGATCAAAAAATGGAAATGGGCAAAAAGATTAATATTTGGTGTTGTGATTATAAACTCCTCCCATCTCCTGGGCATTGAGATATATCAGACCATGATCCAAGATCATATGGAAATGATTTGCAAAAAGCAGAAGAAAGTAAGAGAGTCCCCAGTAAGATACTATCAGGGTCTTTTTTCCCCCCCCTATATTTTTGTTATCTTAGATCATGATCCAAAAACCCCCACCCAATAGTTAATCGTCAAATAATGGGCAAAGTTTACAATCACAATCCAAAATCATAATATTTTTGCCACTCTTACAATATTATAGGCAAAATATAAATTACAGATTGATTTTCTTTCAAGCTAATTCAATGCTTTTATGCAGCTATCATAATTTTTTACACAACTAAACACCAATGAGAAATGTATCTGTAACCAGAGTTTTATATCCTGCAAAGGTGAAAGTGACAAACACAGTTATCTGGTTAGTAGGGATGTACATTTGGATAATACGAATGGGGAAATTGATCTAAATGAGATGATTTTCACTTCAGTTTGCATTATCCAAACTGAAAATGGTTCATTCCGAACATTTTGAAAATTTTTGTATTATTCATTTCAGCAAATATTGTATACTACTATTTGATAAAAGCATACAATATTTGTGAATAGCACATGCTATTTGTGGTAGTGTACACTATTTTCTGAAATAAATAATGGTAAAAATCTGAAGAAAACATGCTGAAAATGAATTTTGGTCAGAAAATGGCCCAATAACAAATTCCTAAAATAAAAATAAAAGGTAGAACATCCCTATAAGAAACATAAGATATATAAGAAGTTGCAATACTGGGTCAGACCAAGGGTTCATCAAGCCCAGAATCCTGTTTCCAACAGTGGCCAATCCAGATTACAAGTATCTAGCAAGTACCCAAACAGTAAATAAACCCCATGCTACCAAAGCTGGTAATAATCGATAAACCGATACGATGTGCAAACGGATGTCGGTATATAAAAAAAATGCAAATAAATAAATAAATAAATAAATAATCAGTGGCTATTCCCTAAGTCAAATTGTTTAATATCAGTTTATGGAATTCTCACACAGGAACTTATTTAAACCTTTTCTAAACCTAGGTACACTCATTGCCTTAACCACATCCTCTGGCAATAAATTCCAGAGCTTAACTGTGCATTGAGTGAAAAAAAATTTTCTCTGATTTGTTTTAAATGTGCTAATTGCTAACTTCATGAGTGCCCCCTAATCCTTGTATTATCTGAAAGAGTAAATAACTATATCTTTTTTGAGATGCGGAAACCAAAATTGCACACAGTATTCTAGGTGCATTCTCACCATGGAATGATTCGGAGACATTATGACACTTTATTCACCATTCCCTTCCTAATAATCCCTAAATTCTGTTTGCTTTTTTTAGCAGCAGCACACTGAGCTGATAAGTTCAGTGTATTATCCACTATGACGCTTAGATCTTTTTCCAGGGTGGTAACTCCTAATATGGAACCTAACAATGTATAACTACTGTATGGGTTATTTTTCCTATATGCATCACCTTGCACTTGTCCACATTAAATTTTAGCTGCCATTTGGACACCCAATCTTCCAGTCTTTCAAGGTCCTCCTACAATTTACCACAATTCGCTTGTGATTTAACTACTCTGAATAATTTTGTGTCATCTGCAAATTTCTCACCTCACTGGTTGTATTCATTTCCAGATCATTTATAAATATATTAAAAAGCACTGGTCCAAGTAGAGATCCCTGAGGCACTCAACTGTTTACCTTTTTCCACTGTTCAATTTGTTTTGGGAGAGCGCGTTTCCATGAATTTCGTATCACTTAGGGGTAGATTTTAAAAGGTGCGCGCGGGAGTAGATTTGTTCGCGCAACCCGGCGCGAACAAATCTACTCCCAATTTTATAACATGTGTGCGCTGATGCGCGCATGTTACAAAATACAGGGTCGGCGCACACAAGGCTGTGCAAAATCGGCAGCCTGCGCGCGCCGAGCCGCGTAGCCATCCTCCGTTCCTCTGAGGCCGCTCTGAAATCAGAGCGGCTTCAGAGGGAATTTTCCTTCCGGCCCCCCCCCAACCTTCCCCTCCCTTCCCCTATCTAACCCACCCCCCATCCCTAACTAATTCCCCCCTACCTTTATTTTACAAGTTACGCCTGCCCAAGGCAGGCATAACTTGCGCACGCCGGCCATGTTCCGGTCCGGGGGCTGGTCCAGAGGCCACGGTGTCGCCTCCGGAACGCTCCTGGGCCGGAACCACGCCCGCGGCCCGCCCCCAAACGCCCCCGATGATGCACGAGCCGCGACACGCCTCCCGACACGCCCCCCCCCCAGGAAAGCCACGGGACTTACACGCGTCCCGGGGCTTGCGCGTGCCGCCGAGCCTATGCAAGATAGGCTCAGCGCACGCAGGGGGTGGAAGGGGCATCTTTTCGGGGGTTACACGCATATCTTACACGCGTAACCCTTTGAAAATCTGCCCCAAATGTTTATTTTGTTTCTTTAATTAAAAAAAATGAAACAAACATTAAAAAAAAAACCAGAAAAGAAAAAGGGATCTCCCAAAGCCTCCAGTGCCCACAATCCATCCCTCCCATTCAGAAAAATGCTGGGGCCAGGATCCTCCCCGGCCCCCACTTAACAGGTGTGGGGGGGGGAGCCACAGATGAGGCCTCAGCCTTGTGTAGACCTAGGCCTCAGTAGGTAGACTTCAACTTGGCCTAGGTGCTATGTAAGGCTGAAGCTTGGAGGCCAGGTCCCGATGCCTGGGTCTCAGCTCAAGCCCAAGCCTGATGCCAGAGCCTGGCAAGGAGGCCGTGTTCAAATGCCAAGGCATAGGCCCAGGGACAGACTAAGGCCAGAAGCCCAGAGTTCAGGCATTATAGATCCTCTTCCATCATCTTCTTTCATCTTTTCTTCAAATGACAGCATCTGCTTCGGATGCACTAGAGTAAATTAACTCCTGCACATCCTCCCCAGTGGAGGGCACCATTTTGGTGTACAGTAGTTCCAGAATGGACCCTGGCATTGGGTTGGGCTCAGGCCTTGGCCTAGCCAAGTTCTACTCATCGGGTCTCGGCTCGAGTCTTGGTCTAGGCCAAAGCCTATGGGCTGGATTTTCAAAAGCCTACGCACGTAAATCCAGTGCATTTACACGTGTAGGTGGCCTTACGTGCACCGAGCACGTGCACCTGACCCCAGTTATAAAATTGGGCACATATGTTCATCCGCACGCCAATTTGAAAATCTACCCCAATGGGCCGGATTTTCAAAAGGTTACATGCGCTGGGCCTATTTTCAAAAGGCCCGGCAACGCGCATAAAGCCCTGGGACATGTGTAAGTCCCAGGGCTTGCAAAAAGGGGCAGGAAGAGGACGGTCCAGGGGCAGGGTGGGGTCAGAGGCTCCCTGCACAGTGGCCATTTGCCGCTGTGCTGGGGATCGCGTGCTGGCTCATTGCCGGCGCGGGCAACATACTTCAGCCCCAGAGCTGAAGTAAGTTTTAAAAACAACAAAAAAAAAAAGAAGAGAAAGGTAGGGGGAAAGGGCGGGGGAGGTAAGGATGTTCCCTCCGAGGCTGCTCAGATTTCGGAGCGGCCTGGGAGGGAATGCAGCGTGAGCTCGGCACGTGCAAGGTGCACAATTGTGCACCTCCTTGCGTGTGCTGACCCCTGATTTTATAACATGCATGCGCATGTGCATGCATGTTATAAAATCGAGCGTACATGTGTGTGCGCCAGGTATCGTGCACACATGTACGCCCGCACATACTTTTGAAAATCTACCCCAATGTGAGTGTTTCATAGTGTTTTCCCATTTCATGTAAAAACAAATTCATACCCCTAGTAAACTGAGGAAACAGATCTAAATATTACCATGAAGGGAGCTTAACACTATATCATGCTTTCATTTAACAGAAGAGTTTATTTACTCAGACCCACACTGACAAATGCCTGACTTCCCTTTTCTCTGCTTCTCTTCCCCTATAGTGATATGCACAGAAAGAAAACAGATTAACTTGTTAAATGCAGCATGTTCCTCATAAAATTAGCAAATAAAATAAAGGGGAAAAAAATCCACTGGGAAATTACATTGAGGTAAACTTTAGCATTTTTATAAGAATTTAATGGAAATCATTTATTAAATGCAGCTTATTTTCAGTATGCTAAACTTGAATATGGGGTAAAAATCAGTCATGGAATTCTTAAGGTCATATTTTCAAGGTAGAGGGAAGAGAAGCAGGAAATGTTATACAATTAGATTTTTAGAAAACATTTGATGGTTTTGTGTCACAGGTCAATCTTTAGGTTACAAAGTCATGGAATAATTGGAAAATGGAAGGTTTAATTGAAATGTCAGTGTTTTTCTCCATTATCACAAAAAAAACCACCCCAAATCTGACACTGTGGGCAATGATCATGCAAATTAACATCTATTCAGTTGGAGCAATCAAAGCTGGTGTTATCACTGTTGATAATTATAACAAGATTGACTTGCATTCTTTTTTGGTCTGGTCAACTGATTTCCTTGGTTATCGTCTTAGACAGGAACATTATTGTTTAGGTGCACTTTTTTCTGTTAGGAAAGGTCAAATTAATTATACCTTAAAGCAATAATTTGTAGTAAGACTCATAATGAAATTTTGCAATGTAGATTTACATTAACCAAGGGTTTCATTGACACTCAAAAAACTAAAACACCAAAAACTAAAAAATTCTTGACTGTGAAATTACATATAGCTAAGACAAATCAGTTTCTAGCTGTTAGCATTCAACAGTGCAAGTTGAAAGTCTATTAAATATATTTTTCCATGAGTATCATTCATAAAGAACTCCAACAAAATGATGGCTTATAATAGGTTAATCAGGATAACATGATGTCTACTTAGTGGCTTTGCTTATAATGGACAGGTATAGGTAAAGCAATCACATATCACAGAGAACATGTTACTTAAATCCTTAAAATAGATCCCTGCATTGGATGAGTAGATACCAGAGAGCTAGGACAAGACAAGTAGTAATTTATTACAAGTACTCATAATGTATTCTGTTTCTGGTAATTAGTATATACTTATATATGTTTTGCATGACCATTTATAAAATAGAATTGTTGGGTAGAAATGTCTCCTTTCATATACTTGCAGTTAGTTCATTTATTCAAATCATTGAAAGGATTAAATTTGAAAAGTTATTTGATACTTAAAGATAAATAAAAATGCATGAGTCAGCCCTATGTATCTGTTGCGCTTCCTGACCAGGCCTGCTCACCTCTTTGTCCTGTCTACCAGCACCGGACTCCCTTCCGCCGCAGGCAGCTCGTGGTGTCCCCAGCTCCCCCGCTCACAGTCTCCGAGGTCGGCCTCACAGTCGCCAGACTTAAAGGGCCAAACACAGGAAACCCAAACCCGATGCCACTCAATGACATCACACTCCCTGGGTATATAAGGCAAGGCCCGTTCCCTTGAATGGTGCCTTGGCAATCGGGTCTTACACTCCAGTGTCTTTAGTTTGCCTGTTCCTAAGTCTCTCATTCCAGTGTCTCCAGTGTCTCCTGTTCCAGCGTCTTGTTCCAGTGTTTCCAGTGTCTCCTGTTCCAGCATCTCCTGTGTCTCCTGTTCCAGCATCTTATGTTCCTTCGTCTCTCCATTCCTGGTAGTTCCCTTCAGACTGATCTCACGGTATTGACCTTTGCTTGTTCACTGACTACTCCTGCTTGCTGCCCGGACCTTACCTCTGCCTGTTCACAGACTACGCTTGATCGCTGCCTGGAACCGACCTCTGCCTGACTACTGTCTACTCTGATCGCTGCCTGGAACCTGACCTCTGCCTGACTCGACTACTCTGGATTGACTACAGGTACTGACCCCTGCTTCGGCTGACCACTCTGAACTGTTACTCTGGCCTTGATCCTCGCTATCCACTTGGACACTCTTTTCTGGCCTCCTGCGATCTCTGGACATTCCTACTCTGACTGCGACCGCGCATCCTTGTTCGTGGTGGGCACTCCTTTACGCTTCCATGTGGATAAAGGTGAACCAGTAGATGTATTTGGATTTTCAGGTGGTGTTTTGATGAGAAGCATCTAAGGCCTAGATTTATCAAAATGCACAAAATATCACATGCGATAGGAAAAGGGGTGTGTTTTATGGTAATGGGCTGTTTATCGCAAAGTGTGCTATCTTAGCGCTTTGCATAGTTATTAGCACAAACTGCGATAACTTTTTCACACTTTGCAATAAGTGCCAGAATTGTTGTATTTCCTACCTACAACCACTGGGGGGGGGGGGGGGGGGAGAAAGAGAGAGAGAGCCTAGCTATAAGGCCCTCATACTAGGTAGGTATTTATACCTCTATATGAGGCCCACCTAGCTACTCGAGGTGAGGTTTAGGTAGGGGTTAGGGGCCACTTTGACATTCAAAATGAGACGTACGAACAGAACAGTGCTCACTTGTGAAGATTTGCTGACCTTCAGAGTGAGGAAACTCGCCCAAAGATGAGATTTGTGCAATCTTCTCTCAACCTAGCTTGATGGACTCTCTACCTGGGTAACAAGAGAACATTGCACAAATCTTATCTTTGTTGTGTTTCTCTCTCCGAAGGTCATCAAATATTCACAAGAGAGCACTGTTCTGTTCGTACATCTCACTTTGAATGTCAAAGTGGCCCCTAACCCCTACACTCCTACCTAAACCTCACCTCGAGTAACTAGGTGGGCCTCATATAGAGGTATAACGTTCATAAACAGTTATTAGGTGGACTTGGGAAAACCAGCACTTATCCTTGGGAGTGAAATACAAGAAATAGATCAACTATTGAAGATCTGATGGGTATTTATGATCAGGACTGGCCACTGCTGGGCTCGATGGACCTCGGTCTAACCCAGCATGGCACTTCTTATGTTCTTATGTTTTAAGCTGTATTGTTGGGACTTTCTAACTCAGAGGTCCACTTTCAAACCAGAGAAGAGACAGGAAATCCCCTGGCCTCTATTAGGAGCCCACCTTTTATCACTGGGGGTGTTGGGTCTCCTTCCCTAGTGCCAGCCATCTGAAGGGACACTAACTCAGCTGTGCAGGGCTGAGGCAATAAGTATTATTAGATTTTTTTGAGAAGACCAAATAGAGATTTTAATAGAGATGTGAATCGTTTTAGGACGATTAAAATTATCGTCCGATAATTTTAATATCGTCTTAAACCGTTATGGAACACAATACAATACAGATTCTAACGATTTATCGTTATAAATCGTTAGAATCGTGAGCCGGCACACTAAAACCCCCTAAAACCCACCCCCGACCCTTTAAATTAAATCCCCCACCCTCCCGAACCCCCCCCCAAATAACTTAAATAACCTGCGGGTCCAGCGGCGGTCCGGAACGGCAGCGGTCCGGAACGGGCTCCTGCTCTGAATCTTGTCGTCTTCAGCTGGCGCCATTTTCCAAAATGGCGCCGAAAATGGCGGCGGCCATAGACGAAAAAGATTGGACGGCAGGAAGTCCTTCCGGACCCCCGCTGGACTTTTGGCAAGTCTCGTGGGGGTCAGGAGGCCCCCCACAAGCTGGCCAAAAGTTCCTGGAGGTCCAGCGGGGGTCAGGGAGCGATTTCCCGCCGCGAATCGTTTTCGTACGGAAAATGGCGCCGGCAGGAGATCGACTGCAGGAGGTCGTTCAGCGAGGGTTCCGGCGCCTCGCTGAACGACCTCCTGCAGTCGATCTCCTGCCGGCGCCATTTTCCGTACGAAAACGATTCGCGGCGGGAAATCGCTCCCTGACCCCCGCTGGACCTCCAGGAACTTTTGGCCAGCTTGTGGGGGGCCTCCTGACCCCCACGAGACTTGCCAAAAGTCCAGCGGGGGTCCGGAAGGACCTCCTGCCATCCAATCTTTTTCGTCTATGGCCGCCGCCATTTTCGGCGCCATTTTGGAAAATGGTGCCGGCTGAAGACGACAAGATTCAGAGCAGGAGCCCGTTCCGGACCGCTGCCGTTCCGGACCGCCGCTGGACCCGCAGGTTATTTAAGTTATTTGGTGGGGGATTTAATTTAAAGGGTCGGGGGTGGGTTTTAGGGGGTTTTAATGTGCCGGTTTTTCGATTTTTCGATTTTTTCGATTTTTAACGATTTTTAACGATTTTTTCACGATATTTTACCCCCCCAAACGGCAACAATACGATTCCCTCCCCCTCCCAGCCGAAATCGATCGTTAAGACGATCGAGGACACGATTCACATCCCTAGATTTTAAGGCTGATCTTTTTGAAGATATTTTTGGTTGCAGTACAATTTTGTTGGAACACCCCAGACACATGTCCAGCATCCTTTGGGGGTTTAGGGTGACCCTACTGCTAGGACCACAATTGTGTGAGAAAGAGATGGAGAGACTGTTCCCCCTGTGCACCTTGGGCCTTGAGATTGAATCCTATCACCTATTGTCCCTCACCCCACTTGAAGGAACCTGACCCCTGGGGTTATTGACCAGAAAGTGAGAGTTGTGGCCCCAGGACACAGTTTACCCTGCATTTAGAGCACCCACTGAAAAGGTGGCTAAAAACCCCTATTAATAAAAAAAAAACTTCATTTTTGTTGCTATCTTCAGTGCACAAATTGAACTATAACTTTTCCCTGAGGTCTGCCCTGGTATCTAATTATATCCACAATAAGAGGAGAAATTATAAAGATATCATAATTTTACAGATTTTACAAGGTCAGAATAAACAATAACGAATCACACCCAGTCTGCGCCACTCTAGGAGTTCCTCAAGGCTCTTCCTTATCCCCCACCCTTTTCAACATTTATCTTTTACCACTCTGCCAGCTCCTCACCAAACTAAAATTAACTCACTACATCTACGCAGACGATGTGCAAATATTCATCCCGGTGACCATATCTCTACTAAAAACTATAGAATTCTGGAACAACTGCCTCCAAGCCATCAACAAACTTCTCTTGAGCCTTAATTTAATCCTTAATTCCAACAAAACCAAAATACTACTCGTCTCACAAGACGACAGCTATGCAATGTCGAACATTCACCCTACTAGTCTACCATCCTTTTCTACTCAAGTTAGAAACCTCGGAGTTATCATGGACAATCAACTAAACCTAAAGGGGTAGATTTTCAGAGCCCTGCTCGCCTAAATCCGCCCAAAACCGGGCGGATTTAGGCGAGCAGGGCCCTGCGCGCCGGGAAGCCTATTTTACATAGGCCTCCCGGCGCGCGCAGAGCCCCGGGACTCGCGTAAGTCCCGGGGTTCTCGGAGGGGGGCGTGTCGGGGGGCGGGCCCGGTCGTCGCGGCGTTCCGGGGGCGTGTCGGCAGCGTTTTGGGGGCGGGTACGGGGTGTGGCTACGGCCCGGGGGCGTGGCCGCGCCCTCCGTACCCGCCCCCAGGTCGCGGCCCGGCGCGCAGCAGGCCCGCTGGCGCGCGGGGATTTACGTCTCCCTCCGGGAGGCGTAAATCCCCCGACAAAGGTAAGGGGGGGGTGTAGACAGGGCCGGGCGGGTGGGTTAGGTAGGGGAAGGGAGGGGAAGGTGAGGGGAGGGCAAAGGAAAGTTCCCTCCAAGGCCGCTCCGATTTCGGAGCGGCCTTGGAGGGAACGGGGGGAGGCAGCGCGGCTCGGCGCGCGCAGGCTATACAAAATCGATAGCCTTGCGCGCGCCGATCCAGGATTTTAGTGGATACGCGCGGCTCCGCGCGTATCTACTAAAATCCAGCGTACTTTTGCTTGAGTCTGATGCGCAAGCAAAAGTAGGCTGATCGCGCTTCTTTTAAAATCTACCCCAAAGAGATTTATTAATAACACCACTAAGGATGGTTTCTATAAACTGCAAGTCCTAAAACGGCTCAGACCATTCCTCCACTTCCATTCAGTACTCCGTTCAGTATTCCAAGCAATCATTTTCTCAAAAATTGACTATTGTAATTCTCTTCTACTCGGCCTCCCAGCTAATACCTTAAAACCCTTACAAATGCTTCAAAACCCTTCAGCCAGGATTCTGACTAAGTCCAATAAAAGGAATCATATTACCCCCATCTTGAGAAACCTACACTAGCTCCCAATCAAATTTAGAATCACTTACAAAGCACTAACAATCATTCATAAATCCATTCACAAGCTCATTACACTGGATCTCACTATCCCTTATCGACCACATATATCATCAAGACCGGTGAGAGCTGCTTATAGAGATACTCTCCTCGCCCCACCCATCAAAACTTCTCTAAATAAATGATCTCTATCTACAGCAGGCCCGGCACAATGGAATTCTCTACCTCCAGAACTCCGGGAGGAACCTTGCCTGATCACATTTAAAAAGAGACTCAAAACTTGGCTATTCGAACAAGCTTTTAACTTATGCCAATAATTCCCTCTTACCACACATATTGTTCATACAACCAATTCCATCAAACTCCATCAGATTTGAGCTTAAGTTCAGAGTCCAACGCCACAAACAACCAATCCAAATATGTACTACATGTACCGAGACTTTAATTCTTGCCAATATACACCTAGATCTTTAACCAGATTAATTTAATCTCTACAACAGACTCCTATTACTTGCTATTTATTCGTTGCACGTTATTCCCCCAGTTACTTTGATCCTAGTTTATCTCCCTTGTTCTATGTAATTGCATTCTTACATGCCTGTTCAATGTTCTAATGTAAACCGAAATGATATGTAACTCTGCTACATGAATTGCGGTATATAAAAATGTTAAATAAATAAATAAATAAATATCTTGAACACAAAAAAGTTGAACTTCTATATGACTTGAAATTAATTATGGGCCAGATTTTTAAAAGGTTACGCACGCTGGGCCTATTTTAAGAAGGCCCGGCGACACACATAAAGTCCCGGGATGCGTGTAAGTCCCGGGGTTTGCAAAAAGGGGTGGGGAGGGGGCGGGGCATGGGTGTGGCCGGAGGCTCCAGGCACAGCGGCCATTTGCCACTGTGCCCAGGATTGCACACTGGCAGTCGGCCGGCAGGCGCAAAAGGTAAGATAAAGGGAAGGGGGGTTAGAGTAGGGCTAGGGGGAAAAGGTTAGGAGACGGGGTGGAAAGTTCAGGCTAGGGGGAAGGGAATGGGGGAAAGCAGCGCGGCTCAGCCTGTGCAAGGTGCACAACTGTGCACCCCCTTGCGTTCACCGACCCAGGATTTTATAACATGCGTGCACCTGCGCGCACATGTTATAAAATCGGGTGTACATGTGCGCAACCTTTTAAAATCTACCCCTACATTTTTATCATTGTTCAAACATAACAAGGTAACAACTAGTTGATACTACAGGGAACATATTGTTTCAAACAAATTATTATTCTCCCCTTTTCATTTTTTCAGAACAAACTAGAAACACTTGGTCAATGTTATATATATATATATATATATATATATATATATATATATATATAAAATGAGCTTACCTCCAACAGGTGGACCAATTAAAACTGGGAAGCATTCAGATAAGGTCACAATCCCGACAGCACTTGCAAAACGTTGTGCTCCAACAACATCCATCAGGGCTTCAAATAGCAATGCACAAACCATACCAAAAGCCAAGCCAAAAAATAAGGCGTATATTACTACACCTGTATAACTTGTAGCAAAGGGGCACATAAGATGACAAAATCCATTAAAAATAATGGCAATACTTAAAAAATATTGGACTCTTTGCCTCATCCACTTAATGTTCGCAATCAGTCCGGTGGTAGGTCTGGCAATCATATCAGCCAAAGCAAGCACAGATAGGAGGAAAGCAGATGAATATTCATCAAAGCCAAGATGCTTTCCATAGGGCACCAAAAAAACAATGGGAACAAAAAAGCCACAAAACAAAATCACATTTCCAAAAAGGTATATTAAGAAACCTCTGTGCTTAAAAAGTGAAAAATCAAGAAATGTATTAAGCTTATCAAAACAGTCTTCTTTTCTTTCATTTTCCTTTCCTGTCAATAAGCCAGAAACTTGAGGGCTGTCACATTTTAATGATCCTTCATGGGGTTTTTCTTGAAAATGTTTTCTTTTCTTCTCTTTACTGCAACCCAGTGCTGGTTGAATAGGTCTGAAGAGTGCACCAGCCACACTGCAGTTCAACAAGGCTCCTCCCAATATTAAAAAACTACCCCGCCAGCCAAAGGAATCAAAGAGAAACTGATTAAAAATAGCAAAAGCACAAAGCAGCACAGGAGCCCCTGCCATAGCAACACCAATAGCCATTGGTCTTCGTTTAAAAAAGTATTTCCCGATTATTATCAACGAAGGTTGAAGGTTGAAAGAAAGGCCAACTCCTGCAGTAAATGAAAAGAAAGATAAATGTTAATGAGGTGCTAGGACCAACATTTTGCTAAATGCATTCACTGTTGTAAATCTAACAGTTGTATGTAGCATCATTTTAGAAAAGAACACCTGTTAGCACTGGTTTCAGGGGAGGCCACCAGTACTATCCTAGAGACCCCGTCTACCACTCAAAGTGGCAGCAGCACAGCAGGAAAGCCATAGAAAGAAAAGGGGAAGTCAGTCTCCCGAGCCAAGCCCTCCTGTTCCTTCCTCTAGTAAGGTGACAATCAAGCAGCCCCCAGCAGCATGTCAGTGGCAGACAGTCCCGTGGTAGAGGGCAGGCAGCATCAAAGGTGGTGACATGGAACATCACAGAAATGATTTCCCTGCATAACCAGCCCCCGTACATCATGGAGAATGTGGAATTTGCGCAGCTGCTGCACCTTTTAGCCCAGAATTATAAAGGGCCTTCCCAGAATATATTCAGTAGACAGGTTATCCTCGCACTGTACTCTCAGTACTGTGCTTGCATGCAGACACAGTTGCCCAAGTTAAAGAGGAGTAGCATTCATTTCATAGCAACATCTGGACCAGCCAGGATGTTAAACATGCCTACCATTCCCTGATGGCATACTGGTGGCAATTGTCCGAGGGAGGGACAATCTACTGTTCTAGTAAGGGTGGATCAGCAAGGTGCAGGTGGGCTGTGCTGCCCACCCAGGTGATGGATATCAGCCACATCTTGGTCAATATCTTAGGAGCGATAAGGAAAATGATGGAGGGCTAGCAGATAGACAGAACAGTTGTTCCTGATTTTTTTTTTTTTTTTTTTTACAGATAATGGTGCAAACATAAAAAAGGCAGTGGAAGATGGGGAATATAAGGGATCTTTGCTGCATCTGGCAGTAAAAGAAAACCTGGGGCCAAGGATCAACACGGCAGCTTAGTCCTAAAGCAACTGAGAGATGTGCAAGAAAATAGTGGAGCATTTTCACCATAGGGTGAAGAGTAGACAGCAGTTCCATGAGAAGCAGGAAACAGTGGGAGTACCTCAGCACCAGCTCATTCAGGATGAAGGTATCATGTTGAATTCCGCCTGTCTAATGATGCAGAGGTTAATGGAGATATGAGCAATAATCCTAACAGCAACTATGGACATACCAGAAGCCAGATGCTAGTTCCGAGCTCCCAGTCGTATTTAAGAGTTTAGGGGAGATCCGCCTCGGGCAGGAGAGATAGGCTTTGCATGAAAGGGAGGCTTAGGGCAGGGGGACAGTGGAGGGGCCGGAGGTCATTTTTAAAACTTGGGGGTAGGGGCAGGGGCAGGTGTGGAAGGATGGGTGCCAACCTGTGCAAAAGGCCTTAAGCTTTCAAACTTTCAAGTTTCAATGAGAGGGCTTGAGGGAAGAGGCTAAGCTTAGCCACATAACTTTAATTGTCGATTTTCAGCAGGACAGTTATCTCACTGAATATCCCAGATAACTGATCCATTTTTAGAGATTTTTGAATATTGCCCACTTTTTATTCTAAGGTGCACACATTTTGAAAGTGTGTACCTACTTTCTGAATGCTAAAAATCCAGTTAGTCGGATGCTCTAATTTTATCCAGGAAAAGATGCTTTAGGCAATTTTGCCCCTTGATGTATGACTTTGAGCACAGAAAGGTTAGATGACGTGACATGCTTAGACATGGGTTTTCAGTTCTTTGGTGCTAAAACATTTTAACCATACGAATTATGATGAAAACTATTGTAGACACGCATATTTCATATTTTGTTTATAGTAGGGTGGCAATAGTAATAGATTTAAGCAAACTAGATTTCTTTTTTATCTAGAAGGCAGCAATGCTATCAGGTTAGTGATAGAAAATGTAACTAAATTAGAAATATTTTGAAAATGTAAAGCAAAACAAAATGTGTGTGTGTGGGGAGGGGTTGTTATATTAATAGATATATTAAAATGTAAATGTTAAAATGTAAATTAAGATATATTAAAATGTA
The DNA here is from genome assembly GCF_901001135.1 of Rhinatrema bivittatum. Lineage (NCBI taxonomy): Eukaryota > Metazoa > Chordata > Amphibia > Gymnophiona > Rhinatrematidae > Rhinatrema > Rhinatrema bivittatum. The sequence continues at coordinate 399,078,834 of NC_042618.1, read as the reverse complement.
AATTAAGATATGTTAAAATGTTAAAATGTAAATGTTAAAATGTAATTTCTAAGCTTAACCAGTTTTACTGTAAACCGGCATGATGTCCACAACTAATGCCGGTATATAAAAATGTTTAAATAAATAAATAAATATATTGGCTTCAACAATTCAATCTCAGTATTGATGGGAGAGAACAATTACTGAAAATAAGGTCATGCAACGTTTTTTCTAGTTCATTAAGCTACAAAATTAGTTTGTGTAATTCTGTATTACCTGATGAAACATAAGGCTTAAAAATACCAAACATTTTCTAGGCCACTCAAACCAATCACAAAATCTAATGCAGTTCCTTAATTGATTCTTGACTTCAAAACAAATACAATACTTTGTGCCACAGTACAGAAACATTTTCTATCAGTTTCTTTTCCAAATGTAAGAGTCTCAGCCTGTTAGAAATATCATCCTTATGAAATTTTTCTTCAGTTGATAGGTTCTGAATTGGCATATCAGACTGGATTAATGGCACAGCCACGCTATCTCTAATTTTGAAAATGATTTGAAATGAAATAGGAAATTTTATTCTCATTTCCTATTTCATTTCTCCAGAATGCCCTTCCCTAACCCTTTAAACCCTCAGATGTATCTCATCTGACCCAATTGTCTTATCCACTTTTAAGTTTAGTTATCTCCTCACAAGCACATTTTTCTAAAAATCAGTTGAGGTTTACCTTACATATAATCATATTTGTGTTTGTTTTATTTGGTTCTGGCTCTTCCACAGTGAACACCGAACCAAAATATTTTTTAAGCATTTTCACTTTTTCCTCATCAGCCTCTACATATTCCTCTACTTCATCTCTGAGTCTCACAATGCCCTTTTTGCACTTCCTTCTATCACTAATACATCTAAAAATAAATGTAGTTCCTGGTTTTACCATATCCACCTAGAACATGGTTTTACCTTATCTGCCTAGAACATGGATTTTAGTAATTTTAGAAATTTCTATAAAGAAAGAAAATATTTGCTATTTTTTATTCATTTGAATTTTTGCAATCCTGACTACTTTCCCACCTTCTCTTAGCTTTTGCAGATATTGTCTTGTCTTCCTCTTTCTGTGATACCTTACCTTAAGAACATAAGAACATAAGAAAATGCCATACTGGGTCAGACCAAGGGTCCATCAAGCCCAGCATCCTGTTTCCAACAGTGGCCAATCCAGGCCACAAGAACCTGGCAAGTACCCAAAAACTAAGTCTATTCCATGTTACCATTGCTAATGGCAGTGGCTATTCTCTAAGTGAACTTAATAGCAGGTCATGGACTTCTCCTCCAAGAACTTATCCAATCCTTTTTTAAACACCGCTATACTAACTGCACTAACCACATCCTCTGGCAACAAATTCCAGAGTTTAATTGTGCATTGAGTAAAAGAACTTTCTCCGATTAGTTTTAAATGTGCCCCATGCTAACTTTATGGAGTGCCCCCTAGTCTTTCTATTATCCAAAAGAGTAAATAACCGATTCACATCTACCCGTTCTAGACCTCTCATGATTTTAAACATCTCTATCATATCCCCCCTCAGTCGTCTCTTCTCCAAGCTGAAAAGTCCTAACCTCTTTAGTCTTTCCTCATAGGGGAGTTGTTCCATTCCCCTTATCATTTTGGTAGCCCTTCTCTGTACCTTCTTCATCGCAATTATATCTTTTTTGAGATGCGGCGACCAGAATTGTACACGGTATTCAAGGTGCGGTCTCACCATGGAGTGATACAGAGGCATTATGATATTTTCAGTTACTTCTCTAGAAAACCATAGCAGCCTCTATCTCCTCTTTACTTTATTTACTGTCCTAACAAAAAGTTAGTTGCCCTTATAATATCTCCTTTTAGCTTTTCCCCACTGTTCTTCTGTTCCTCTAGATTTTCTCATCCAACTAACCATTTCTTGAGTTTCTTCCCCATTTTAACAGTTAGTTTTCCTGAAGTCTAGAACCCTCACCTTGGAATGAACCTTCATCTCCTGCACTCTAATACTGAACCACATCATCCAGTGATCACTGGATCCCAGATGATCATCCATTATAACATCAGAGAAACTGTCTTCATTAGTAAGCACCAGATCCAGTATCACATCCTCCCATGTGGTTTCTGATATCAGAACAATTCTTCTTGCAGAGAATCCAGGATTTCTCTGCTCCTAGAAGACATTGCAGCCAGGATGTTCCAATCAACATCCAGCAAATTGAAATCCTCTAGCAATAACACCTCAACTTTTATAGCAATTTTGTGAATATACTCCATTAAATCTCTATCCATGTCATCTGTAACTAATGGAGGTATTTATATTACATCAGTATAAATGAATGTTCCATTTCCTCTTTCCAGATTAACACATAGTGTCTCCTTCTTAACTCATAAGCCCTGCAATTCTGTTACTTTGATATTATTTTCTTTGTATAGTACCACACCTTGCCACTTCCTTCCTACTCCATCCTTCCTGAATAGATTGTAGCCTGGTATAACTATGTCCCAATCATAGTTTCTTGACTACCATATTTTCATGACAGTCACTACATTTAAATCAGCTTCTTCCATGGCTGCATCTAAATCCAGGACTTTATTTCCCATGCTATAAGCATTAGTATACCAAGCTTTCCAGATATTGTCTTTATTTCCTATTTCTATAAAAGTATTTGTTTTACTTACCTTAGGGATTAGTTCACTCATCCCCAATGATCCTAGTTTAAAGCCCTCCTCAGTAGGTTTGCCAGTCTGTATTGGAAGATGCTGTGCTCCTTTTTCAACAGGTGGAATCTGTCTCTACTCAGCAGTCCTTGAGACATCATCCTATGGTCCACGAAGCCAAAACAGTCTCATTGAAATCATCTGTGCAGCTATTCATTTATCTCTAGAATGTAAGGTTCCTTCATTGGTCCTTTATCTTGACTGGGAGGATACAGGAGAATACCACCTGTTCACCTATCTGCTTTACCCTCTCTTCTAGAGCCATGAAGTCACTTTTAGTCTGATATGTGTGGTATCTAGCAGTATCATTTGTTCTAACATGGATAAGCAGCATCAGATAGTAGTCAGTAGGTCTGAGGATTTTTGGCAATCTCTCTGAAATATCTTAGATTTCGGCACCTGGCAGACAGCACACTTCCCAGGGCAAAATGCCTGGTGAGCAGATGAATGCCTCTGTGCCCCTCAGAAGTGAGTAACCAACCATTACTTCCCTTCACTTTCTAGGTACAGTGGTTGTTAAACACACAGGTTTGAGGTTTGCATGTTTTGGTTCCTCCTCACCCTGGGATGGCTTCTCTTCCTCCACTTCCAGAGCTACATACTGGTTCTTCAGCTGAAGGGAAATCAAAGTTGTTATGCAGGGTCTAGTAGCTGTAGTAATCTGGGTCCAGCTGTCATCTCTTGGTCCATTATCACCTTTCCTCTTGCTTGAATTTTCTATCTTTGATGCCTCAATAAGCATTCCATCAATGCAGTCCTCATTCTCCCAGATGTTTCTCAGTCTCACCATCTCCTCTCTGAGTTATGCCAACTGTTTCCAGAGGAAGCCTATCTGCAGCCATCTTTCAACTAAACCAGTTCCTCACTGTGGATCAGGACATCTGTCTGGACAGCAGTAGAAGTGATAACAGCAGTGATAGCTATTGCGCCCGTGGGTTGCAAAAGGTTGCAACCTTTGCTGCTCACCTCTTTTTGCCCTGTAGCTCCAAGTCTAGGGAGGATGGCCGCCTCGGCTTCTGCATGCCACCTGCCATGGTGTTCCTGGGACGGTGCTGGTGCTCCCGGCAGCCATCTTACTTCTGGGGTGACCTAGGGCATGCACGATTTCATGCCTGCCCCCGTCTTAACCATGTCATGGCGGGAACCTCGGGGGCATCTCCACCGCATGACATCACTGCCTACATATATATAATCTCATTGGGCCAGCATACCATTGAGTTAGCAAGGATTCCTGACCTGCTCAATTCCGCCATTCTGGGACTTCACTTCACTGTTCCTGCACTCAGGGGCCTTGCTACATTCAGGGCTATCCACTTCTCAGAGAGCCATCTCTACTTGCAACACTTCTCTAACCCAGTGAGTCTCTTCCTATTTCCACAGATGACCCTTCAGTGCTCCTGTACCTCGGGTCTCCACAGTGCCTACTACTACAGCTGGCTACTCTGTTCAGAGTGAATACTGGATCTGCTCTACAAATTCCTCCTTCTTCTCTGTGTGGATTCTCAGGTTACCCTGCTCTGTGGACCACTACTGGATCCACACTGTCTTGGGCAAACATCTACCACCGGCCTCCGGTAGTGGATCCGGAGCCTTTCTCCGGACCACTACCGGAGACAGGCTGCACAAGTCTCTATGAGAGAAGGTATTCTCCAAGTTACCCCGCGCTGTGGACCACTATCGGCACAACCTACATAAGCTTCATCTAGAGGAAGTATTACCCGACTTACCCCATGCTGCAGGCCACTACCAGAGAGACCAGCTTACAGGTCATCTACTCTGAACTGAGTCTATTAACCCGCTCCTCGGGTTATCTTGCTGTATAATAAACTATTGCCTCTGGTGTTTAAAATCATGAGAGGTCTAGAACGGGTAGATGTGAATCGGTTTTTTACTCTTTCAGATAATAGAAAGACTAGGGGGCACTCCATGAAGTTAGCATGTGGCACATTTAAAACTAGTCAGAGAAAGTTCTTTTTCACTCAACGCACAATTAAACTCTGGAATCTGTTGCCAGAGGATGTGGTTAGTACAATTAGTATAGCTGTGTTTAAAAAAGGATTGGATAAGTTCTTGGACGAGAAGTCCATTACCTGCTATTAATTAAGTTGACTTAGAAAATAGCCACTGCTATTATTAGCAATGGTAACATGGAATAGACTTAGTTTTTGGGTTCTTGCCAGCTTCTTATGGCCTGGATTGGCCACTGTTGGAAACAGGATGCTGGGCTTGATGGACCCTTGGTCTGACCCAGTATGGCATATTCTTATGTTCATCACTGCTGAGACCCCGCCTGTCGTGGTGAGTCCCCACAGGCCTCCTCCCTGTGGGTGGAGTCAGCTCTTGCCACGGCTCAAGGGCCCACTAACTAGTTCTAAACACACATAGCTTTGGTGATACAAGGTTTCCCAGCTATCCTTCAGCTGGGAGCTTCTGGTATCTGTTGAAAGAAAAGAAAAAAAATCTGCCAAAGTCCCTGCCTTTTCCTCAACTAACCTGCAAGTAAAATTAACTAGCCTAGGGAATCTAACTTCCACCTCTACACTCAGAATCCCTGCTTGTGGTCCTGTTTGCTTGCTCTCATGATGCTTGGAAGAATGAAGTGTCTAATCTTATTCTTTCAGACTACAAAATATTTATAAATCTATGAGGTATATAGTTTTGTGTTATTCCCTTTGTAGACTCTTGTTTCTAAGGTATAAAAGTAAACCATAACCACTAGAAATTATTATTACCACAAAGATCAACTATGATGCTACCATACCAATCAAGCTGAGAATAAATGTATTTAATTTGTTCTCTTTACAAAATGCACAAAATGACTCAAATCACTTGCTATGCCTCCCCTTCTTGGGTCCAAGCAGTGCTTTACTCCAACTAATGCCTAGTTGTAGGAAACACGGCATGGTCGGTGGACCCCTAGCCTGAGTTGGGGTTGACGCTACCTAAGAGAGTAAACCCCCACAGGTCCCCAACATCAGGAGGCGAGGCCGGAGGAAGACAGGGGCCAGCTGGAGCTTCGCCAGTACCAGTCCTCGTTCCCCATGGGTTGAGCCCTTGGGTGCCAGGACCAGCTGGACTTAGGTGAGCCCCTGAGGCATGAAGTAGGTACCGGTCCAGAACTGGGGCGGGGCACGGCTGGAGTCGGATGGCTGGCAGGCAAGACAAGGCAGGCAAGGCTCTGGAGCCAGCAGCAGGAGGAGGAGGCAGGCGCCTGCCTAGAGTCAGAGGACCAGCAGGTCAGGGATGGCCAAGAGCCCCGATCCCACCTCAGGATAGACTAGCAAAGTGAGGTCCAGTCCAAGGTTCCGAGGCAGGCAGCAGGCAAGCAGAATAAGGTCCAGTCCAAGGTTCAGAGGCAGACGGCAGACAAGCAGAGTGAGGTCCAGAGGCAGGCAGCTGACGAGCAGAGTGAGGTCCAATCCAAGGTTCAGAGCCAAGAGATTCATCCGAGAGATGCCAGGGAGAAGGGCGCAAGGCCTGGTCCTGGAGCAGGAGACAGGCACTGGAACAGGAGTCAGGTACTGGAACAGAAGTCCTTCAAGGAGAAGCGCAGGATCCCGAGAGAAGCAACGCAGGAGACTCGTTGCCAAGCTGTCTGGGTACGGCCCGAGGGAGTCTTATGTAGTCCCGCGCTGATGTTGTCATCCTCCAGGGTTTCCCGCTGAAGGCCCTTTAAATAGCTGCCGGTGCCTCGCACGCGCCTAATAGGAACTCTGGGCGGGGCCGGAAGCTGGCGGTGTCTCATGCGCTGGGGAGGCCGAGGAGGCCCCAGCATCGGCGGGTGCGTGTGGAGAGGACTCAGAGAGGTAGGCCATGGCAGCCGATGTCCCAGGCAGGGCCCGGAGGCGTAGCCGAGTGGAAGGAGTCGGCATGGGGGTTCCACGGGCGGTAAGTGCAACACTAGTAATTTATCCTAATCTATGATCTTAATCTGTTTACCTATGGTTTCTAATAGACCTACTATTTCTTATAATTTTGGTTTGGGTTAATTTCACACTTATTTGCCACTAATAGGTACAGTTTTACACAATTTTCCAAAACACTTGTTTAGTTTAAAATATGTTTTTCTATCTGTTAAGAGGTTAATTTTAAAAGCCAGGTGTGCACCAAAATCGGGAAATAGGCACACATGTAGCACATGCGCATGTCCACCTGATTTTATAAGCCACCCACATGCGCGCACAAGTCCCAGTGCTCAAATAACTTGCATTGGGGGAAAAAAAAGGGCAGAATGTGGTCATGGTGTGGGCATTCTAGGATGGGGCCAAGTGTGGTGCGCACATGTATCTATGTGCCTGGGTGCATGCCCAAGTATATTTGAGAGTAAAATTATTTCTGCTATGGATGAGGTATAAGTCTCAATAGAACTATTTCCAGGCATCTATGAAGTGTTTGAGGGGTGAGGGAAACTGAAGGGAGTGCAGGCTAAAGAACCAGGGGAGTTTGGAGGACCTAGCTATAAACTGGACAAACTGGTGGATGAACTGGTGAAACTGGTTATGGCGTGGACATGCACCTGTTATATAAATTCCCTCATTTGCATGGGTCAAAGCCAATGATACGCAACTATGCGCACACACTTGTAAAATTAGGAGCATACGCACACCAGTGCAATTTTATAACATACACGCGTATGTGCGCACAGGATATAAAGTTGCCACGTATCTGGCCATGCGCCCACACAAACACACATATGTGCAACCGCCCCTGTGGGTATTCTATAAAGAATTCTGTTGCCTTAGCTACTAAAAATCAGACCAACTAAAAATAAATTGCCTGAAGTGTATATAATGGTATTACTTAAGCTCTCCCTGAACTTTACTTACGTGTTTTCCACAAATGACTAAATGTATTTAAATTTCTTCCTTATATTTCTCTGCCAATAAGTTAATATGTATAGGCCAACCCTCTACTTAGTGGGTTAGAATATAAGGTTAGAATGCAAGGTAGAGGTGGGTGGGAGCTCCTGCCCTTCTGCTCTATCATTTTAAGCCTAAAAAGTTAAAATACCCAAGAAATAAAAAAAGGAATGCAAAATATCTCTCTTTCTCAAAAATAAAAAGAACAAAAGCAATTAAGAAAAAATATCTTTCTGCAAATAAGGTAGCAGCAGTTGAATTTAAGCCAGAACAATTTAGCTGTTTGAAGCTCAGCTCCTCCAAGAATGGCAGATTTTTCTTAGCTTGGCTGACCTGCATATTTATTGTGAATATCCTGGAAACCAGACTGGCTAGAGGGTACTCCACTACCGGCTTAAGAAACACTGCTTTGATAAACAAAGTAACATGTGCATGCAAGGCTTCATGCTCCATCACACTCAACTCATGTTCAATAACCACAATACACAAATGTTGGGCATAAAAGGCTGCAGCTCTATGTGTAACACTTAACCCGAGCAGTAACTATTAAACATTTAACCGAACTCCCACCACCACCACCACATCCCAGCAGTGGACAACCCTCAAGCCAACCTGGGGCTTCAGACACCCTTTCATGAACCAGTGCCATGGACTGAGTACCCCATTGCCAGTTCCTCTTCAGCAAGTACTAGGGATGTGCAGAGGAGCCGCATACGTTTCATACGGCATTCGAATTCGTCGGGGCCAGATACGTTATATCCGTTCAAAGGGGCCCCCCGATCCGTTGATACATACCATTCTTATTCGTTTCCCTTTTAATTTAATTAACTACAACCCCCCACCCTCCTGACCTCCCCCCCCCCCAAGACTTGCCTAAATTCCCTGGTGGTCCAGCGGGAGTCCCGGAGCGTCTCCTGCCCTCGCTCCGTCGGCTGCCGGCACCATCTTGTGCTCCTACCATGTGACAGGGGCCGACCAATGGCAGCGGTAGCCCCTGTGACATAGTGAGGGCAAAGGCTATCGGCGCCATTTTGAATACTGGCAGCCGACGGCCCGAGTGCAGGAGGTCACTCCCGGACCCCCGCTGGACTTTTGGCAAGTCTTGTGGGGGTCAGTAGGGTCCCCCAAGACTTGCCGAAAGTCCCTGGTGGTCCAGCGGGGGTCCGGGAGCGATCTCCTGCACTCGGGCCGTCGGCTGTCAGGTTGTTTAAAATTGCCATTTCGACGGCCGAATGATTCAGCTGCAATTCATTGTATTCGTGGGAAATCACGATACGTTTCGCAACGCAACAAATACAACAAATCCGGCCATATACATTGCGGATTCGCAATACGTTGCAAACGAATGCACACCCCTAGCAAGTACCCCATTGCCAATTCCTGACCACAGAGTGCTCCACACTCCACGCTCTGCTTCAGATGTGGCAGCCCCCCCAAAGCCACTTTGTAGCACGCACACCCTTACAGTAGTGTACCAACAATTTTTCATTGACTTGGGTTCCCACCCCAAGCTGTGACAATTTGCCTATAACTCCAAAACAGATTAGGTTAGATGGGAGGAAAGCCTCTTCAGCTGCAAAATCAAAAGAAGGGGGCAAATCAACACTGCTCGTCTGAAACTCGCAGCAACCCCTTCCCTTTTCATTACGTCCCTGTGGCCACTCATCAACTAAGGGACCTTATTCCCATACCTAGGAGCTGTTGATTTCTAGGGGTGTGAATCGTGTGATCGATCATCTTAACGATCGATTTTGGCTGGGGGGGAGGGAAAACTGACCATCGTGTTTTGTTTTGTTTTTTTAAATCGTTAAAAATTGTAAATCGGGGGAGGGCGGGAAAACCGGCACACAAACAACCCTAAAACCCATCCCGAACCTTTAAAACAAATCCCCCACCCTCCCAAACCCCCCCAAAATGTTTTAAATTACCTGGGGTCCAGTTGGGGGGGGGGGGTCCCGGCGCGATCACCAGCTCTCTGGCCACGGCTGCGTTAAGAGAAATGGCACCGGTGGCCCTTTGCCCTTATCATGTGACAGGGCAAAGGTAGCGCCGGCGCCATTTTGGTTCCTGGCTCCCGACGTCACGTGTGCAGGAGATCGCTCCCGGACCCCCGCTGGACCCCCAGGGTCTTTTGGCCAGCTTGGGGGGCCTCCTGACCCCCACAAGACTTGCCAAAAGTCCAGCGGGGGTCCAGGAGTGACCTCCTGCACGCGGGCCGTATTGACAATATCCAAAATGGCGCCGGCGCTACCTTTGCCCTCACTATGTCATACGGGCGCCGTATGACATAGTGAGGGCAAAGGTCGCCCGTATGACATAGTGAGGGCAAAGGTAGCGCCAGCGCCATTTTGAATATTGGTAATACGGCCCGCGTGCAGGAGGTCGCTCCCGGACCCCCGCTGGACTTTTGGCAAGTCTTGTGGGGGTCAGGAGGGCCCCCCCCAAGCTGGCCAAAAGTCCCTGGGGGTCCAGCGGGGGTCCGGGAGCGATCTCCTGCACGCGTGACGTCGGGAGCCAGGAACCAAAATGGCGCCGGCGCTACCTTTGCCCTGTCACATGATAAGGGCAAAGGGCCACCGGCGCCATTTCTCTTAATGCAGCCGTGGCCAGAGAGTGGGAGATCGCGCCGGGACCCCCCCCCCCCCACTGGACCCCAGGTAATTTAAAACATTTTGTGGGGGTTCGGGAGGGTGGGGGATTTGTTTTAAAGGGTCAGGGTGGGTTTTAGGGTTCTTTTGGTGTGCCGGTTTTCCCGCGCCCTATTTAACGATACAATACAAATGCCCCTGACGATAAATCGGGGGCATTTGTATTGTATCGTGCACTCTAATGATTTTGGACGATTTTAAAATTATCTGACGATAATTTTAATCGTTCAAAAACGATTCACATCCCTAATGATTTCCAGTCAACCTGAGATAATTGTGGATTGGGGGAAGAGGACATATACACACAAACTTTCTCCTCTATCATGTACACATATTCTAACACACACGCTCACTCTCACACACATGTTCATTCTCATTTACATATGCTCATTTACACTCTCATTCTCCCATATACACATACACACACATGCTTGATCTCTCCTTCTTTTATTGATTTATTTTTATGCCGCCTTATCTGCAGTTCTAAGCAGCTCACAATGGAAACATTCATAAAATTACAATAAAAACCAAAACATATATACAATAAAGCTAAAATTTTCTGAGACCGCATATAGACAGTATAATAGTCTTTTACCATATGACAAAAAAAACAAGGTTAAAGTGATGCAAATGCTGTAAGGAGTGAAGTTTGTGAGTTACTTAGCTAGTAGATTGAAGGCTCTTAAGTAAGGCGGCCTTCAAACGTCTTTTGAAAAATTCATAAAGCAGGTTTCCTTATGAAGTGCGAGTGGTAGCTGATTCTACCAGGTTGGACTAATTATATACAAGAGCCTCTCTCTAGATTAATCAAGCCTCACTGAACGATGACTAGGAATATGACTAGGAATATCTAACAGCTGCTGATTGTCTGATCTTAATTCTCTAGAGAGATGATGAAATTTAAACATAGCTCTAAGGCTAAAAGGAGCATCATGGCAAATGACTTTACAAACCATTGTGAGGATTTTAAATTGTATCCTCCATATTACTTGAAGCTAGTGTAGGGAGAATAGGATTGGTGAAATAATTTCAAAACTGGAGGAACCAGTAAGTACCTGTAAAGATTTTATTGCATACTGCAGTATGCATTTTTACATATACACACACACACACACACACACACACATTGATTTATATATCTTTAAAAATATATATTCTTCACTATCATAGATTGATTACAGAAATACATTCATAAAATCACTAATAAACATAACATATATACAAAGTCCAAAAGTAAGCTGCGTACTTTAAACGTACACTCAAATCATTTTTATTTATTTATTTAATAGTTTTTATATACCGACCTTCATAGTAAATAACCATATCGGATCGGTTTACAATTAACAAGAAAATAACTGGGGTAACAATTCAAGTACAGCAAAAAACAGTAGGTAGGAATGAGTCAAAAAGTTACAATCAACAGGGTAAGAGAACTTGGAAGCTTGCAACAAGCTGGAAAGAAGATAAGGCAGGAAATAAATATGAGGTGATACCATAGGGCGTACGGGTTAAAGCATAATGGTGCTTTAACCTGGAGGTGTCAGAGTCCATTAGTGAGTGTAATCACCATAACGGGTAAGAGTGAAGGACAACTAGTGATTGTCTGGTGGGTCGGCGAAGGCTTGGTGAAATAGCCAGGTTTTAAGTCTTTTTCTAAAAGTTAACAGGCAAGGTTCCACTCTAAGACTTGAAGGGATGCTATTCCAGATGGATGGGCCAGCTATCGAAAACGCTCTGTCTTTGGTCGTCGAGAGGCGTGAGGCTTTAGTAGGGGGAAATTTCAGGGTGCCTTTGAGAATATTTCTAGTTGGTCTGTTAGAGGAGTGGAGTTTGAATGGGATTTCCAGGTCGAGTTGAAGATGATGATGGATAGTTTTATGTATTACGGTGATTGATTTATATAGAATTCTGAAGTTAACTGGTAACCAGTGTAGGTTTCTGAGGATGGGAGAGATGTGTTCGCCGCGACTGGTACTTGTCAGCAATCTCGCAGCCGCATTTTGTAACATCTGCAGTGGTTTGACAGTGGATTTGGGGAGGCCTAGGTAGAGGGCACTGCAGTAGTCTATTTTGGCGAACAGTAGCGCTTGGAGGATTGTCCTGAAGTCGTGGAAGAATAAGAGTTTTTTTAGTCGTTTTAGAATCTGTAATCTGAAGAAACAGTCTTTGGAGGTTGTGTTGACCATTTTCTTCAGGTTTAGACGATTGTCTAGTATTACCCCAAGGTCTCTAACCTGTTTGCAAGTAATGTGAGAGATGAGTGGAGATGGTGGGGAGATATTGATTTCGTTTGAAGAGATGTGGAGCAGCTCTGTCTTGGAGGCATTAAGAACCAGGTTTAAACTGTTTAGTAGATTAGTGATGGATAGAAGGCAGTTGTTCCAATGGGTGAGCGCTTTTGAGATTGATTCTGTTATCGGGATTAGAATCTGCACGTCGTCTGCGTACAGATAATGAATTAGATTGAGGTCTGTTAACAGTTGGCAGAGGGGGAGGAGGTAAATATTAAAGAGGGTAGGAGATAAGGAGGAACCCTGACGTACGCCAAGAGTTGATTTAGTTAGGGGAGACTCTTTATTGTTGATTTTGACTTTGAAAGTCCTATTGCTGAGGAAGGACTTGAACCAGTTGTGTGCAGATCCGGAGATGCCGATATCTGCTAGGCGATCCAGCAGGATGGTATGGTTGACGGTGTCAAATGCCGCCGAGATGTCTAACAGGACTAGCAGAAAGGAGTGTCCTTTGTCTAACCCCATGATAATGTGGTCAGTAAGTGAAATGAGAAGGGTTTCCGTGTTGCGTGATTTCCGGAACCCATATTGCGATGGGTATAGGATCTTGTGGTCTTCAAGATATTCAGAAAGCTGGGTGTTTACCAGTTTCTCCGTTAGTTTGGCAACGAATGGGAGGTTAGAGATGGGTCTGAAATTAGCTGGTACATTAGGATCTAAGTTGTGTTTCTTGAGGAGGGGCTTGAGTGAGGCGGTTTTTAGGCTGTCTGGGTATTTTCCTTCCGTTAGCAGGCTGTTTATGATACCGGACAGAGGTCCTGAGATCACATTTGGGATGAGAAGCAGGAGTCTCGATGGGATGTTATCAGCTGGATGGCTTGATGGTTTCTGCCTTTTTAAAAGGGATTCAATCTCTTTGGTGGAGATTGACTCGAAACTGTCAAATTTGGGTCTAGTAAGAGCCTGGGGATTCTCACATGGCTTGGCAGGTGTAGTATTTGAAGGCAGGAGGGCAAGTGTATTTAATATTTTCTGTTGAAAGAATGTGGCGAGCTCATTAGCCTTGGTAAGAGCTTGTTCATCTGGAATAGGTGGAGGGGTAGATTTGGTGATTTGTGTCACGTAGGTGAATAGGGCCTGGGCATCATATTGGAAGTGATGTATTTTGTTTGCATAGTATTCCTTTTTTTTCTGTAGAATGGCGGTCCTGTAGTGATGTAAGAATCCCTTGTATGTAGAAAGGGTCAAAGTGTTAGGGGTTTTTCGCCATCTGTTTTCTTTATGGCGTAAGGTCTGTTTCATTTGTTTAAGTTCAGCGCTGAACCAGGCTTGATTTCCCTTTTTTGTTGGGTTGATTGATTTGGAGACAATAGGGCACCATTTGTTTGCGACTGTTTCTGTAATCTTTTGCCAGGAGGATAGGGCTGAGTCGGGGTTATCTAGGTCAAAGTTAGAAAGTTCTTTGGAGAGCTGATCGCTGAGAGTGTCAGATGGACATGCTTTCCTAAATTGAATGGTGGAAAGGAGTGGGGGCGGGTGTGTGTCTGTTTGTGTGTGGAGAAGGAAGATTCTATCAGGAAATGATCTGACCAAGGGATTGGGGTACAGGAAGGTTCTACTGTGCAGGTGAAATTGGAATTGATGAATATTTGGTCCAGAGTGTGTCCAGCTTTGTGTGTGGGGCTGTTGATGGTCTGAGTAAATCCCATAGCGCTGAGGGTGGTGAGGAGGGCTTCGCAGTTTGCAGAAAGAGGTGTTGCGTTTGTATGGAGGTTGAAATCCCCCATGATCATTGTTGGAAGGTCTGAGTTAATATATTTCACAATGGATTCTATGAGAGGTGAGGGGTCCGTTTCTAGAACTCCCGGTGGAGCGTAGATTAGCATAATTTGTAGATGTTTTGACTTGACTAGACCCAATTCCAATTTGGACTCTGTCTTGATTGAATGTGCGGTCAGTCTGAGTTCTTTCTTGGTGGCTAGAAGAAGTCCGCCTCCTCTTTTTTTGAGTCTATGGAAGGTGAAGATGTCATATGTTTGTATAGGTAGTTGGTTGGTTAAGGCAATGTCCGAGTTTTTTAACCAGGTTTCTGTGATGGCACAGATGTCTGGGCTGGAATCCAAGAGGTAATCATTGAGAATATGTGTCTTCTTAGTTAAGGATTGCGCATTGAAGAGGGTTACTGAGAGTAGCGTGAGGCCTAGAAGTTGGTTCAGTGGTGATGTCATGATAGGGATAATTCTTTTTTGTATGACGTTGGTGGAGTTAGTTGAGGGGGTTCTCCTTTGGTTGTGGATGATTGGGATGTTGTAAGTGTGCATGATTGGGATGTTATAAGTGTGCATGATGAGTGGAATTCTGGAGGAGGTTTAGTCTGAGATGCGCTTGATTGGGTCTGGAGGCAAGGATTGTCTGATGCTGGTAGAATGCTGAGTGCTGAGTGCTGGGCGGTTGTTGTCTGATGCTGGTAGAATGCTGAGTGCTGAGTGCTGGGCGGTTGTTGTCTGATGCTGGTAGAATGCTGCGTGCTGGGCGGTTGTTGTCTGATGCTGGTTGAATGCTGAGTGCTGGGCGGTTGTTGTCTGATGCTGGTTGAATGCTGAGTGCTGGGCGGTTGTTGTCTGATGCTGGTAGAATGCTGAGTGCTGAGTGCTGGGCGGTTGTTGTCTGATGCTAGTAGAATGCTGAGTGCTGGGCGGTTGTTGTCTGATGCTGGTTGAATGCTGAGTGCTGAGTGCTGGGCGGTTGTTGTCTGATGCTGGTAGAATGCTGAGTGCTGGGCGGTTGTTGTCTGATGCTGGTAGAATGCTGAGTGCTGGGCGGTTGTTGTCTGATGCTGGTAGAATGCTGCGTGCTGGGCGGTTGTTGTCTGATGCTGGTAGAATGCTGAGTGCTGAGTGCTGGGCGGTTGTTGTCTGATGCTGGTAGAATGCTGCGTGCTGGTCAGTTGTTGTCTGATGCTGGTTGAATGCTGAGTGTGGTAGTACACTTTCTCTGGATAATCTGCCGTGTAGGAGCAGGAAGTAGGTTGTGAAGGGACCTGTGACAGGTTACAGCCGCTCCAACTTGGAGGGAGAGTGAAAACACGTAATGATGTGGGGTGTGGAGGTTGACCGGCTAGAGAACCGTAAGGGCTGAGCAGTATCAAAGTTCAAGATAAGGGCTGTCCTGCAGGGCTACACTAAGGGGCACACAAAGGGGCAGGGCACACAAAGGGGCAGGCCCCTTTGGTGCGCTCCTTCGGCGCGCGGCGTTCGGCACGCGGCGCCGGGCTGGATACTGATTTAAAGCCCCTTAAGGGCTGGCTCCTATTGGTGGAGCTGGATCGGTGGGCATGGCTTTTTTTCGCTCACCTCGTGGCCTCGCGAGAGGCTTGTCCCTGGTCCACCTCCCCTGGCCCCGATGGGCCTACGCCGATCGCGCGGGGAGGGCCGACCCGGATCGAGGAGGCAGTGCAGGGCGGCGGCGCCGGAGAGAAGGGATCGCCTGCAGTCTTTCGGCCCTTTAAAGGGCTCTGGGGAGGCGTCGGGGCTTCCGGGGAGGGCTTAGCAGTGCCCTTCCAATTGCAGCTTCTTTGTTTTTAAATTCGCCGCGTTTTTTTTCTGTTTGCTGTTTTTTTGTTTTTTTTTTTGTTATTGCTCACCTCGTGGCCTCGCGAGAGGCTTGTCCCTGGTCCACCTCCCCTGGCCCCGATGGGCCTACGCCGATCGCGCGGGGAGGGCCGACTTGGATCGAGGAGGCAGTGCAGGGCGGCGGCGCCGGAGAGAAGGGCGAAGAAGAAATTAACATTGCATTTTAAATCATGTTAAAATGCAATGTTAATTTCCACTAAATATGGTTAAAAGGTGATGCCAGAAAGACTATTCTAGCTGAAAGATCAACCCCGATATTTAAAAAGGGCTCCAGGGGTAATCTAGGAAACTATAGACTGGTGAGCCTGACTTCAGTGCTGGGGACACAAAATTATGCAGAGTAGTTAAATCTCAAGTGGATTGTAATTGCAGGAGGACTTTGCTAGCCTGGAAGATTGGGCTTCCAAATGGCAGATGAAATTTAACATGGACAAGAGCAAAGTGATGCATTTAGGAAAAAATAATCCTTACTGTAGTTATACAATGTTAGGTTCTATCTTAGAAGTTACCACCAAGAAAGAGATCTAGGCTTCATAGTGGATAATACATTGCCATGTGTGCTATGGCAATCAAAAAAGCAAACAGAATGCTAGGAATTATTAAGAAGGGAATGGAATAATAGGGATGTGAATCGTGTCCTCGATCGTCTTAACGATCGATTTCGGCTGGGAGGGGGAGGGAATCGTATTGTTGCCGTTTGGGGGGGTAAAATATCGTGAAAAATCGTGAAAAATCGTTAAAAAAAATCGAAAAATCGAAAAACCGGCACATTAAAACCCCCTAAAACCCACCCCCGACCCTTTAAATTAAATCCCCCACCCCCAAATAACTTAAATAACCTGCGGGTCCAGCGGCGGTCCGGAACGGCAGCGGTCCGGAACGGGCTCCTGCTCCTGCATCTTGTCGTCTTCGGCCGGCGCCATTTCCAAATGGCGCCGAAAAATGGCGGCGGCCATAGACGAAAAAGATTGGATGGCAGGAGGTCCTTCCGGACCCCCGCTGGACTTTTGGCAAGTCTCGTGGGGGTCAGGAGGCCCCCCACAAGCTGGCCAAAAGTTCCTGGAGGTCCAGCGGGGGTCAGGGAGCGATTTCCCGCCGCGAATCGTTTTCGTACGGAAAATGGCGCCGGCAGGAGATCGACTGCAGGAGGTCGTTCAGCGAGGCGCCGGAACCCTCGCTGAACGACCTCCTGCAGTCGATCTCCTGCCGGCGCCATTTTCCGTACGGAAACGATTCGCGGCGGGAAATCGCTCCCTGACCCCCGCTGGACCTCCAGGAACTTTTGGCCAGCTTGTTGGGGGCCTCCTGACCCCCACGAGACTTGCCAAAAGTCCAGCGGGGGTCCGGAAGGACCTCCTGCCGTCCAATCTTTTTCGTCTATGGCCGCCGCCATTTTTCGGCGCCATTTTGGAAAATGGCGCCGGCCGAAGACGACAAGATGCAGGAGCAGGAGCCCGTTCCGGACCGCTGCCGTTCCGGACCGCCGCTGGACCCGCAGGTTATTTAAGTTATTTGGGGGGGGTTCGGGAGGGTGGGGGATTTAATTTAAAGGGTCGGGGGTGGGTTTTAGGGGGTTTTAGTGTGCCGGCTCACGATTCTAACGATTTATAACGATAAATCGTTAGAATCTGTATTGTATTGTGTTCCATAACGGTTAAGACGATATTAAAATTATCGGACGATAATTTTAATCGTCCTAAAACGATTCACATCCCTGTGGAATAATAAACAGAGGATGTCATAATGCCTCTATATCGCTCCATGGTGAGACCATACCTTGAATACTGTGTGCAATTCTTGTCACCGCATCTGAAAAAGGATATAGCTCCCTGGAGAAAGTGCAGAGAAGGGCGGCAAAAATGATAAGGGGCATGGAACGGCTGCCCTATGAGGAAAGGCTAAAGAACTTAGGGCTGTTCAGTTTGGAGATGACTGAGGGGGGTTATAATAAAAGTCTACAAAATCATGAAAGGACTTGAACAAGTTAATGTAAATTGGTTATTTACTCTGTCAGATAATAGTAGGACCAGCGGGCACTCCATGAAGTTAGCAAGTAGCTCATTTAAAACAAATCAAAGAAAATTATTTTTCACTCAGCACATTTTTCACTCAGCACATTGCCAGAGGATGTGGTTACAGCAGTTAGTGTATCTGGGTTTATAAAAGGTTTGGATAAGTTCCTAGAGGATAAATCAATAAACTGCTATGATGGTAAGTAATAAGCAATAGTAGCTTCTGATCTTCTAATGTTTGGGTACTTGCCAGGTATTTGTGACTTGATTGGCCACTGCTGGAAACAGGATACTGGCTTGATGGACCCTTGGTCTGACCCAGTATGGCATATCTTATCTACTTATGTTCTTATGACAAATAAGAGAAATTCTCACAGAAGGAAATATGCAAAACAGTATTGTTAGTATTAACAGTGGCTGAAATAGAGCACAGAATACCAAACTGTTCTTGGGGTTGTCATTCTGCTTACTGAATATGGGTAGAAGAATAGGGGTTTTTTTTGCCTTATTGATCATTATAATTCCTGAGCATGAATCTATACAGCTCTAAATAAGAGTCTAATTTCAACTTGTGCCAATGCCTCTCCAAGGATCTAAGTTCAGGCTTAGCAATTCTCATTGTATCATTATACCATGAAGAATATCTAGTCCTATAGCATGTCAGCACTTTAAATGGAGCAATAGTATCAATTGAAACACCCAAGGTCTCTTTCTAGTTAATCAATGCATCATCTAACAAAAGACTTGTTGACACTTTCAGCTTGGGTAGCTAAGTAGAAGGAAGCTGGTCAATGCCTACTTGAAGCTGTCTAGACAATTTCACTAGTAAAGAAGTTTTGATCTTATAAATCAAAAGTGGTATCCTAATTTGAAACTGGATTAAATAATAATCAGACAATGGGACCTCAATGTTTGCCGGACAAGATTTATGGTAAAAGAGTAAGTTACGACACAAAAAGGCTAAATCCCAGTCTATGCATTGGAAAATCAGTAATCTGAATCCATCCAAGAGAGGCCACAGAAAGTCAAGAAATCCTCTCATGCAGTCAATAGAGGGAGGACATCAATATGTAAATTCAGATCACCAAGAACTAAGATGTCCTTCCTATCTTCTTTCATAGTAAGTAAAAACTCCAACATGAGTGCACGGTGAACATTATGAAAATGCGGCTGCCAAACACTACACCACAGTTGCGAAAGGCACGGCATTGCTGTGAAGAGAAAAAAACAACTCAGAACGAGCAAAAAGATAAGTGTCTTGCTGTTAAATAATGTCGGGATATTGTCGGGATGAAAGTACCTGTCACACAGGACATATAGAGTGATGTTCTGTTAAAGGAAAGAAAGTTCGGAACGGCGTGAAGTTTTCCCGTCTAGAACTCATGAAGGGCTTGAGTAAAATGATTTATAGATAATTTGTTGTGGCAAAAGCTCATATTGATGGTAAAAGCTTACAACAATTGAAGACACTGCCACATGTAAGGTCTCTATTAACTGGAGACATTAGAATTGCCAGCTGTGAGAAGGAATAAATTATTAAAGACATTCTCAAGAATTTACAATTGGAAACACAGCTTTAATAAGTAGTAACTATCATAAAACAACTTTAAGTATTTTTAAAGAAAAAACAAAATCAAGAGGGTAAAAGACCAGTGATTGGAACAATTGGCTTATAAGAAGTTTCTGAGACATTCGGATCTTTTTACCAATACTGAGGTCTTCCCTCTATTATAAAAAAATTTTTCAAGTAAATTGTTATAGTTAATAAAGTTTTAAAAAAAATTTTAACAGTTAAATCCTACAATAGAGCAATCTCATTTATAATGATTTTTTGCAGCAAAGAGTCTAATCATAACTAGTTATTTGTTCGACAATATTAAGGGATTCCTTCACTATGATCATGAAGCCGCCACC